>NW_028227268.1:117977732-118300232 GCF_978045245.1 Mus caroli
TGGCGCAGGCCTTTAATCCCAGCACTTGGGAGGCAGAGGCAGGCAGATTTCTGAGTTCGAGGTCAGCCTGGTCTACAGAGTGAGTTCCAGGACAGCCAGGACTACACAGAGAAACCCTGTCTTGAAAAACAAAACAGGGCTGGTGAGATGGCTCAGTGGGTAAGAGCACCCGACTGCTCTTCCGAAGGTCCAGAGTTCAAATCCCAGCAACCACATGGTGGCTCACAACCATCCGCAACGAGATCTGGCGCCCTCTTCTGGAATGTCTGAAGACAGCTACAGTGTACTTACATATAATAAATAAATAAATCTTTAAAAAAAAAAAAAAGAAAAAGAAAAACAAAACAAAAAAAACCCACCAAAAACAAACAAAACAAAGTGTTGTATTATGGGGAACGCCAGGGCCAAAAAGTGGGAGTGGGTGGGTAGGGGAGTGGGGGGGAGGGTATGGGGGACTTTTGGGATAGCATTGTAAATGTAAATGAGAAAAATACCTTAAGCACTCCATTGTTTCAAGAGGGGAGAACTGGGGCATAGTTACAATCAGATCAAAGCAACCCAAGCTCAACAGTAGAAACAGCTCAGTGTCCAGTGGGACTCCTTTGTGATCTTCTGGGCTCTGCAGCACCCACTGGTTGTCCGTAGGCTTCAGACAGCTCTAGAGCACATCTGCCTCTATCTGTGGTAGTCTTATCAAGTCCTAGATTCTCCAGTGTCCTGGAGTCTCTACTGAAGTTGCACCTTCACCAATGACTTCCCGGCTTTTCTGCAGGAGGGACTCTAACCCTGCCACATGATACCAAGCATCAGCATCTCTCCATGACCTCTTCAACCCCGAGGTCTCCACTGCCGCTGAAGCTGAGCCATCACTGATGGCCTCTCCTGGGCTGTCACAGTGCCAAGCCTCGGCTGCTCTTCATGACTCACCCCTTTAGGCCTTCAAAACCATTACCATGTGGGAGACTCTTACATACTCTGAAGTGTGGCCATCAGCTTGACAGACAGCCTTGGCTATCCTGGACCACAGTTTCTATGTGCAACCCTTAGGAAATACTCTACAAAGATGTCACCTCAATGACAGTGGGTTCTTCTTTTTTTTTTTTTTTTTTTAAATTGCCTGCTGAATTTATTTATTTATTTTTTTTAATATTTTTATTACATATTTTCCTCAATTACGTTTCCAATGCTATCCCAAAAGTCCCCCCAGTGGGTTCTTCTTAACCACAGCTAATTTCTCAGTTCCAACTAACTCTCTGTGTTCCAAGTAAACAGAGGTTTTATTTCAGTGATGCTAGTCTCTTGTTAATCACAGCTTACTTTGCAGTCCCAACTGAACAAAAACCACATGTCCTCATTTTAATATATCATACAAAAACTCTAGCAGAATATTTGTTTCCTAAACTCTACAAGCCAGGTCTCCATTATCCGCAATTCTTTTAACTCTCACGTCTTCCAAGCTCCCACAGAACAACCCATTAAAGCTACAAGAACTCGATGGATTTTTCCAGACCAGGGTTTCAAACACGCCTTCAATCCTCCCAAAAACAATATGGTCCGGTCCATCGTAGCAATGGCGCATCATCTGCTTCTCCCCAGCAAAGTGTACTTCCAAAAGACGCACCCTAGTAGAATAAGTAAACATGGCTCTCTCAAAATGGGTCTTTGCACATATAACTGTACATCAATTATCCTACTTCATCCTGGATTTCCTGGGTGGATCATGAATTAGAAGTCCTCAGAAGAGACTAAAGAGAAGATGCATAGAGGGATGGATAAACCCACTTGAAGATAAGAAAATATTGGAGTAACGGAATCACAAGCTACAGCTTCCCTGGCAGGAGCTACAAACTGGAGAATGAAGAAAGTTCCTTCTTTCTCTAGAGAGGTCACAGAGTATCACCTGGTGATGCCTTGATTCAGATCTTCTGTCCTCCAGACTGAGAGAAGGAAACGCAGTTGGTTAAAGCCACTAAGTTTGTGATAACATTCCAATACAGCCCAAAGAAATTATCCTAGGTAGCTGGGTGGTGTGGCGTACCCCTGGATCTCAAGAAGCAGAGGCAGGAGGATCAGGAGTAAAAGGCTAATAAGCGCCATATTATGAGGCCCTGTTAAAAGAATAGGAAGGGGCTGGAGAGATGGCTCAGTGGGTAAGAGCACCCGACTGCTCTTCCGAAGGTCCAGAGTTCAAATCCCAGCAACCACATGGTGGCTCACAACCATCCACAACGAGATCTGGCGCCCTCTTCTGGAGTGTCTGAAGACAGCTACAGTGTACTTACATATAATAAATAAATAAATCTTTAAAAAAAAAAAAGAATAGGAAGGAGGAGACAACAGAAGGAAAGAAGAGAGAAAGGACAGACAGAAAGACAGGAACCTGGATTTGAATGCCAGGTGTAGGGAGCCCAGGCTGGAGGGCCCGAGGAGACAAAGAGGACTAGGGAAAGAGGCATGTTCAAGCCCTCTGCAAGTGTGGGACAGTCCTGCTGGTGAGTGTGGCATCTCCTGACGTGAGAGTAAAGGGTCGTGTGAGTTACAGGGCCACGCTGGAAGCAGCATGGCTCTCCGTGTCCTCAGAGGAATGGATGATCTATCTGAGGCACCTCCAGGTGTCTTCTCCGTGAGGAGGGAGGCCTGAGAACACAGGGCAGCCAAGAAGCAGAGGCATTAGGTGGGCTGGAGCAAGCCCTTGGTATTGCAGTGTTCTCTTGGAAGAAAGAATGAGGGAGTGATGAAGGAGATGGCCCTGGAAATCTGGAGGGTGCGTGGTTTCCTGGTGGCCCCAAGGGAAGCCAGCTGATCTCAAAGAGAAGGGCACATGGCTACATGCAAGGTCAAGGGGCAGCAGGGCAACCATAGGTGCCAGCAGGCTAAAGGACAATTCCAGGAGAGGGCAGTGGGAGGGCTCCTGCGTCTTTGGGTGTCTTTGATCTCTGAGCCACTTTGGCCCGGGACAGAGCCTTGGGTACCAATGGGGTCGTGTCTGTTTAAACAAAATTAAACACTGGTAGTAAATCATTAACTCGTGGAAGAAACAAACAGGGGTGTGAACCACATCTCCCACACCGAGGGTTTACAGATGGGAAGAAGTGCGTACCCTGAGCCAAAGCACATGTCTAGCATCTTCTACTGCCAAGTCTCAGGGCCAGGTGCTATAGGAACAGATCATACAGCCAGTTAGAGTCTACCCTATGCTCAGAGCTCTATCATCAAGAATGCCCAGCTGCCAGCTCATGGAATCCTCATGCTGACCCTCTGAAGTAAGGCAAGGATCACAGATGCATTTCCAAGCAAGAACACCCAAGCTCAGAGAGGGAGAGCCTTGGTCACACAGCTTGTTAGTCGTGGAGGGGAAAAAGAGCAGGAGTTTCTTTGATCTCTGTTGCACTTTAGCCTGAGGCAGGATCAGCAAAGCTTTGGAAGGCAAGGCAGCAACTGTCTTTCTTCATTTATTTTTATTTTTATTTTTATTTTAAATTTTATGTATGCATACACGAGTTTGTATGTGCAGTTCCCGTGGAGGCCAGAAGAGGGCATCAGATACTCTGAAATTAAAGTTACAGGTAGTGGCAAGCTGCTTGACATGGGTGTTAGGAACAGAATTCAGGTCCTCTGGAACTGAGCCATCTCTCAGGCCCTCGTCTTACCGTCTTTTCTGGGACCCCACAGTCTGCCGACTCCACGTCTCACTGAGTGCTATTATATTCTTCCTTCTACTTGGGCTTAAGAGCAAGGGTCCTGGCCTCAGATCCAGGTGCAGTCTTGCCTTCACCTCTGTGTAGCTCTGCAACTTCAGTGAAGCCCACTTCCCCTTCAAGTGCTGCATGCCTTGGGTAGAGATCAAAGGAGGAAGCCTGTGCCAAGCGCTTGGCCTAGTGCCTGGCACACAATAAATACTCAATAAACACACGCTGTTATCATCTCGCACGGAGGAAACCGCTTCTTCGGCCTTCCTGGCCCCCACAGCAATTTGCATGCATCCCTGTTCTGATTTCTTCAGTTGGAGAACCAACTCCAGCAAGGGAGAGAGGTGCGGTCATTTCATGCAAAAGGTGTCAGGTAAGTGGAAGCGAAGTAGAGCGAAGACACTGAGCAAAGTAATCGGTGGTTTCTATTACAGAAATTTCAATGGCAGGGCCTTACGATCCAAAAACTGGTTTGCCAACCTTTCCAGATCTTTCCATCGTAAGTCTTTGGGGCATGCCAGAAGGGCAGTCTGCAGAGGAAATGGAATGAAGACGTGGGAAAGTGCTTGGTGCGCATTTGAGGGAGCTGCTGTGTGTTTGAGGGGTGTACAAAGGAGGCTGGAAGGATGGTTTGGGGGTCCAATCGAGAAAAACTTTCAACTCTTAAGGCTTTTATTTTGTCACAGAGTCAAGAGTCATTCGATTAGCAAGTATTTATTGTGTGCCGATGGTATATGAGGCATCTTGCCAGGGATTAGCCACAGAAGCAAAAGGCACAGTAATGGTCCTCAGGAGAAATGTTCTAGGAGGAGGAACCTCAAACAATTTGTGCTGTACAGCAGGTTGCCAGTGGGCTCAAGGAGCAAGACTCCGGGCTCAGGTACCTGTCCGCCCTGGGGTGGGGAACCAGACGCTGTCAGAGGAGTCGACTCCCAGATCTGTTCTTGCCTTTGTGGGTTTTCTGTGCTTAGCACCCCAGTCCAGCGTTTCACAAGGAAGAACCATCTGCCAGGCTTAGTCTCCAAGTACCAGAGAAATGGTATTAAATCTAATTTAGTCAATCAGCAGATGGCTTCCCTCGGGCCATGGTAATTGGTTTACTAGGCTGTATGTCAATCAAGTCTGCCCAATAACAGTCAACCAATGGCTTGGGCGGGCGCTAAGAGGAAAGTAGCTCTTTTCCTGGACATTGTGGGCCATTTGGGCAACTTGCTCCAGAGGAGAGGCTACGCCTAGAGACAAATGGCACCCCAGAGGAAAGCACCATGAGCCTGAGAGAAGTGGAACCCAACAGCATCTTGTGAACTCCCCAAGAACTGCTGTTTCTAGAACCCAAACTACCCCTGAACTGTGTATTCTTGGTTTTGTTTTTTTCTGAGACAGGGTTTCTCTGTGTAGCCCTGCAGTTCTGAAACTCCCTCTGTGGACCAGGCTGTCCTCGAAATCACGGAGATCTGCCTGCCTCTGCCTCCCCTGTGCTGGGTAAAAGGTGTGCACCACCATGCCCACCTGGACCTTGATCGTTTATACTAATCATTAACACACACACATTCCCTTTAGGGCTGAAGGCAATCTAAATTGAGTTTCTGAAACTGTAAATGAACAGGTTTCCATATTTCTGCCTCTTTCCTAGACTTCAGTTCACATACTTCAATTTTGATATACATATATATGTATATCTACATAAATTAAAATACTTACACATGTAGTTATTTTCTTTGCACAAAAAAATTTAATTGCTTTGCATTTTAAAATTGTGTGTGTCTGTGTTCCATGTGCAGGAGCCTTGAGGAGGTCAGAAGATGAATCAAATCTCTGGAAACTGGGGCTAAGGACTGTCGTGAGGTAGCATGTGGGTGCTAGGAACTGAAGCTGGGGCTGACAGTGAACTTCTGATCTTCTATTCCCACCTCCTGCGTGGTTCTGGGATTACAGGCACGCCCCACCACGCCTGGGATACCAGGTGCTAGATAAGTACTCTACCAACAGAGTGACATCCCCAACCTCTAAAAGTTTTGCCACATTTACGTACTTACTTTGACTTCTTTGAGATAGGTTCTCACTATGTTGCCTTGGCTGGCCTGGAACTGTGTAGACCAGGCTGGCCTCAAACACAGAGATCTGCCTGCTTCTGCCTTCCAAGTACTGGGATTAAAGGCGTGCATGTAACCACACCAGGCTCATTGTAAACTGTCTATAGTTGCTTTGTTAAATTCATAAAAAGTATTATAATGAATATAGTTGGGGGCCCATATTCTCCTTTCAGTAGAAAAATTGCAAATATTTGTCCTTATTTTCTTTGTGGTTGAGGGAAATAGCCACACAGTTATATTTATGCAGTCTTTAAATTTGACATGGCAGAGCAGAAAGCAACGTTATCAACCAGGTTGTTATTGAGGCAATTTTAAAGACATCCTTGACTTTGTCCTGCTGTGGGTGAATGGTCACTGTTGAGCCAACCAATGTGACTAAGGGAGTGAACTGCTCTGAATGGCCATTCTGAGTCACACTATCTTTTTGTTGTTTTGTCTTTTGGGGGGGTGGGTGTGGGCACGGTTTCTCTGCGTGTTCTCTGTCCTGGAACTCATTTTGTAGACTAGGCTGGCTTAGAACTCACAGAGATCCACCAGCGTCTGCCTCTTAAGTGCTTGGATTAAAGGTGAGAGCTGCCACTGAAGACAACCTATGAGCTTTCTAAGCTGTGTGTTTGACTGCTTCGTGAAGATAGCTTAGGCCGGGGCACAGAGCAGTTACTTCTGGTTGGTTATATCCTCCCCCAGCAATGGGGCTCACGTCTCCACGCTACCGACCAAAGGCACTCCTCTTGTTAAACCATCCAGTTCGATACAGTTGGACAAATCAAGTAGGCAGCCTTCATTTCCTCTGGTTCCTTTTCCCTTTCTCTCCTAAAAGAGGTTAGTTCACATAAAAGCAGCCCTGCTTGTCTCTCTCCAAAGGTCTACTGGCCCCTCAGCTACCACCAGCCTTTCTTGGCCAGGGGGAATGTGATTAGGCTTCCAGTACAGCTAGCTGTGCCTCTTGGATGAGGACTGGTGTCCACAGACACTCTGTCTCCCCGACACAGTACCGTTTTTTAGCTCTCTCTCTCTCTCTCTCTCTCTCTCTCTCAGAATCGCTTCTTCCTCTGTCAGCACAGCCTAGACAGTTTTTTGTCCTTGTTGCTCCTTATTTCTGTGTCTTTTTTTTTTTTTTAAAGATTTATTTATTATATGTAAGTACACTGTAGCTGTCTTCAGACACTCCAGAAGAGGGCGCCAGATCTCGTTGCGGATGGTTGAGAGCCACCATGTGGTTGCTGGGATTTGAACTCTGGACCTTCAGAAGAGCAGTCGTGTGCTCTTACCCACTGAGCCATCTCACCAGCCCTATTTCTGTGTCTTTTGAGCCACGACTGGCCTGTAAAATCTCTGAAACCAATTGCAAATACTTTTCTTCTTCTTCTTCTTCTTCTTCTTCTTCTTCTTCTTCTTCTTCTTCTTCTTCTTCTTCTTCTTCTTCTTCTTCTTCTTCTTCTTCTTCTCCTCCTCCTCCTCCTCCTCCTCCTCCTTCTTCTTCTTCTTCCTTTTCTCTCTCTCTCCTTTTTTTTAAAAAAGATTTATTTGTTTATTTATTTATTTATTTATTTATTCATTCATTCATTCGAGACAGAGTTTCTCTGTGTAGCCCTGGCTGTCCTGGAACTCACTCTGTAGACCAGGCTGGCCTCGAACTCAGAAATCTGCCTGCCTCTGCCTCTCAAGTGCTGGGATTAAAGGTGTGCGTCACCAATGCCCAGCTCTATTTACTTATTTTATGTATGTGAGTACACTGTAGCTGTACAGATGGTTGTGAGCCTTCATGTGGTGTTGTGGATTGAATTTTTTAGGACCTCTGCTCACTCAGTCCCTGCCGCACCAGGAGAGAAGAGGGCGTCAGATCTCATTATAGGTGGTTGTGAGCCACCATGTGGTTGCTGGGATTTGAACTCAGGACCTTCAGAAGAGCAGTCAGTGCTCTTACCCACTAAGCCATCTCGCCAGCACCTTCTTTTCCTTTTTTCTTCTTCCTCCTCCTCTTCTGCTTCTTCTCCTTCCCTCCCTCCCTCCTTCCTTCCTTTCATTTTCCTATCCTCCTCCTCCTTCCTTCTTTTGAAAAAATCAGAAGAGCTAAGAATGCTAAGCCTATATTTCCCATAGCAACTAGGTGGTGGAGTAACCTTCTTAAAATGGTCAGGCATCGCCGGGCAGGGGTGGCACACACCTTTAATCCCAGCACTTGGGAGGCAGAGGCAGGCGGATTTCTGAGTTCAAGGCCAGCCTGGTCTACAAAGTGAGCTCCAGGACAGCCAGGGCTATACAGAGAAACCCTGTCTCAAAAAACCACAAAAAAAAAAAAAAAAAAAAAGAAAAAAAAAAAAGAAAGAAAAAGAAAAAAAATGGTCAGGCATTCCGCAACACCCCCCCCCCCGCTCTCTCCCCCCCCCCTTCCCCACTACTCCCAAGGGAGTTTCTGTTTGAAGCCCCACCATCCTTTCCTGTGGCACTCGCTGATTATTTTTGCTTACACCTGGCCAACTTCACTCACTCGCATTCCCTGCTTGGCCCCTGGAGCATTGTTTGAGTTTTGTGACTCCTGGTTGGGTGGCCATTGCAAATCAGGGGCAGGTTGAAGCAGGGTTTAAACCACTGATGAGTCTGGGCCTAGATTGGCCTTCTGCCTCAAGGCTCAGAGGAGACAGAGATTGATGGTATACATCAAAGATGGAAGAGACACTTCTAAGGGTTTGAAAGAAGTGCCGCTACTTGTCTGTATAACTACTATTGTACCTTTCAAAAGAATTCTATGATGTTTAAATACAATAAATGAAGTTTCCAGAAATAGATATAAATGCTGTGGAAGAATTCTAGCATAGCTTAAATTTGAATTGCCTAAAAGAAGTAGGATAAGATTCAAAGTCTTTAAACCATTTTGTAAAGTAGTTAATGTATACTTATATTTTATGACAATCTTTTATTGACTTCTCTGTCTGTCTCATATAGTAATAAATGTTTTCAGAAGCAAAGAAAGCAAAAGAAAAAAGATGGGCAGGAGGGTAGTTGGATCCAGGGCCTGGCTAATATAACTATAAATTTCATCTTTATTTTTAAACTATTAAAAAAAAACAGTCCAGTCAGTCCTGTGTGCCTGGCTTCTCCCAATGGTGACATCTTCTTCCATAACTATAGGCCCACCCATTTGTCTTCTGGTGGCATGGCTTCATGAAAGCACCTTATTGCTATTCAATAAAGTTTATTGAATGGATCAGTTTGAATATAGGAAAAGGAATACTATCCTTTGTTGATTTAGTGGATTCTTCATTTATTTTTATTCTCTCCAGAAGGTAATAAATACATGCACAGAGAACAAAATTCAAACAGGTCGTAGTTATTCAGGGAAAACCAGTCATTTATTTATGCTTAAAGGTTTCCTGGGTCTGGAGAGATGGCTTAGTGGCTATGAGAATATACTACACTTGCAGAGGATCCAAGTTCTGCTCCCAGTAACCGCGTCTGGTAACATACAACAAACAGCCTGTACATGCAGCTGCAGACAACCCACCTCCTCCTGCCTCCCAGGGCATGCGGCACAGATACACAACACAGACTCACACATGGACACAGATACATGGACTCACACATGGACACAGATACACGGACTCACACATGGACACTTAATGAAAAAGAATACATCTTGGGCTGGAGAGATGGCTCAGTGGTTAAGAGCACTGACTGCTCTTCCAGAGGTCCTGAGTTCAATTTCCAGCAATCACGTGGTGGCTCACAAACATCTTTAATGGGATCCGATGTCCTCTTCTGGTGTGTCTGAAGACAGCTACAGTGTACTCACATATATAAAATAAATAAATAAATCTTTAAAAAATACATCTTTTAAAAAAGATTTATAACTTTATATGTATAAGTTTTTTGCCTACATGTATGTGTGATGCGCAAGGCAAGAAGGTGTTGGATCCTTGGAAGATGGAGTTAGGGATGGCTCTGAGCCCATGGTGTAGGCACTAGGAGCTGTACCTGGAGTTTTTGCAAGAGTAACAACTGCTCTTAACTGATGAACCAGCTCTCTAATCCCCATTTATGTCTTAATACTGCCTTCATGGAAACATCCACATATCTGTTTTCCCCCATCCAGGTGCTTTTTGGTTATACCATCTTTTATTTTCACTCAGCAGTATATTTTGCAATAAAATCATAGTCTATACATATATTTATTACACACACAAGGATGTGTACATATGCATACTTTCTCTCACCTATCAGTGTATGTTTGAACTCCTTCTGTACAAGTTCATAGAATTTCTTTAACATTCTGAGTTAGAATACCAAGTGATGAGTTTTGTGGTATAATTTCATACCTATGTGTCATTGTCCCCTGTTTTTCCTCCTCACCCTCTGCCCTGTCCCAAATGTCTCATTTTAAATAGTTGTTTAATCTGTATCCTGCTAGAGCGGGTGGATGCACTGTCTGTGATGGATGGACACATAAAACGGTTCCAACAGCTCGATAATGGTTCACAGCCAGGATGGCTTATGGGATATACCATGTATGATGACCACAGTCATGTTTGTTCATGCTTACCATTTGATCCATCTTGTAGACTCCATCCATAGCCTTAGTTCACAAGACCTTTCCTTTTTTTTTTTTTAAGATTTATTCTATTTATGTGTATATGTGTGTATGTGGGTATGTTTATGCACACATGTGCATATATCTATGGAGACCAGAAGAGATCATTAGATTCCCTGGAACTAGAGTTGTAGGTGCTTGTGCAGCACCCAATATGGGTTCTGCAAACTGAATTCTTATCCTCTGCAAGGGCATCAAGTGCTATTAACCATTGAGCCAAGGATCGTAGGAATTCCCCCCAGTTCTGGAGATAGAACACAGGGCCTCCCCGCATGTGTATGGAGCACTAGTGCTCCCACTAAGCTACATCCCCAAGTGGCTCAAGTTACTTTCTATCTCCCTTTTCTGCCTGCCAGACTTTGGGGAAACTTGGTAAATACCTTAGTTTCTCAGTAACATTGTCTCTTGAGAGGCAGATCATGCTGTTTCTATGTTACTAGCCTGTGTCTTATTGATCATATCTTGAAGCAGAGTTTGAACAATTAAATCCAATCAGGTATAGTATCACACGCCTGCAATCCCAGTACTTGGAATGGTGGGGCAGGAAGATTGCTGGGAGATAAGAGACCAGCTTGGGTTACACAGAGAGACCCTATTTGAGAAAACCAAATAGAAATAAAAATTATCTATCTGTCTATTTACTTGTATATGCGTGGAAGTCATGTGTGAAATTCAAAGGATAATATGTGGGAGTTGGTTCTTTTTCTCCAGCATGTGGGTTCTAGGGAATGAACTCAGGTCAGCTGTCTTGGCAGCAAGCGCCTCCTATCCCCAGCACCGTCTTACTGGACCCAGACTCGGTTATTCTCTGACCCTTGTATGCATTGTCATTGCTACTGAAGTTCTTAAGAGAAATACTGTTGCCGTTCTTCATTCTCAGAATTTATTTTGGTCCCATGAAGCCCAGTGCTCCTAGGCAGCTCCCAAGCTCCCTTAACTGAAGGAGGAGAGGGGTGTGTGGCGATGAGCTCATTAATTCATGTAACCAATATTTACTAGGCGCCTATTCTGGACCTCGCAGCTTCAGTCTAGGTAAGACCAAGGTCCTTGCCATTATAGCAAAGTGTGTTTAATGAGATCTGAGAGCTGAATTTTTAAACAAGATTTCATTAAATGTGTCTAATGTGTATTTTGCCTGCATGTCTGTGCAACACATGAGTGCAGTGTCCTTAGAACCAGAAGAGAGAGTTGAATTTCCCCGCAGAGGGCTGTGAGTTGTTCTGTAGGTGCTGGGAACCAAACTTGGGTCCTCTGCAAGAGCAACAAGTGCTTTTTACCACTGAGCCTTTTGAAAATTCTGTCTCTGTCTCTGTCCCTCTCTGTTCCTCTCTGCCCCCCACCCTTCTCTCTCTCTCTCTAAATGTATGCCATATGTGAACAGAAGAGAGGGTCAGATCCCATAAAGCTGGAGTCATAGGTGGTTGTGAGCTGGGTGCTGAGATATGAGCTTGGATCCTTTCTTGACCCAAGGCTTATTTTTGTTTGAGAAAGGGTCTTACTATGTAACATTGCCTGGCCTGAGACACCTATGGAGACAAGGTTGGTCTTGAACTCATGGGTCCACCTGCCTCTGCCTGCCCAGTGCTAGGATTAAAGCGAGCTCCACTACATCAAGTACGCAAAGGCTTCAATTTTTAACAGATGTATTGAGACGTCATCTATACACTGTAAAATCCATCCTTAGAAAATGTACAATTTGCCGGGCGGTGGTGGCGCACATCTTTGATCCCAGCACTTGGCAGGCAGAGGCAGGCAGATTTCTGGGTTTGAGGCCAGCCTGGTCTACAAAGTGAGTTCCAGGACAGCCAGGGCTACACAGAGAAACCCTGCCTCAGAAAAAAAAAAGAAAGAAAGGAAGGAAGAAAGAAAGAAAGAAAATGTACAATTTGGTGGTGGATTTCATGTATTTACAAAGAATATACTCATCACCATTTAATTACAGAATATTTTCCTTCCCCTTAAGGGAATCCATTAGTAGTCATACCCAATCCTCTTTCCAGTTCAGCATCTGGTGATCACTAACCTTTCCATTTTTCTATATTCTTGGCATTTCATACAAATGGAAAGGCTATATGCTTTTCTGAGTATATTTTTGTCTCATTCATTCAATAGTCAGTATTTTATTTTATTTGCCTTTGTTATTTAAAATGCAATTAAAGATTGAAACTACTATGTTAAAAATTCGATTTTATTGTATGGATAGACCATATTTGCATATTCATTCACCAGTTCATGACCTCATACTTCTAAGGATTGCAACGCTAGCTATGCATGGCTGTAATAATTGCTCTCCCCTTAAAGACTGGACTGTGCCTTAGTGGGTGAAGTCACCATCCTTGGGAGTGACAGTGCTCCCATCAGTGCTCCGGAGCAGTCAGTACTGATTAAGCTTGGCTTGGGGGAAACTAATGATTCTAGCTTTGTCAGTTACCTTCTGTGCCAAAGCTTTGGGTGGTCCAAACACAGTGACACAGTTCTGTGAATTTCTTTTCAATTGTATTTTCTATTCAACACGTTGGCAAAACATTCCTTTTCAGTTTAAATTGTAACCTCGATGCGCTGATTACTCAAGGAAACGCTCAATGACTTTTCTTTTTGTCTTAATATTTTGGGTGTGGTAGCAAGTAGAAGCAGATCACCCTAACCAAATATTTGCAAATATTTAAACAAAGCCATTCAGGTCAGGGAGGGAAGACGACTGAGGAAGTAGAAATTGAATGTGGCTTTTAAAGGAGGATTGTGAGTCTCATAGATTTGCTGAGGAAGGAAAAATCCTGTTCCAAAAAGGGGAAGAGAATTAAAAGTTTATCTTCTGGGTGACTGGGAACGTCTGGGTTCGGAGCACGTGTCTTTGGTATGTTTGGCAACCAGAAGTCTGTGCATTAAGCGTGTTGATTCTTCCGCCCTTCTGCACATGGTGAGATTTGAAGGGAGTGTTGGAAACGGTCTCCAGGGCTGCAGAAAGATGAACTCCATTAGAATCAGGATAACTTCTTCAAGTTCTCCGCCACCTGTCCTCACTCCTTTAGTTGAGGGTAACTGTCTATGTGACACCCACGTAAGAACTGGACGTGTCCCGGCGGGTTGCAAACTGCCTCTGACCGCCCGGGGCCTTTCGCGGTCCCTGGAGGTGGTAGGGCGCGAGCACCGAGTGCGGGTGGCCAGCAGTGTCGGAGCTGCGGATGAAGCATCCTTGAACGGAAGGACGAGGCCTTTGACGCCCCAATGACTCTAATTGCGGCACCAAAGCAGGGTGCGCCGAGGGGGCGAACCGCCCGGGAACAGGTTGAGGACCTTACTCTCCCGGTACTCCAGCAACTGCCAGGAGAAATGTCTGCCGTGGAGGGCGGAGCACAGACCAGGGGGCGTGGCCAACAAGAAGGGGCGTAACCGAAAAGACTACCTGGGCGGAGCAAGGGCGGAGGGGCGTGGCTAAGACTGAGTCGGGGCGGGACTCAGTCGATTGGGCGGGGCGGGCGAGGCCTCCGGGCCCCGCCTCTCGCCGCAGGCGCGCCCGCCCCGCCTACCCGCTCCCCTCAGAGGTGGCCGCGGCCGAGCGCGGGGAGGGAGGGGAGAGCGGGTCACGACGCTGCGGGGGCGGGGATAACCCCTCACGTGGAGCAGATGAAAGGGCCGCGGCGCGACGGCCGGGGGAGCGGAGCAGAGCCTGCGACCCACAAAGCCGCCGCCGCCGCCGCGATGGTGCTGTGAGGCGACCGCCCGCGCTCGGTCCTCCGCCGGCCCGCGACTATGCCCGGCCGCGCCCGCCCTCCGCGCCCTCCCGCCGCAGGACCATGAGGCCACGCTCGGGCGGGCGCCCAGGGGCCCCGGGCCGCCGCCGCCGCCGCCTCCGCCGCGGCCCCCGCGGTCGTCGCCTGCCGCCGCCGCCGCCGCTGCCGCTGCTTCTCGGGCTGCTGCTGGCGGCCGCGGGGCCCGGCGCGGCGCGGGCCAAGGAGACGGCGTTCGTGGAGGTGGTGCTGTTCGAGTCGAGCCCGAGCGGCGACTATACCACCCACACCACCGGCCTCACGGGCCGCTTCTCGCGGGCCGGGGCCATGCTCAGCGCCGAGGGCGAGATCGTGCAGGTAGCCACCCGGGCCCCGCGCTCCGCCGCCACAAGATGGCTCCGGGGGCTGCGCCCGCCGACCCCGCCGCGGGCTAGCGGGCGGGCGGGCGGGGGGGAGGCGCGGAGCCCGGCGGCATCCCTCCCAGGCGGGCGGGACGGGGCCTCCGGGGCACGGCGGCTGAGGCGAGCGCACGTGGGGGCTCGGCCTCCGGTGGGTGCACCGCGCCGGGGTGGGGGTGGGGACGCTGAGCTGGGCATGGGCGCCTGGGCGGCACTCTTGAGTTGGCGGGACGTTTTCCTCCCTCAGGTGAAAGTCCCGGGAACTACCTGTTGAATGCCAACTTTGCAAAGGCGAGACAAGTTGAAGGATGGAGCGACTTCTTAGAGGTCGCAGGCTTTGCTTTCCCATGCACGTTTGCTCCGTTTTCGGAGCGACCCAGTTGCCGGGGTGCACATCTTCAGGTTATTTTTGCTGAAATCTCCTGGCAGCCCTACCTAGACACCAACCCTCTGGCAGGGCTCTGGACGGGTAGCAGCAGGAAGGGAGCAGGCGGAGCTGGCTGAGGAGTGGGAATTGGGAGAGCACTGTCGTGGCCGTGCCTCAGATTACAGGGGGTGAGAGAGACCGCAGGCTCGCCCCTGGGTCAAGGACTAATACCGAAGAGGCCTGCAAACCCGAGCCAGAGTCTCTCACTGACAGGGCCTCCACCTTGCTCCAAATGAAAGAGGGCTGCGTCCCAAAGGAGGCTGGCTAGGGAGAGCTTTGAGCTGTCCCCAGTCTTTGAGGAGGGACTCTCAGCGGATGGATAGCAGCATAGATTTCCCGCCCCCTCGATGATGGTTTTTATCCACTACCATGTTCCAGGGCAGCGCACTTATGGCTGTTAGGCGCACCTCTGGTAGGAGTGATCTGATACGGTTGGTCGGCTTTGAATCTTTTGGAACTTTAGAGGCCTATAGTTTGGATCTCCGGTGCTTTGCTCTTGGGTGAATTATGAAGAGAAAAGGGATTGTGTGGAATGACTGCAGAGCAGCTCCGAGTGTAGACAGGAGGGTGAAGCTGCACTCAGAGCTTTGAGTTGATAGGACACGGGCCAATACAGTGTAGCTCCTTAAAGGTGTGTGTCTTTCCAAAGCTGGAGGAGGACCCTATGGCTGTGATTAGAAAGCATTGTTTTGTGGTGCTCCTATTCCTGTCTATAGAAAGTGAAATACATGTTTGACCAATTTCTGTGACTTCAGATGTTGCTAACGGTGCTGTTCACCCCCCCCCAATGTTATTGTTACTGTCATTAATATACAAGCTTTAGAGAGGATGCTTGGCTGAAGATACCTAAACAACTCTATTGGAGGCTTTAAGAAGAGTTTGAATTTTAAGTCTTGCTTCTTGTGAGTCCTTGTCTTTCTTTGAGGCTTTCCCTGTGCCCTGATGGCTTTAGAAATGTTTGATTTACAGCCTTGAGGGTGGGGGTTGCAGCTGAGGGGAGTATGTTTTAACGTGGCACTTCACTTTTTGAAGGAGACTTTTGAAGTTTGAGATTTTTATCTGCAGTGTTTAAACTTGAGCCATTCTCTGTGGTAGTTTGTCTGGGGAGCTATTCATTATGCATAATGCTGTGCTTTGCAGATATTCTTGGGTTCACTATTTAATACAAAATTAGCAGTTTTTTAAACACACCATTTGTAACAATTTTATCCTGACAAGTAGAGAGATAATGTGTGAGTTTGGCAGGACTCTGTTCTCTTGAGAAGTTTTTGAAGTGCTTATCTAATTCTTTTGTAGTCTACTAGACTCGCACCTCCCTTTCAAATTAAGTCAACAGTCACTAAGGGGAGAAAAATGACTTAAATGGTATTTAATAAGTTTACCTGTTAAGCAATCACTAATGATGTCCTTAATTCCTTTATAACTGCAGTGATATTGGTGGGCTTATCTGAGCTCCCTGAAAAGATAGTTTGTCATTGGTACACTCCATAACTTTAATAACTTTGTTGTGGTCATCAGTGTGTCCAGACAAGCACAGTGTGGCTTTCAGAGCTGTGTGTGTATACACAGACCGGCATGCTTTTATTAGTTCTGTGAATACTGCCAGACTAAAGGAACTCTTGTGGCTCCTGCCTACCAGCTCTGGAATAAGTTTTGTAGGGAAAGCCAATGTTTTAGGATTGCTGAGAGGGAATATAATGAGAGCATGTGTAATAAAAGTGTAGAAGAAACAAAGCCAGTCTTTAATTTCAGATTAATCATGTTTTCTAAGTACTCATTGAACTTTTAAAAACCACCTTTTGTTTTATCACCTGAAAAACTTCATGATTTGCCCTTTAATGAACGTTTTATGGTCTTCTGTTTATTTTCTGATAACTAGAACTAAATAGTAGCATGTAGGTAGCATTGTTTTTATTCTCAGTGTGATTCTATAGCAATATTGTTCTTAATTGGGAAGAGAGAAAAAAAGCTGTTTGAATGTTTCACTTTAAAAATTATAAGAAATATTTTGTAGTACTGACTTTTTTCCTCTTACTTGCCAATGAACGTGTGTGTGTGTGTGTGTGTGTGTGTGTGTGTGCATACACACAATAGATTACTTATCATAGTCTGGCCAGCCCAAGGACCTGTTGAGTATTTATCATGGGTTAGGGTAGGAGGAAGGAAGCCTGGCTGTGTGTGCTTGTTGAGGAGTGGGATTAGTAGTTCAGACTTTGGGATGTGTGTATTGTAGGTGTAAATTAATTATCTCAAGGTCATTAGTTTAGTCTGTATGAAGACAGGGTTTGTGTGTGCTTGATTTTTTTTTTTTCTTTTTCTATTTTGATATTTCCAGTTGTGAAAATTGTGAATAGACTATTTAGATGTGAAATTAGTTGCTTTTATTATCACGCAGCAGCATTTTAGCCTGTTTGCATATAAGCAGGTCAGGCATATAGCTAAGCACTAGAAGAATTACCCTTTAACTGTACTTTTGAAGTGTGGACCTCTAAAGAACTTTCAGACATACTGGTACATATTTCATCTTTAAACCAATGTGTTGATGTTAATGAAATTATTATCTGAAACTTTTAAACTTGGCTGCACACATGGTTGGTGTTGTTAAATAAGGGGCCTGATTAAACACTGGTTAGTGGTGTGTAAATTGGCTAACCCAACAAGAAAATTTGCATGGCTAGAAATGAAAGCTTGTTTTAAAGTGGAAATGCCTATTTCTCCCATTGAAGTCAAATAGTTAGAAACATCAAGAAATTCATTTGTACAAGGAATGAGAATGATGGATTCTGTGCAACTTTAAAATCAGTTATTCTGGATCCCAGGTTAAACGTTTGATGAACTTGAGGCTGTGAACATGAACTAAGGAAGTTCTTTTAGCTGTTAAAGAGTGAAAGGAGAGCTGTGTGGTGATTAGATAGGCTGGGTAACTAAAGGTATCACAGGGAATAATTGTAGGAGGCTAATTCCTCTGCCTTGTTTCCCTGTCAGTGTGTTTTTACAGTTCAGCATTTGATCAAGCACTTTCTTTTCATCTCCATTTGAAGTTAACTTAATAGGCCTGCCTCCAAAAATTGACTTGGCCTAATAGAACAATTGCACGCTGACAGCTGACTTGGATTTACACAGAAAGGGCCTGCCGACCGTCTTGTCAGATGGTCCTTTATAGGTTAAAAGCAAGCATTTCATTGTTGGGGGGGTGAGGGGGAGGTTGGTAAATTCCTAGGATCTCTTCTCTGGTTTTATACCCTGAGATCTCATGGGAATTACCAGTAATTCTGATTGGGGATAAGAAGCAGCCATGACTCCATTTTGTGTGTGTGTGTGTGTGTGTGTATACAGGGAACTGTGCCAAGCACATTAAGCTTGTTCATTTAGTCCTTAACATTAATACAGATTTAGATACTGTTGTTTAGTCAGTTTTACAGAGGAAGAGACTGAGGCCGAGAGAAAGTTTGTTTCTCTAACCTGACAGCAAAGGGTAAAACCTGAATTGAAACTATGGTCTGTCCTTATTCTCGTCAAATAAGTAGAACTGAATTTGTTTGGATTTTGACATTTAATTCAAATCTAATTTCTCATAATTTGTATTGGAGTTCTTGAAGGCCTGTGCCAACCCCTCCCACCCCCCATGAAATTATTCACACATTCTTGTGAATGGGTGTGTTCATTTTCCTGATAGTTTCCCAAGAGGAAAAGAAGTTTCCACCTAGTACTTGTCTTTGAATGGTCCAGCACTAAGAATTTAAGTAGAAGGCGCAGAAGATAGCTCAATGAATTAAGGTGCTTGTTGTCAAGGGGACTGAATTTGATCCTTGACATCCATATTGTAGAAGAGAACCAACTCCTGACAGTTGTCTTGTGACCTCTGCCTAGACTCTGTGGCACACATGCCCTTCCCGTAAATGTAAGAAAAAAAGTTGAGTGAGGTAATCGGTCCCTTGGGCTGGCCAGGGTTGGAGGGAAGCCTGCAGCAGCTTTGCAAACCTTCATTGAGCATATTTATTGGATGGATGTCTACCAAAACCCTATTCTGTACAGAACAATGCTGCAGTGCTGTAGTCCTCTGAGATAGACTCGCCCACAGATAATCATCCTTACCAACTGAGTTTGTGCATCTATGTCCTGCTAGTTCTGTATCATCCTGGGGAGAGAGAATAAAGTAACCAACCCTCAAGGAATTTTCTACATTTAGTAGTGGAGGAAGTGGAAGTACAATGACGTGGAGGAAGAAGAGATGGAAATGAAAGATTTGAGGTAGAAAAAGGGTTAGATGTGTCCCTTTCTACCATTCACTGCACAGTGAAGTGGAACAGCTGCTGGTGTTGGAAGGCTGCAAGAGTAGCCCCTGCCTTCTGGTGAACCCAAATTTCAGGGAGACAGGTCTTCATAGTCAAAAGAATCAAATGTGTGGGCTGAGACCTAGCTCAGGGGTGCAGAGCACTTGCCTAGCATGGTTGAAGCCCTGAGTTTCATCCCCTGCAATGGAAGAAAACAACAGTACCAAATTTAATGAAATGATTTAATGATTTAATGCAAGGCTAGAAAAGTGAAGTGCCTTGTTTGGGCCATATGTGTGTGGTAAAGGTAGGGACAACCACAATTAACATTTAATTCCTCTGAGACCAAGGATTTGGAGCCTCTCTGTCCACCCTGGTACAGCTGGGCATTGTCTCATGGAAGAGTGGATATGAAAATTATGGCTTATGATTAGAATAAGGAGAACCATGCATTCTTCAGTTATATATTGAGCGTAAGTGGTTGCTTTTCTCCTGATTATTTAAAATTTGGGTCTTTTCAGTATTCCTCTGTCAGAGCTTTTAAAAATAGCTATCAGGAAGTTGAGTAGTGGTAGTGCGTACCTTTAATCCCAGCAGGGGTGGGTGGATCTCTGAGTCTGAAGCCAGCCTGGTCAACAGATTGAGTTCAGGACACCCAGAACTGCACAAAGAATCCTTGTCTTGAGAAACGAACAAAACAAAACAAAAGTAGCTATCAGGGACTGGGGAGATGGCTCAGTGAGTAAAGTACTTGCAGTGTAAGTCTGGGGACCTGAGTTCAAATCCCCAGGACCCAAGTCAAAAGCTGGGCTGGTAATACATGCCTGTACTCTCAGTGCTAGGAAGGTAGAGGCAAGCCAGGCTAACTGAATCAGCAAACTCTAGGTCAGGGAGAGACCCTGTTTCCAAAGCTAAGGTAGAGTGCAGCTGAGGAGGTGCCCAGCATTGACCTATGGCACTCACATGCACATAGAACATGTACATTCACAAAGAAGTAGCTAAGAATGAAGCCAGACACTGTGGCTGTGGTTGCACTTCTCTAATTCCAGATATTTAGGAGACTGAGGCAGGAAGAGCACAGGAGCCAAGAGTCTCAGGTTAGCCTGTACAGCATAGTGAGAAACACAAAAGACAACAATAACAAAACCCAAACCAAAACAGAAATAAAGCTACTAATGTTCATGTAAGTAAGGCCTTAGACACAATACTTTGTTTTAATTTTAAGGGATGTAGTTGATGGCAGGTTTTAGATTAGGAAGTCAGTAGCAAAGTGGTACCTGTAACAGTCACTGAGCAGTTCTGTAGCAGATCAGATTCAAACTGATCTTACTGGTGCTGAGATTTTTTATTTGTTTTTTTCTGAGCTTGTCTCACATGACACTTCTTTTTGTGATAAGGTTATATGGACTGATCTTGGAATTCAAATTTGGGTTTAAACCTAGAACCATTGACGGAGAAATGTGTTTGTAACTGAGAAAACACCCTAGCTACTAGAGAAGTGTCTTCCTTTCTTGTCACTTCTCCCAGCCCCACAATCACAGAAGGCTCATCCAACTTGTTTTTTTCCTAGAGCCAAGCTGACCAGTTTCTGAAGACAGTGACTGGAAGTATCTAGCGATCGCTTGATGGCACTTGTGCTGCTTCGGGCTGTTAGCAAAGCTGGAATGGCTGAAGCAGCCCGCCCTGTAGAACCATTTCTGATGTGAGTGAGGCACACCTCATCCTGTGGCTGACTTCAGAGCCAGGCATGAGTCTGCACCACGGTCTTCAGAGAGATTATGTCCCATGTACATTGCTTCTTTTCTTTGCACAGGCTGTACATTCCCTGATGATTAAAAGATTTTAAGAGCCTGAAGCTGTGGACTGTCTTTGCTCTTTCCGTTAGCAGAATTCAGTAGTGCCTTGCATTCACCAGATCCTGGATGGGGCATAGCAGGGAACATGACTAAGGCTTTGCTTCTGTCTACAGGCAGAGTGTGGGGACAAGACAGTAAGCAGAGAGTACTACCTTACCCTGAAACCCTGTCTGGTAGGACACTGGCCCTGGTGCTAAGTTTGGACCGAACAAGAACAAGCTGTTGTATGTCACAGTATAGTATGTGGATTTGAGCAGTCTGGTCTTTTCTAACTAATTTTTACTTATCTTTGAGGTTAAAGTTGATAAACCTTTTGTGGAGACAGTCCTTTGTACCTGTTAAACAGAAAGGCAGGAGGCAAAGAGTGGAGGCTCTTTGTTCTGTTTGTAGGCTGAACTAGATGTTTTAAAATCTTACTTTTAGCAGCTCTGTTGACTTATGATAGTGTGAAAAGAATAAGGTCAGCTGGCCCATTGTGGTTCGAAGGAGAGCTTTTGATTTTTATTCCTCTTAAGACATGTTGCAAGAGTTGCTATTAATCCCTTCTCTGTGCAGCCGCCAGGTTGATGTGGTTATTTAGAAACCAAATGTGTGAGGTGACTTGGTGAAAGTAACTTTGATGATACTAGAAGTTTGAAGAGAAAATGTTGGAATGGGAACTTCTGGCCTCTTGAGGGCTGCTGCATTTTGAAACTGGAAGAGTAAGGATGGCTGAATTTTAGGTACATGTAAGATCCCATCCAGTGCTGTAAGATCTGATCAAAGCACAATTTATGAGGCTGGGAGATGACTCAGTTGGTAAAATGTTTGCCATGCAAGCATGAAGACCTGAGTTTAACTCCCAGCACTCACATACAAAGCTGGATGCAGCACTGGTGTCTGTATTCTCAGTGCTGGCAGGGAGGGAAAAGCAGATCCCTGGAGCTAATGGGCCGGCATATCTGATGAAACCCTGTCTAAGAGAAAATAGAAAGCAGTGGAGAGGACTCCATGCCGATGTTGACCTCTGGCCTCCATGTACATACTGCTTTTCCCATGAACTGACTGAGATTTTAAAGAAAATTGGAAAGACGTAGTGGTGATAGCCCTTTGTCTGCTTTGAATGTTTAATTGTTATTAAATAGTCTGAAACATTTTCAGAGACATGTCACAGGTTATTATTTTCTGTTATAGGACATACTATCAGGGAAATCCTTAGAGTGGGTGAGTATGAACATGTTTAAAATTCTCACAGGCATTGTCAGATACCTCTGCAGAAGGGCTTGTATTAGTTTATACCCCACCAGTTAGCATGTGTGGAGAATATGTACCTCGTGGTACATATATGTTTCTTTGAAAACTAGTACAAATAAACCAGATGAGGTAGAAATTTGTATATTCCTGTCATTTAATAAATAGCAAGTACTGCTTTTTTCTCTATTAGCATTCTGAGCAGTAGCTAGTTCTGCATAGAGATGTGCTGTTGGTAGCCTCTGAGTGCCTTCCCTGCGTGTGTCTGTGAGCCTGATTTTGGAGCAACAGATGGTGTCCCTCCTTTGGGCAAGGTGGTTGTCCACCCCAAGTTGACTGCATTGTACGAGATAAAGCAGCTTGGTGCTCAGGGGGATGCTGTTGCCTTGGATGTTTTCCTTTTTCTTTTTCTTTCTTTCTTTTTTTTTTTTTTCGAGACAGGGTTTCTCTGTGTAGCCCTGGCTGTCCTGGAACTCACTCTGTAGACCAGGCTGGCCTTGAACTCAGAAATCTGCCTGCCTCTGCCTCCCAAGTGCTGGGATTAAAGGTGTGCACCACCACTGCCTGGTGGGATGTTTTCTAATAGACCTGTTATCATAGAGTAGTTCTGTGCATGACCTCGAATTCTAAGTGACACTGTTAGTTATTGGTGAGAAGATAGAGTCAAGCATCCGGCAAACTCTGTGGGCTGAAAGCAACTTTTAGAAAAGTGGTTTCTCTGAAATATCTAGTATACATATAGATCAGCTCTTAGTGAGAAAAGGAAACATCTGACAACACCAGGTCACAGTCACATAGTAGAGGAACAGCTAGCTCTTCCTTTGAGTTGGTCAGGAACCCTTCAGCTCATAAGTCCCATAGCATCACCCAGCCTGTGTTGGACTTTGCAGCCCTTTCTATCTCTGAAAGTTCTGAAGTTGAACTCTAAAGGTTTGTTTCTTCAAATAGCCTGTGTGTTAGATGTCCATCAGTGGGCCCTAGGAACCTCATACTATGTTCTTGAACAAAGCCACACCTGGCTCTAATGTGAATGAAGTATTCTTTTTTTCCCAGATCATTTCCTATCTTGCCAAGGCTGACCTTAGACTCATAATCCTCCTATCCAAGTACAGATGCTGTCCCACCAGTCACAGTTGCTTCTTTGGGTGGGCTTTTTCTTTACTCTCTGCCTGAACATGCACACACTACTCGCTCTCCTTCCTTCTTTTCCCTCTCTCTTCTCTTTCTTCTTCTTCCTTCCTTCCTTCCTCCCTTCCTCCCTCCCTCCTCCTCCTCTTCCTCCTCCTTCTTCTCTCTCTTTTCTTTTCTTTTCTTTTCTTTTCTTTTCTTTTCTTTTCTTTTCTTTTCTTTTCTTTCCTTTCCTTTCCTTTCCTTTCCTTTCCTTTCCTTTCCTTTCCTTTCCTTTCCTTTCCTTTCCCTTTCTTTCTCTTTGAGTGAGTCTTATTGTAAGCCTCTAATTGGAACTTGCTATGTAATCCTGACCTTGCCTTTCCCTCCCAAGTCTGGGATCATAGTCATGCCCACCATTTGTTTTGGATTATCTTTCTTCCTTTCCCTATCTCCTCTATCTTTCTTTTCTTTCCTCCCTTTTTTCCTTTCCTTACTGAGGATTAAGCCTAGACCCTTTATGCTTAATTCTCAACCCCCCTTTTGGAGTTCTGTGAGACCTTTGCCTGCCCCCCCCCCCCCCCGCCCCCTCTCATGTGTGAGCATGCATGTGGGTGCCTGGTGTCCTTCAAGGTCAGAAGTGGCTGTTAGTTCTGCTGGGACTGTACAGATTGGGTATCAGCCACCATATGAGTTCTAGGAATTGAACCCAGTTCTTCTGTAAGAACAACAAGTGCTCTTCTTATAGCTGAACTAACTCTCTAACCCTGTGTGTGTGTGTGTGTGTGTGTGTGTGTCTGAGTTTAGGTCTCACTCTGTAACCCAGGCTGCCTTGGAATTTACAGTGTAGTTTAGGTTGGCCTCAAACTCATGGTAATTCTGCTTCAGTCTCCCAAGTATTGGGATCACAGACATGAATCACCATGCTCAGGTCTTGCTTTCTTTTAGTTACAAGAGATGTGCTGAAGGTTGTCTTGAAAGTGTCATGACTCATTTCTCCTTTAGCATAAGTGAACTCTGTGTGAGGATATAAGAGAGGCTGTGCTTAGGGCTCCCTTACAGTGCTCTTTCTAGAACAGTTCTACCTTGGTTCAGTTCCAGGAAATCTCTAAGTGAGCCTGAAGCTTTAGAGTCCCCAGTGCACTTTGACTTGTATTGTCTTTATTATTCTTTTCTGGGAGTGAATTCTGCTCCAGAAGGCATTCTGTCATTTAAGGGGTCTTGATTGCCAGAGCTTGTCTATACTTGATCCAAAATACTTTTCTTTGTACCTAATGTGTATTTTTCTTTAAATGCATTTGACATTGTGTATATATCAGCTTTATGGATGCCCCCCACTATCAATGGGTACCCAGAAACTTGGCATCTTTTCACAAAGTACCTCAGTGTTGGAGTAGATGGTGAGCAGACAGCTAGTGGTATGTAAAGAATGGTGCAAGCTTGATTAGCAAAACTTTCAAAGTAGAAGTCAAGTTAGCTAGGAATTAAGTCAAAAAGGTGTCCTCAGGATGATGTTTAGTTTGCCCTGTCTCTTAGTGACCTTATTTCCTCTACTTTAAAAGTAATATTTCTATTAGTTTTAATTATGTGTAACCACTGGTGTATGAACATCAGTCTGTGGAGATTGGAGGTGTCGAATCCCCTGGAGCTAGTGAGCTGCCTGAGGTGGGTGCTGGGAACTGAGTAAGGTCCTCTTCAAGGGTAGTATGTCTCTTAGCTGCTGAGTCATCTCTGCAGTTCTGCCCTTACCTTTTGCCCTGTAATGCTTTAGTCTCCATTCACCCCCTTACCTCCCTTTCCCACCACATTTGTAAGAAGTAAGCTGTGGTAACTTCTGAGCAC
This sequence comes from Mus caroli, assembly GCF_978045245.1. Lineage (NCBI taxonomy): Eukaryota > Metazoa > Chordata > Mammalia > Rodentia > Muridae > Mus > Mus caroli. The sequence goes on from NW_028227268.1 coordinate 118,002,965, forward strand.
ATCAGCCCTTGGTCAGAGTCCTTGATTGCTCTCTGAAGGATGGGTCCTGTGCTTTCTTCCACCTGTGCTTTCCTTCTCATTGCTTTCCCGCTGAAAACATTGCTGTGTGTCAGCAGCATTCCTGCTCCCTGTCTTGCCTCTTGATTCTTTTTACCCTCTCCCAACTCTCATATGAAACCAAAACTTCCAGTCCATCCCATCAAGTGCGTTCCAGTTCCTCTGGCATAGCCCTTGAGGCAGAACATTGCATCCCTTCAGTGCTTTGCATGTCTACCTTTAAGATAACTACTGAACTAAAATATGTCTAGATATAGTACTTTGGAAAAGGGGAGTGTTAGTGTAGGAAAAGACAGCCTGTGACAGAGAACTGTCTATAATTGTAGAAACTATTCACAAGCAGTGTTCAGACATGAGTGTGTCCTAGGCTATTCCAAATAGTTGGGGTAGACCAGACTCTTAAAATACTTTCACCCTACTGGGTATGATACCATTCTCCTGTGATCCTAGCATAAGGAAGGTTGAAAGAGAAGGATTATGATTTGAGGCTAGCTTATGTCAAAACCAGTCAACCAACCAACAAATACCAACCAACCATCATCCAACCAAATAAAACCTCCAACTTGCTTGTGCTGTCTTTAACACTGTCTACCTCCTCCCAGCCTGGAATGTGACTGACTGCCTTGGGCATGTGTTGTGAACTTGTTGGAGAAGCAAGTATTCAGCCTGACTCTAAACTTTAAGGATGTATTTATTTAAATTAGTATATTTTAGTGTCACTGATTCACTAAACTTAAAAACAACAACAAAACCTGGTGCTTTGGGGAAACTGCTCGTGAGTGACTTAGCAGCAGCAGCTATATGGAGTTCTTAAAAATATGCTGTATGTTCCTTCAAATAATTTTTGCCCTTTTGGAAGCTGTGTCATGGGCCTTGATCAAAAGATGACAATTTTGTTCCTGAGGACTATGTATTAGTCTTATATTTCAGTTTGATTGTTTTTACTCTGTGGGGCCTCTATAATTAGAAAATTATGAAATGATTGCTTCATTGTACTTGTTGGAGCGCTAAGGTTTTCTTTTTGTCCCTCTTGCTGTTTTGTATGAGATAGTGTGGGAACACATGGACACCAGTATCTTCAGGACTATTCCAGAAGCGATATAGAGTGTACTGTATTTTACTAGTGTTAGAGGATTTTCATGGCTGCTTTTCTGTGGCATGTCTTTTCCAGATATGTTCCAATGCCCATCAGTAAATGCTACCCTTACTCTAATTATTAAAATAACAGATAAATACATGGTTTTGAAGTTTTGGTGTTACTAGATTTAAATGTCTAGGACACATATGTACTGGTTTGTGGTGTTGAATGTGCAGTGTGGATGATTTCAAGTTGCAGAGGCAGTGGTAGTTTTTGCATTTCCTGATACTTGTGTTTAATTTTGCAGTCTCAACATTTCATCACCATAGGTTCTCACATTTAATGAATATTTATGTTGAGCTGTATTCTATACAAATGTGAAGGTTTTTTACTTGATTATAACTTGCTATATACTGTGGCCAGGAGTGCCCTACAGACAACAGAGTTGGCACATGTTTCAGCGTGCCAAGCCTCAACGGATGTGGTTAGGGACCATGGTGACTGGCCTTGGTTGCTATGCCAACCTTGTTTTTTGGAAAGGGAGACTATAAAACAGTTCATGGTGTGGAGGCAATAGTTTTGGATATTTCAAGTAAAGTGATTCCCTTCAAAGAGATGTAGAAAACTTTAGAACTCAATTCAATTACTATTATCATATATATTTTAAATGTGTTTGAATGTTTTACCTGCATGTATGTATGTGTACTATGTGCATGCCTGTTGCCTTTGGGCTTCAGAAGAGGATGTCAGAGCCCCTGGAACTGGAGTTACAGGTGGTTGTAATCTACCATGTAGGTGCTGGGAATTGAACACGGAGACCCTCTGGAAAGAGCAGCAGTGTTCTTAACTGTTGAGGCATCATTCCAGCCCTGAAAGCCTTAGAATTCTCTTTTGCACACTTGACAGCATTAAATTAATTTTCTTTTGCAAGCTTGTTTTAATTATCTTTTTGTAAATCTGGGAATGATCTATATTAACTTTCCAATTAATGTGTATTTTACATGTTGGGGAAAATGGAGAATCTCTTATATCTAATATTATGACTATCCCTCCCCCTCCCCCATATCCTTGTCCTCTGGTACCACTAATGTAGTGATTACTGATTGGAGAGAGGGAATAGAACAAGAGGAAGGGTAGATGGGCTCTGCCCCTCACTGCTCCTTATTCTCATTTCTTCCCTTACCTCCTACCAGAAGAAGGCCTTCTTGCTTTCTGTTCTTATATATGAGCCACCACCAAGGTTGTAGTTGTAATGCTTTTGTTGTTTCTTTTGAACTAGGGTCTCACTCTAGTCTGGTCTGGCCTGTAATTCACTATGCAACCCAGGGTGGCCTTGCATGTTGATCCTCTTGCCTCAGCCTGCCTAGTAGCTGGGATCACAGAACTCTCCAACCAGGTCTGGCTATACATGGGATCTTATGTTTTTCTGCCCTGAGCTGTTGGGAAAGCTGGTATTTGGGATAAACTACAAAGCAGAGGGTGTCCTACGTGGTACTTCATGTCAGAGACAGAATGATCAGGCCTAGGAAGCCAGATAGAATCCAAGAGTGCAGGTAGGGAATAGGTTTGCTGGTGCCAGTCTTATGTAGCACCTCTCTTCAAGAGGCCTGACAGCCACTGGAGGCCATACCCTGTCCAGGTTCAACAGCCCAGGAAGTTTGTAGTGTGGAGGTCTTTGTCCTCAAGTCTCATCACTGCTTGGATTAGCCACACATAATCTTTGCTTGTTATAACAGAGTCTACTCTTGACACTATATTAGAATGAAACGCCCTTCCCAAAGGGCCTCTGGGAAGATTACAAGAAGCTATTTTGGGTTTAGGATGAGGACAGATGTGCAGAACATCCATTAATGTTGTGCAGTGCTCAGGCTGAGTGCCCTTGAAATGTCTCTGTCTGTGGGTGGTGGTGCACCTGTCTATACGTTGTCACTTCCAAGTCTGCTTTGTTGCTTCTGATTTCTGAGGTTCCTTCCTAGAAAACCAGGAAACCATGTAAAATGAGGAACTAGACACCAAGGGGAATGTCAGATTTAGTGCATAGAGTCTTGGCATCTGCTCTGTCTGCTTTTCGAAACACTTTGTGCCAACTTTTTGAACATAAGCTGACTAATGCCTGGGATCCTCAGAATTTGGGAACATATTTTAATTATTGGTTGTTTTAGACAACTCTGGCTATCGTGGAACTCATAGAGCTCCTCTCAAGTGCTGGGATTGAAAGTGTGCCCTACTATGCTTCGCTGAAAATGTGGGTTTTTAAATTTGTTTTGTTTTTATTTTTTTCAAGAGAGAGTTTCTCTATGTAATAGCCCTAACTGTCGTGAAACTCACTCTGTAGACCAGGCTGGCCTTGAACTCAGAAATGTACCTGCCTCTGCCTCCTGAGTTCAGGGATCACAGTGCTGGGATTAAAGGAATGCACCACCACGCCTGGTGAAAATACTTATTCTTAATCATTACTTGCAAATTAAGTTTTGGAGTATAATCTGCTTGGTAACTATATTGTTAGCCAGCTGTATCTGAAGACTTGGAAGGATATTTACATCATTAGCACGAGTATAGCTCTGAAACCAGTGCTTTTCAGATTCCTTATAATATATTGTGAGTTCTTTAGAGGGCTGCAGTTATTTGTTTCCTTTGATAAAGGGAAAGTCTGCTCAATGCCATGTCTGGGGGCAGACTGTCTGGTTCTCCATTCTTACACTGATTATTACTACTGTGATATTGCTTGACTTTGTCTGGAGAGTCTGTTTCTATTTACTACCAGCACATAGGGCTACAGCAGGCCAGAGAGATAATTCCATCCAGTTCTAGCCTGGTGAACCAATGAGTTTAATTGAACACTTACAGAGCGTGAGAGAAGGGTTATTTTCAAGAGCATGAGCAATTTACAGGTCTCTGCACCACCAAGGAAGAATATTTCTGATTGCTTATTGGTTTGGATTGGTTTGGGTGTGTGTGTGTGTGCGTATTTGTGTGTGTTGGAGTTGTTAACTGCCTGTATATTATTGAGGAGGGATGAACCCACAGCTTCCTGTCCTTATGAGCCTTACAAGCTTCATGATCCTTCCTGATGAGTAGCTGCTGGTGGGCCCAGCCTTGTGAAGAACTTATGTGATGCTATCAAGATGGCTAGAGGAAGCATGCAGGAGGTGGGCTTTGCTTCTTTGGCTCTCAGTTTCTCCATCCTTCCAAGATTTGTCTCAAGGATGACTTGAGTTACTGATAGTATGCAGTGGATGTTGAGTCAGGGTGAGAATGAAAATATCAGACATAGTTTTGAGACATTTTCCACATATGCCTTACTTTTGTGCTGTGGTTCCCAGTGGTTGATCATTTTTACTCTAAAGGCCTAAAAGATAACACTGACTGAGGAGTGATCACACACACACACACACACACACACACACACACACACACTCCCCACTCTGCCCCCACTCAATTGGGCAGGAAGCGCAATGCACACTTTGTGCAGCCTTGAGGTCTGCATTTGGTCAAGTCTGCTCTAAAGGAAAGCAGAGTGGTTTATTCTACCCTTTAGAGCACTGGTGGAGCTGTGTATAGTGAGCCACACTGTGGGCCTAATTATGTGGCAGACACAAATTACTTCAGCACTTGGTTCAGTCCAGCATTAAATTTGCCAAAGCAAATAGTTTATTAATCTTACCTCCCCCCCCCCCCACTAGACACATTGGCTTTTTCTAAAAATGGGAATGATTGGAGTGCATTGTGGGCTTTTAAAATCTCCCCTTCTCTATCTGCCCTCTACTCCCATCCTCAAAGGTGAGCAGTACGTTCCTCTCCTTGAATGGAGAAGGTGATTTTCATTACTGACTGCTTACCTCTTCTCACATTTTTGAAACTAAGTGATGGAAACATAGCCTGTGAAGGGTGTGTGGATTTTAAGACAGGGTTTCTTGTAGCTCAGACTGGCTTTGGACTTGGCTATGTAGCAGAGGATGACCTTAAACTGTTGATCCTCTTGCTTCTACTCCCAAGTGCTGGGGTTAGAGGTGTGCTTCACTCATTCTTTTCAAGGCCAAAGAAAGAGTCTACTGTTAGAATGGAACTTTACTGACTGGGAATTCTTAGGATTCTGATTGAGGCTACGTGCAAGGAAAACTGTTGGGTGACTTCTGTTAGTGACCTTGAATGTGTCTGGGAAGATCAGCTATAATTTTATATGTAGTGAGGGAAAAAGTGATGTCAGCAGGGCTTCCTACCTGACACCCTGAATCTGGCCACAAAGTCTGCTGGGTTAAGGAAAATTCACAGGGTTCATACCTAGTATTATGGTTTGTTCCTATCTCTAGGAGAAAAAAACTGCCCCTAAACAAGCATGCATCCTTACCTTACCTCACTCCAGAAAACAGTTCTGTAGCTCCCCAGATAGCCTCTGCCTGTCATGTCCGGGCTGACCTGTTGGGAGTTATCAGCTTTGAAGTCTTAAGGTGCCATTTTAATACTTTCTTTATGGTGAGGTTTCGAGAGCAATTTAACTAGATTCTGGGGGGAGCTTATTTTACAGCATTCTTAAGAGCACCGACAATCTTGAAAGAGTTAAACTCTAATTAGCTCATTCCTAAGGTATTTAATGCCCTTATTAAAACTCAACTGCTTGTTCACTTTTTTTCTTTAGTGAATCAGATTTCTTGAGGAGCTGAGCCCTTGCTCCTCAGATCACAGGCTCACATGTTGAAGCTGGCAGTGCTAGAGGCTAGTTCCTATCTGTGTGACAGCATTTTTAATTTAACAGGACTGCCTTTGATGTTCCCAAATATTTATAGGCAGCTTTAGATCATTTCAGTATGTGTTTCTTTTTCTCTCTTCTTCTGTCTTGCTCTTAAAAAAAAAAAAAAAAAAAAAAAAAAAAAACTGGAGCAAAAGTTATTCCTCATGCAACAGCTTTCTTTTTATCCCGCTGGTTTATTTTTGCTTGCTTTGCAGCCTTGATGAAGACTCTGGCTGCATTCACACATAGGAGGCCAACTCTTCTTCTTGCCTCTTCAGTAAAGGCTATCCCCTCTGTATCTATCATACAGCCCACTTGAGTTTGCTTGAGGCACTTCTGTTTGTCCCTTGACTTTTTTCTGTTTGTCCCCTGACCACCTGAAAGCATTCAGACTCTCGTGGCGCCTTGTGCAGTTTTGTGGAAGATGATCAATGTCCATGTCTTGCTCTGCCTGTCTGCTTTCTCTGAATCTCCAGAAGGTGGGACTTATAAAGGACCCTTGGAGATAATGGTCTCTTGTTTGTAGGCTTGCTTCATGTGGCTGTACTAGACTTGTCTAAAATACTAAAGAATCAAAGACTTAAGTCTCAGGAATGGGATAAACAAGGTTATAGTGTAGAGACTTGTTAAGCCACTAAGAAAAATAAAGAAACTTTGTACCAATGGAAACATGTGGCAGAGAGAGAGAGAGAGAGAAAGAGAGAGAAAGAGAGAGAGCGAGCTCGAGCGGCTTGTCAGTGTAGGCTCAGGTAAACATTCTGCTTGTGAAACAATCCAAGTTTTTGAACTCTTGGCTCTCTGTTACTTACCTGGCTGGGACAGGCAGAAACCAGGACACTTCATGACTGCCTTCAGCTTTGCTGGCTCTGCCTGCTACTACATGGTAGCTTTGTGGGGCTGAAGGTCAAGTAGGTGGTTGATGAAATGTTTGAATGAATGGATGCTCTGTTAAGGCACTGTCCTTAACTTTTACACTGTGTCCCCAGATCCTCAGGAGGACTCTGAATGGTGAGGTTTCCTCCCATGATTTTGGATGAGGACACCAAAGGGCAGTGCGATTTAACAACACAGCTTTAACTGAATCTGGAACTCAGGACTGTGTAGCCTGACTGCATGGTAGTTCTGGGTAGGTGTATACAGTGGTGGTCTGCTAGGTTTTTATGGGTAGGTGTATACAGTGGTGGTCTGCTAGGTTCTTACAGATTTTAAAAAAGAAGAAAAAAACCCTTGAAGCTAAAATCTCCTGTGTGTTATGTCCCAAGATTTCAGAACTGAAAGATTTTTGCCATATAAGAGCCACACTGGTGCCAGATAGGTGTTCACCGGCTTTGCCACTGCCAGCAATATGACCTTGGCCAAGTCTTCCAACCTCTGTGAACTGTTTTCCTATCAGTAGCATGGGCCATTTAGCTTTTACCTCAAAAGAATTATAAAGCTTGAATGAAATAATACACTGGTGACTTGGTGTTACCAAATTATCATTGTTTGAAGGAGTTCATAGTCCTGTGGGAGGACCGGTAAATCAGTCATTAGAAGACACTATGGCAGCTAAAGCTGGGCGGTCTGTCATTTACAACAGGGATGTAGGACAGAGCCACTGATAGAGAGCTTTATATCATCTTTAAGAAGGTGCTTTTGGGGCCTCTTTGAAGCCAGATGATGGAAGGTGGGATGTTGGTCGTGTGTCCCTCCCCCTCAACCCCCTTGTCCATTTCCTTCTTAGGACAATATGAGCTGAAATGCTAATTGCTACCTGAAGAAAGATTTCCTGAAGTGAAATAAAATCCCAAGGTGTTAAATAGTTTTAAGTTAGTTAATAGTTTATCTTGTATGGCCCTGTGCTATCCTTCAACTACTTAATCTTACCCAATTTCCTTAAATTTTCTAGTCTCTTCTATATAAGAACCTTATAGTACTTGAGAATGTACTCAAAAGTTGCCAAGGGAGCAGGTGGTGACAGTTTGGTTCCCCACAGTGCCCAGATGGTATCCGTGCTTTCTCATAGTCTGGCTCCATGGGGATTTGTTGATAAGATTTTGCTTTGATTTGATTTTCCCACCAGCACCATGTTCAGATTCAGTTACAGCCTGTAGCTCTTTTCTCTGCAAGGCTCCAAGGTTTCAGTCATTGACAGTGCTGACACATAGGCCCTGTGCTGTATCCCTGGCCTGTTTTGCACAAGGTGAGAGATGGCTACAAGACAGATTGGACCAGTGTCAGTGTGCTTTTCATTTGTTCAGTTGATTAGGAACATATTTAATCTAGACCAAAAGATACATGAAAATCAGTTGCTATTATTTCTGTAAGCTAGTTCCTAAAATAGACTTAAGGTCATTTCTATGTCTTTCCTGTCCAGTTGGAAGCTAGAAAACAACTCTGAAATAACATTGTCTACTGTGCAAGTCTGTCAGCAGATAGTATGGCTGTCACTAACGAGTAACATTTGAGTAAAAAATAGATGAAGAGGATCTGCTTAGTACCACAGGGGCCTATGTGTGGCGATGATTGCATTTCTTTCTCTTTTAAAAATTTATTTTTTGTTTTGTTTTGTTTTTTTAAGACAGGGCTTTTTTTTTTTTTTTTTTTTTTTTTGGTTTTTTCCAGACAGGGTTTCTCTGTGTAGCCCTCGCTGTCCTGGAACTCACTTTGTAGACCAGGCTGGCCTCGAACTCAGAAATCCGCCTGCCTCTGCCTCCCAAGTGCTGGGATTAAAGGCGTGCGCCACCACGCCCGGCTAAGACAGGGCTTCTTTATGCAGCCCTGGCTATCCTGGACCTCACTCTGTAGACCAGGCTGGCCTTGAACCCAAAGATCTGCCTGCCTCTGCCTCCCCAGTTCTGGAACGAAAGATGTGCCCCACTGCACTTGGCTAAAGATTTATTATTTTAAGTTATGTGAATATTTGTGTTTGTGGCCACTAGTGCATGTGACCATTGAGGGAGTCAGATTCTGGTGGAGCTGGAGTTAGAAGCATTTGTGAACCACCTGACATTGAGTCCTGGAAAAGCAGTATATGCTCTTATACATACACTGAGCCGTATCTTCACCCTCTGAGTTTGCATTTCTAGTGATATCAGAGTATCCGTTTGCCCCATGTCATGAAGTACTTCTGTGCCTGTGTTTGCCCCTCCCCCCAAAGTAGTAACAGAAGCAAAATCCTTTCTGCATTACCCCTCTTCATGCTTAGGTGGATTGTTAGCTGTTCTATCAGTTGGGTGTAGTTTGTGTTTGCTGAAGAAAAGGGAAGGGCTTTCATTCATAGTACAATGATCATGCTTGCTTTGCACTTACGTTTAAAAATTGGTGATTCATTTTGTCTCTGGGAGCAAAGATGAAACTGATGGTGTAGTGTACAGATCACAGATAGTATACAGATCACAGATAGTATACAGATCACAGATAGTGTACAGATCACAGGTAGTATACAGATCACAGGTAGTATACAGATCACAGGTAGTATACAGATCACAGGTAGTATACAGATCACAGATAGTATACAGATCACAGGTAGTATACAGATCACAGGTAGTATACAGATCACAGATAGTATACAGATCACAGATAGTGTACAGATCACAGATAGTATACAGATCACAGATAGTATACAGATCACAGGTAGTATACAGATCACAGGTAGTATACAGATCACAGGTAGTATACAGATCACAGATAGTATACAGATCACAGATAGTATACAGATCACAGATAGTGTACAGATCATAGATAGTATACAGATCACAGATAGTATACAGATCACAGATAGTGTACAGATCACAGATAGTATACAGATCACAGATAGTATACAGATCACAGGTAGTATACAGATCACAGGTAGTATACAGATCACAGGTAGTGTACAGATCACAGGTAGTATACAGATCACAGGTAGTATACAGATCACAGATAGTATACAGATCACAGATAGTATACAGATCACAGATAGTGTACAGATCATAGATAGTATACAGATCACAGATAGTATACAGATCACAGATAGTGTACAGATCACAGATAGTATACAGATCACAGATAGTATACAGATCACAGGTAGTATACAGATCACAGGTAGTATACAGATCACAGGTAGTATACAGATCACAGGTAGTATACAGATCACAGGTAGTATACAGATCACAGGTAGTATACAGATCACAGATAGTAGTATACAGATCACAGATAGTATACAGATCACAGATAGTATACAGATCACAGATAGTATACAGATCACAGATAGTGTACAGATCACAGATAGTGTACAGATCACAGATAGTATACAGATCACAGATAGTGTACAGATCACAGATAGTGTACAGATCACAGATAGTATACAGATCACAGGTAGTATACAGATCACAGGTAGTATACAGATCACAGATAGTATACAGATCACAGATAGTGTACAGATCACAGGTAGTGTACAGATCACAGGTAGTGTACAGATCACAGGTAGTATACAGATCACAGATAGTATACAGATCACAGGTAGTGTACAGATCACGGTAGTGTACAGATCACAGGTAGTATACAGATCACAGATAGTATACAGATCACAGGTAGTATACAGATCACAGGTAGTGTACAGATCACAGATAGTATACAGATCACAGGTAGTATACAGATCACAGATAGTGTACAGATCACAGATAGTGTACAGATCACAGGTAGTATACAGATCACAGATAGTATACAGATCACAGGTAGTATACAGATCACAGGTAGTGTACAGATCACAGATAGTATACAGATCACAGGTAGTGTACAGATCACAGATAGTATACAGATCACAGATAGTATACAGATCACAGATAGTATACAGATCACAGGTAGTATACAGATCACAGGTAGTATGCAGATCACAGATAGTATACAGATCACAGGTAGTATACAGATCACAGGTAGTATACAGATCACAGATAGTATACAGATCACAGATAGTATCTTAGGTGGTATTTTTTTTTTTTCTTTTTTTTCTTTTTTTTGGTTTTTCGAGACAGGGTTTCTCTGTGTAGTCCTGGCTGTCCTGGAACTCACTCTGTAGACCAGGCTGGCCTCGAACTCAGAAATCCGCCTGCCTCTGCCTCCCAAGTGCTGGGATTAAAGGCGTGCGCCACCACGCCCGGCCCCTTAGGTGGTATTTTTAAGTGAAGATGATTTCTTTTGAATTTTCAGTTGTTTTCTAAAGCTCTACTAAAGGCTTTTGTGCTCTTAACTCTTTGTTGTTTGGGGGAAATTTGCTGGTTGGGAACAGACAGCTACCGGTGCCAATGGCTTTGACGCTGGGACCCTTCGTAAGGGGCTCTGTGTATCAATCCCACTCTGCATGCATTTTCCATCTAGATCCTTTAGACCGGGATGATTTTTGTGAAAATCCTCAAACCAAACCAAAACTCACCCTAGCAGGTATAGAGTAATTTTACAAATTGAATCTATATGCTTGCGTTCTTAGAGATGCCAGTTTTCACAGGAGAAGACAGCACCTTTGCTGGAGCTATGCACTTTCCTCCTCATTTCACACAATAATTGTTAAGAAATCTGGTGTCTGGGAACCTTTGTTTGTTTAGATCTAAAAGACAGGAAGAAAGCAAAGTAACATTTCTTTTTTTCTCTTTGTGGATGAAAGCTATCCTGAATCTTCAGTATGGTCTGCCTTGTAGTGTATTATTTGGATACCAAGATAGGAAATTTGCAGCAGCCTGGGGTGTTTCAAGGTATGTCTGGCCTCACTGTTCTGAGCCCCAACCCTAGTGACCTCTTTCTTAAAGAAGGTTCAAGGATGTAGAGCTTGGATTTTCTGAATAGTGCTCACGGAATGGTTGGTCTCTTGTTGGGGATCTTCTGGGGTAGGCTAATTGGTCATTGGAAAAGACAGGAACTTTAGATGGTTGCAGTGTTACTTACAAAGGCTGAGTGCTACATGCCTGATGCCAAGAGTGTCTAGAAACCAGAGGATGGTCCTAGGCTATGCCCCATTTAAGGAAGGCCTGTTCTTGGATTTGCCCTGATACCCCACTTCTTTTGCTGAGATCCAGGCTGGGTTGGCACTCAGTAGGGGCTTATTTTTGCTGTGTATATCAGAGTCATCTGGTGTAGATAAGCTCAGGGCAAAGCAGGAGAAAGGAAAGACCATGTGAGGAATGGCCAGAATCATAACAGTGAAATGAGACCTAAGGGGGAACCAGCTCTTTTCTCCTGATCCTCAGTCCTGCCATCTGTAGACTGGCAGGTATGTGAACTTGGGGCATGTGGCCTCAAGTCAGAGTCCTGCCAGGAATCCGAGACCTGTAGCTGGATTTCATCTAAGTGGGAAAGAGCACCTGACTAGAGAGGGAGGACACATAGCTTAGAAGTTCAGGATGACTATGAACACAGCCAGGCAGAACACAGATGGCATCCATGTTTACTGCTAGAGTTTTGATGGCTTGACCTCCCTCCTGCCCATGTTCTACAGCAGCAGTATGCAGGGGCTGTTCTAGCAGTTACTCCTATGAAGAAAATAATTTGGAATGTCAGGGAGTCACGTTCTTTTGACAGCCTTAAATTTACTTTATTAAAGATAAATACGACAGCTTTGGCTTTTAGGATTATTTATGACAAATTGTTTTCTGCTTGTACTCTTAACCATTCACAGCACCTTGGGAGAAAATTCCTGTTGTATGGCATTTGACCTTGGCTCAACTTATTTTCTGAGGTTTTGAAAGTAGACCAGGAGAGTGTGGTGACTTCTGGAGAACAGTTGATCAGGCACCTTTCAAGTTCGGCTCCTCACCCTTCAGTCTGGGGATGTCAATGGGCAGACCTCGGTTTTAGCAGAGAGCTTGTAAGCATGTCCCACTCCTAGCCTTAGTATTAGGCAATAGAATGATAGGTTGGTTTGGGCATTTTTCTGGTTATTGATGGGTGTTATTGTGGCTTCTCCAAACTGAATGAGGAGATTTTTTCTTTCTTTCTTTTTCTTTTTTCTTGTTTTCTTTTAATACAGCTAGTGAGCCAAATGAGCCACACTGGGATAAACTCTGTTTGTTTACAAATTATGTAAGAGAAGGGCCCGCCATTAAATTCTTCTGAGCCAGAATTTCTCTCCCTCTTCAAAGTTGTAATCAAACTAAACAAACACTTTTCTGCAGGAGAAACAGGAGCAGATGCTCCTGGGAGGCCTTCAGCAACTGTGGAATGTTTAAAGTAGAAACACGTAACCAAGGTGGAGCTGTTCCAGAAACAGTGCTTGTTCTAGCCAGAACCGAAGCACGTGTCAGCTTTTTTATTTAGGGCAAGAGGTGCAGAATGAACCAGGCCAGTGCAGGCAGAGTTTTCCTCGGAGTGTTTAACTGGGTTTTCTTACCCTGCTTCTCACAGTGTCAGCTCCATTGGATGTTACTTTCCTTTTGCCTACACCTTTTTTCCCCTTAGAAAACAACAACAACAAAAAGCACGCCCAAGTCTTTATTATTATTCCTTATTTTTTAGCTGTGTTGGATTACAGTTGAACCTTATCTTTTTAACTGTGCTAGATTTTACAGCTGGGAGTCTAAAAGCCCTTCTGTTAGCTCCATTCTCACAGGGTCATTCAGGGAAGTGAGGTGGAAGCCTTCCTGGCCTTTGCTAGTGTCTCAGTGAGCCTGGGAGATTTAGTTCTTTTGGGCCTGGGCAAAGACTTCTAGGCTCAAGGACACTTTTTTTTTTTTTTTTTTTTAGCTCTCACTAACTTGGATCTTTACTGAGTGCCTTGATTTAAGATTAATTCATTTTTATTCGTGTGTATATGTCTGTATATGCCACATGAGTGCACGTACCAATGGGGTCAGATCCCCTCCTATAAAAGTTATAGGCAGTTTTGAGTCTCAGGACTAGGCTGTGTTGAATGGATGCATTTTCCAGACTTGTCTACCTTAGTGAATGCATGAAGTTTGGAGAGAGTATATGGCACAAGCTCGGCTAGGTTAGATATTCCTCTTGAGGGGAGAAACTCTGAGGTGAGAAGTTTAAATTCTTCCCCAACTAAGTCCTATACTTAATAGCGTGTTGACTTAGTGCACACCTTCCTTTTTTTGAGGCAGGGTTTCACTGTAGCCTTTGCTAGCCTGGACTGGGCTGGCATCACATTCAAAGAGAGCTGCTTGTCTCTGCCTCCCAAGCATTGAGAACATAAAAGGTGTGCACTATAATCTCTATAATCTTATTCCTCCCCACTCTCTTCTCCCTACCCCCCAGGGATATCAGCAGCAGCTGATTCCACAGAGCTCTGTTTCTCTACAGAATGTCTATGTTCCCTCTCATCATCTCTTATTTGCAGAGAGCTGATTGTTACAAAGCTTTCTCCCCACCCCGGGGCCGAGTAGAATTAAATGCTTCATTATCCCACAGCTACCTCCTAGTGTGTATTTTAGAGCAGGCATAACAAGTAGTGCAGACTGGGTAGGTTGAAAAGCAGGTACATTTATTATTTTACAGTTCTGGAGGATAGAAGCCCAGGAACAGGGTGATGGCAGAGTTGGTTTCTTCTGGGCCCTCTCTCCATGGCTTAGAAGATGAGATCTATATTATTGCTAGTTATTCTTGTATCATACCACTGACCAGAGTACCCTAGAGAACAACTGGAAGAGGGAAGAGGGAAAGTTTATTCGGGTTCATTCTTTCAGAAGCTGCAGTCCATCCTGCCATGGAAAGTCTGGCAGGACTACATCATGGCAGTTAGGAAGCAGAGTGTCAGGGATATGGTGGCTTTTTCTGTTCTGTTCTTCTCTTCAGTCTGCAGTCCCAGTCCATGGATGGTGCCATCTGTGTCCAGTGTGGATCTTCTCCCTTCCATTAATCCTTTCTAGAAACACTAGCATGACACATCTGTATATATTGCCTTGTCAGTCTCCTAGGTACTTCTAAATTCAGTCAAGTTGATAATTAAAGCTAACCAGACAGGAGTCTCACTATTTTTCCCCTGGTCTGTCCTCTAACTGTGCAGATTTTCCTTCTATAAACATTGCAGTCACTATAGCTAGAGAGATAGTTCATTGATTAAAACTTGACTGTTCTTGCAGAGGACCTCAATTCCTAGTAACCATATCAGGTGTAACTCTTAACTTGTGGTGAGATGATCTGATGGACACCTACATTCATGGACACACAAACAATTATGTATATAATTAAAAAAATAAAACTGTATCAGGACTATTCTACCCTTACTGTTTTTTTAAGACCCTATCCTCAAATAGTATGTTCTCAGATGCTAGGAGACCTTCATATTAATTTTTTTGTTTGTTGTTTTTTGAGACAGTGGCCTTCTATGTAGCCCTGTCTGTCCTAGAACTCTGTATGTAGGCCAGACTGGCATCATATTCACAGACATCTGCCTGCTTTGGCCTCTCAGGAGGCAGTGCTGCTATCAAAGGCATTTATCCTCATGCTTGGCTTCATACTAATTTTGAGAGATACAATTTAACTATATCAGTCACTAAGGCATGATTATCCTTCAGGCTTTTGAAGGTCCTGAACAATAAAACCAGAAAATTTGGTTTCTCATTGCTGAGTACCCCAAGTTCTTTCTGTTCTTCATAGGAGATGATGGCTTTGGGGTCCCTCCTCATCTTGAAACTGGGACTTTGTTTTGTTGAGGAAGGACCATGGACTGCTTGATATGGTCAATAACCATTTTAATGTTCTAGCTCACAGCAAAAAGGCATTTTCATGACATTTGGAGGAGGGAGATGCAGTGTGTGTTGAGGATGCAGAGTTTGGGTTGCAGCTGTCACCTTCACTTGCCTGAGTTTGAGTGAGCACTAACAGATGACTTGCAGTATGGGATGCTCGAGTGAGTAATCCTCCACTGTAGCTTTTTCCCAGCAGCCTTGCGCTTGATGCTGACTGGACATTTCTGATGGAAGCATCTGTGTTTAGAGTAAAGCACACAGCCACATTCACTCACCACTCTTTTGCCTTCTTCACAGTTTTAGAAAATCTTTGGGGATAGTTACTTCAAACAAACAAATGAGGGCTGGAGGGATGGCTCAGCGGTTAAGAGCACCATCTGCTCTTCCAGAGGTCCTGAGTCCAATTTCCAGCAACCACATGGTGGCTCACAACCATCTGTAGTGGGATCTGACGCCCTCTTCTGGTGTGTCTGAAGGGAGCAATGGTGTACTCATACACACTAAATAAATAAATAGATAAATAAATAAATAAATAAACCTTAAAAAAAAAAAAGAACAAATGAGTGTAGAGGTTTGTTTTGTTTTAAAGTCTGACTGTGTCTGGAGAGTGTAGAAGTCAGTTACTGAGAATAACTTTTTAGTGAAATAGTTTTATGCCAGCTTGTAGTGTAGTTAGGTTTAATACCATAAGGCTTCCGCTTTATTTTGGGGGAATAGTTTATTGTCATTACCCATCTTCTCTATTAGACAGTATTTAAAGGCTCTTTGTTCTTCGTACTAAGGGTGAAGTTCAGAAAAAAGTTTGTTGAATGGCTAAATGAATCCTCTTATTTACCTTGTGCTTATTTAAGCAGGGATAGCCTTATGTTTTAGAAGCCTAAATGAAGTAGGAACAGCAACATAGTTTAGGAATTTGTCTGCTCTCTTCCTCTCATGCTGGAAATACAACCCAGAGCCTAGGCAAAGCGCAGTGCTTTACCACTGAGCTATACTCCCATCCCCTTTTGCTGTTGAATTGTGTGGAGCGTCCATTTAAAAAAAACCCAAAACCAAACCAAACCAAACCAAACCAAAACAAACCAAAACAAAACAAAAAAAAACACGTGGTGCTCCACTGCTAACTTGTGGTTTGGAAATCCTGATTGATAGTTTGAACAGTCTTTCTCCCCTTCTTATACTGTTATGAGATGGAGTGCAACACTCTTGGAGTAACAGTCTTTGAAGATGCTTTGACTGCACCGCCCAGGATTTCCAAATTCTAGCCCTTTGAACCCCAGAGCCCCGATCCCCACTACCTCCAGCTGTTAGGCCCCCTCTCTTCTGGAGGCCTGACAACATTAAAAACACCAGCTATTTATAGCTTACTTTTCAGTCTCAGTAAATTATAGGTTGCCTTTGCCAGTGGGATGGGACTAACATTCATCTGCTGTCACTGACTGCCTAGTAGCATCAACCAGGTGACAGGAGGTGACCCCACCTGAGTGCTTCTGAGGTCTCACCTGGTGCTATACAGAATATTAAGGCTTGGTGAAATGACATGTTGTTTTCTAGTTAGAGTCCATAGTCTTTGTGATGGAGTGGTGGCAACTTAAAAAAAAAAAAAGAAAAAAAAAAGGAGAGCGAGCAAGATATATGTACTCTTGAGAGAGGCCCAGGCTGGTTTCACTGCCAGCTTCCACCTCATAGACTTAAGTTGTGGCTGGGTATGTGACTCAGTTGAGAGAGGTCTTTCCGAACATGCACAGAGGGCCAGACATGGTGGCAAATGACTGTAATCCTAGAACTCAGGAAATGGGAAGGCAGGGATCAGAAGTTGATAAGAGAGGTTGAATTCCTCCTTGTTACATAAAGAGTTTGAGGCCAGCCTGGGCTTATGAGACTTTGTCTCAGAAGAAAAGGTGGAGGATGACTTAATTCACTAGTGAACTGGAGGATGTCCTGTGCAATGCTCATTTGGGGGAGGATCCTCAAAATTCAGCAACTGAAGACTATTAAATGTGGGCCAAGTAATCTGCACAGTGATGGATATTAAGAGTATGGGAAGGCTCTGAGGAAGGCCCTCAAGGCCTAGAGTCTCCTGTCAGCCAGATCCTGGCATACCTGACACCCGGAGGGGTAGCCCTTCCACCAGACACTGTTTAGAAAGGGATTGTTGTTAGAAGGCTGTTGAAGCTGTATTGCCTTATTGATGTCATACCAGATTAGACGTCAGAGAGCAGGTTTTGTCCTGGTAGCTTTTTGATCTCTGCAGTTCTTAGAATGGCTCAGGGAAGGCTCAGGCAGCAAAAGAGGTCTGTGTGTTTAGCTGGATTTTCCACTGAAGTGCTAACTGCTGCGTTTTTTGACCTTCTAGCCGAAGAGGGTATTTATAACTAGCTGTTTGTATGCTTAGAGGAGCCTGGGCCCTGCCTTTCTGTAGTGGTTTAAGAGCTGTGCCCTTGGTGTGGTCTGAAAGGGCAGGCCTGATGAGTGTGGGGACTCATGACCTGCTCCCCATGAACTTGTTCTCCTACCCTCCATCCTGCCAAGCCAGCAGCCCTTTCAGGGTTAATTTCTCTGCTTTGGGAGCAGCTGGCCAGTTTACACTCCTCCCTGGGCTGTACAAAAATACTTCCTTTGAAGTGTTATGAGATGCGGTGAAGGGTAAAACCTGGTGAAGAATAAAATCTGGAGTGGGGCTCAAATGCACTTCTCTTCCAGGGAGTTTGCTGAGGAACAGATTGCTCAGCCTTCATCTGAATCTCCCAGGTAGAGTGTATCCTCTCCTGTAGTTTGCAGCTTTGAGTTTCAGTTTTATGCTCCCACCCCCATGTGTTCTTTTTTCACGGAGAAATATTTCTTACCAAGAGGGTTACGATGCAGCCACCAGTTTACTTGGTAGCTGGAATTGAAGGCCCTTCTTCTCTCTGGGAGTGCTCCATCCCTCCCAGCAGGAGTGATGCTTTGGAGTATACTGTGAAGTTCTAATGCAGCCAGCCCTGTTCTTGCTTCCTTCTGGGGAAGGAAAGCTGTCATGGATCCCATCTCTGTTTCAGGTCTAAGGCTAGTAGTGCAAATGAGCATTGACCTCAGAGTCAGAAATTCTCACTTTTACCTTGGATTTCCCTTTGGTAAAATGGAGTCAGATGCAAGGGTGTTTGTTGCAAGGATTTGTGGAAATACTGAAGTAGGGGCCTTGAAAATGCAAGGCATTTTCTCTAATGTAGGCCTGCTAAGGAGCAGAAATGGCATTTAGGATAAAGAAGCCAAAGAGAATGCCAGAGCAGAAATGACACAGAACAAAACTTGAATGTCTTCTTAATCCCTGAGTATTTGTAGCCGAAGAGGGGTTGGGCAAGAGCAGGAGGAAGGACAGCTGTTATATTCTGAAGAAGAATGCCAACCTGCTGCTTTCCACAAAGGGGGCCACACAGATTCCTTCTTAACCTGGTTTGCTGACCTTTCTTCTCTTGAAGATGTCCTCATTGGATTTCTAGCATCTTCTTACATGGTTTCCTATGGCTCTCAGACAAGGAATAAGGCCCACAGATTTAAAAATAATTCTATGTGGCTAGCATCTATTGCTGATTTTTGCCATGTATTGTGTTAAACAGCAGCATGAATGACCTCATTTATTCCACCCCATAACAGCTCAGGGCTGCTAACTATTCTTGTCCCCATTGTATGAATGAGGATGGAAACTGAGGCCAGAAGAAACAATTTGCCCAAAGTTTTAGTTTAGTTTAGTTTTTTTTTTTGGGGGGGGGGTTTGAGACAGGGTTTCTCTGTATAGCCCTTGGCTGTCCTGGAACTCACTTTGTAGACCAGGCTGGCCTCGAACTCAGAAATCCGCCTGCCTCTGCCTCCCGAGTGCTGGGACTAAAGGCGTGCACAACCATGCCCAGCTTGCCCACAGTTTTAATTTCTACTGTGCAGGGGTTGGAAAAGAGAGGGACCCCCCCCCCCCCATCACACTGGCTTTAGAACTTCTTTGGGTTTTTGTTTTGTTTTGTTTTGTTTGTTTGTTTGTTTTGAGACAGAGTTTCAGTATTTAGCTGTGGCTGGCCTTCCAGCCTCCTGAGTGCTAGGATTTCAAGAGTGTGCCACACTTTTAGCCCTTTATTCATAATCAAATAGAAGCTGTGATAAGTGATGGTGGTAAGATTTCACTCTGTGCTCCAGACTTGTTCAGGAGTTGTTTTTAGGGGAAGAAGTGGAACATTGACCTCTGTTCATTCAGGCCATTTTGTCAGGTTCATCAGTTGGCTTATTGATCCATTTGTATTTGATTAAACACAAATGGGAACTAGTTTTCTATAGGAATGCCTTTTCTCTCCCTCTGACTCTAGTTGACTGGCTTCTTAGTTGAAGGTCTGGGTGTTGGGGGTAAACAGGTAGCCTGTGCCTTCACTATAAATAAGCTTTGGCCTTTCCTTAGCCGGGAACCAGAGTTTGCACATTTTTCAAGGGGGGTTAGAGCCTTCATTGCTCCTGAGGGGTATGGGGGTTGGGGTGGGAGTGTGGGGGCTGGGAAAGCTAGAGGGATTTGCCCTCCCTCACACATGGGGCCTGACCCTGGGCCAGGCTGGCAGGTTCTCAGTGTACTGGCCACATGCCTCCTTCCCACCTGAATTTCAAACAGGAAAAAAGATGAAAGGGCTAGAAATGACAAGTCAGGAGCAGGAAGGCTCTCATTTGCAAACTGTTTCTTTTCATCTTCACCCCTTTGTTTCTTTAAACGCACACACAGGGGGACTCCTCCCCCCACCCCAAACTGGTAGCCCAAGCACATGACTCCCTCTAGTTCACTGAGGCAGCCACTTCTCCTTTAAGCAGGGAGACCTGCTCCCAGTGATGTATTTTCCTTAGGGTCCTGATCCCCTCTTCTGTCTGCTGATCTGCTGCCAGATGTCACATTCTCTTTACAGATTTCTCAGAGCCTTTTACTGATGGGGTCTATACACTGCCTTACCTTCATATCCTAAATTTTCTTGGCTGTTTGCTTTGTCAGTCATCTTTGCATGTGTTTAGTGTCATGCAGACCTCTCTCACCCCAGTCAGTGCTTCCAAACATTCTTTGAGCACTTTCTGCCCTTCTTTCTAGGCTATAGCTGCCACTACCAGGAAGCTGTCTTGGAGCTCATTGCAGTAAAGTTGTCTCTGCCATCTCTGAACTTGTAACAACCTTGCCTGGCTACTCATTTGACATTTAATGATATATTATCTTATGTTGTTTAATTTATAGGTATGGTATTTTAATCACCTTTAGCTGTTGTGAGGACATACTTTGTTTTCTTGACCCTTTCTTTTAGTTTGTATCATGTGCCCTGCCTTTTGGCCCCTGTGTCTGAGATCTGGCCTTGAACATACCTAGTAGTGCTGTCTCATGTCCTTTTCCAGTGAGCTCTCTTTGATCTGTATGTGGCATGCTCTGTTGCACCTGAGGGAGGAACCGCACTTGCAGTCCTTTTCTCTTGGCACTTCTTTCTATGTTATCCTCCTGTGTCAGGTGTATATCAGAGGAAGTGCCAATATTGTAGCTCTTGATTTAAAAATGTAGAAACAAGCTTAAAGAGGTTAGGCTACTTACTCAAGACCACATAGTTAATCATTGGAGCAAAGTTGACCTTGTGGTGTAGCCCAAGGATGTGCCATGCCCCATGCTGGCTCCCTATGTTGGTGTTGGGAATCCACTGGCTTGTCAAGTACTGCAACATTTAGGAAGGAGTTACCAAGAAAAGTTTTACCCCTCCAGGGGTCATTTCTAATCTGGCTCCTACAGAGCTGACTGTAGGACCTTCTCCCTGATGTCCATCCATGGATAGTTCTCTGCATGGATGGGCTCCCCAAAGTATATTGCTGTGAAGATGTGACCGTGATCCCCTATGCTCTACAAGGACTGTACAGGAAAACTGGACTCAGTGGACTACATCCTCTTTATTTTTTACTAGCAGCACGGGATACAGAAGGAATGCCGTGACATCTACCCTCTACCTTCCTTCATCTCGTCTCAAACTACTAAAGATCTGTGAGGAAGTTGGGTGTGGAGCTTCATCCTTGTAATCTTAGTACTGCTGGGAGGCTAAGGGAGGAGGTCTAGTGCCAGCTTATGCTTCATATGGAGACTGTGCCTTTAAAAAAAAATTCAAAGGGTAAAGCTAGCAGAATTAGAGGGTATAGTCATTTTCAGGCTCTCATTGTAGGACATATTTGCATGGATGTATACTAAAGAAAACTGTAGGGCATAAGATACAGTGAACCTCCATAGAGACTTCACTCAAGCAGTTGTCAAGCCTGGCTCAGCTTGTCTCATTCCTGTATTATTTTGAAGTAAAGTCAGCCATATATTTTTTTTTCCTGTTCCAGTAAAGAGAAAAAAATATTTTGAAAAACAAAACCTCATATTAGAGGTCAATGTTAATTTAGTGATGTCTCTTTCCTAGAGCTATTTTTTCTACCTTGCTCCCCTCCCCCCAGAAAATGTGTGCCCTTCAGTACTTAGCAGGGGGTGGGGGTGGGTGATGGCCATTGGCCAATGGGACTCAACCTGCAAGGCTTGGCCCTGGCCCTTGTGATCAGGATCTGGGATCCTGCCTGGGCGCCTTGATGGTATCAGCTTTGCTGTAAGCGGGAACCACAAGATCAAAGGCTCCGAGCTCTGAGGTGCTTCAAAGCCGCCTGAGCAGCTCAGATTGATGTGGAGAATGAGAGCGCCCTGCTGATGTAATCATAGCCTGTGAGACAGGTTCTCCTTTTTTTTTTTTTAAATTTAAACAAAGACTCCCCTTGTTTATTTAGCAAGGTAAAGCGGGTACTGTGCAGGGCACACGTGCAGTGTGTGTGTTTGTGTGTGTGTGTGTGTGTGTCCATTCTAGCCTGGTTGGTTTGTGAAGGGGCTGGTAGTGGCTAGTCTGCAGGTGGGCTTGGAGATTTTCCATAAAAGACAAATTGTTTGTGTTAGGAGCAGTTAATTTCCTCCCACTTTTTTAGGATGCTAAGATTTGTTCCTGGGCTATATTACTAAAATCTTGAAAATACCATCCCACAAAGGAAGATACAGGCTTCAGGCCACACATGGTGAAGCAGGTAGGGAAACAGGTCAAAAAGGAGGAGGTCTGTGGGGAAAAGCTCTCGGGCAGAGGCCTTAGCATGTGAGGATTAACCCCTCCACATACCTGAATAGTTTTCCAGTCTCTATAAAAACTGCTGACATTTGACATTGGCTGATCTGGCAGTGTTCCTGGCTTCCATCAGTCCCTCTACTTTTAATAGATAGGTACACAAATCTTTTAAACCCTGTAAACTACCTCTATGAATAAATATCCATATTTTGTTTTCTTGCCTAGTGAATCTTACAAATGACCACATAGACTAAGCAACCTTCCAATTGAGCCAGGTTGGTGGATGCTGAGTTCTTTCCCAAGATGCTCCATAACCCCCAGTCAGAGTTCAAACTTGGTGGAATTTCTGGCATTCTTTAGTTTGAATCCAAGTCATAGTGACTGAGGTCTATTTTTGTCTTGCACTGGTCTCAAGCAGACATATTGTGTGTAGACCATATTGCTCTTCTGTCTTGCCATGACTGTCTCTCTTAGGATGGATAACCAGGGTTTGCTACTTAGATAAGAAGCTGATAACCTTCTATGAGGTATCCTTTTGTTGTGCCTCATGCTTTCTCTGTCCTCCTTATACATATGAACCCTAGAAGGCAAGAATGAAATTCATTCATTCTTTCAAGCCTTCCTCTTTCTTCTCCATTTCTTCTAAATACAAATAAATGTTTTCCCTTGTCTTCTGTACAAACACGGTTCCCAAATATTTTATTGTGAAAAACACTGGAAATAATTTCACAGCTACCCCTTATACATGCTGACTCCTTACATTCTGCCATTCGTGTTTTAGTTTTACATATTTACCTATGCATACATGATTCCACCCTGCAACCCCCCAACCCCGAGACAGGGTTTCTTTGTATAACTGTCTTGCCTATCCTGGAATTTGTTCTGTAGACTACAATGGCCTTGAACTCACAGAGATCTACCTGCCTTCTGAGTCCCGGGATCAAAGGTATAGGTCACCACTTATATACAATGTTAATATTTACAACATAAGTACTTGTATATCCAGCTCAGGTATGCTTACCTGTTCCAGTGATTGCAGGGGTGTTGAGGGCCTCTTAAATAATGCTAATACCATTTGAATTTGTAGGTTTCTCCTGCCCACACACAGGTTGGGAATAGATTGAAGATACTATTTCTGTCTTCAAACATTCAGGGGACCCCAGGAAGTTAGTTACAAAGACCAAAGGCTACCTGGTAGCTGGGTTGACTGTTGAGGTCCAGTTATTCTTAGGTGTCTTGCCTACCCAAGTGTCTGGAATAAAGCGTGCCTATGTGCGTGCTGATATTTCATGACAAAGTTTCTGTATGTAGCCCTAGCTGTCCTGAAACTTGATCTGTAGACCAAGCTGGCCTTGAACTCACAGAGATCTGCCTGCCTCAGCCTCCAGGATCTTCTGAGTCAGTGGTCTTAATCACAACCATCCCCATTTCCCCCATTGTGCTGGGATTAAAGGTGTGTGCAAAGGTGTGTGCCACTACCACTTGGCAAGTATGTATGTTTTGAGACAGCATCTCTCTATGTAGTTTTGGCTGCCCTAGAGTTTGCTGTATAGACCACGGTGGCCTCAAACTCACAGAGATCTTTTATGCCTCTTCTTGTTCTTGAGTACTGGGATTAAAGGTGGAATCCTGTGCCTGTCCTGTGGTCTTTCTTTCTTTCTTTCTTTCTTTGTTTCTTTCTTTGTTTCTTTCTTTCTTTCTTTCTTTCTTTCTTTCTTTCTTTCTTTCTTTCTTTCTTTCTTTGTGTGTGTGTTTGTTTCTTTGTTTGTTTGTTTTCCAGGAACTTTTAAAGATTTATATATTTTATGTATATACCTGCTTCGCCAAAACATATGTGCGTGCCTGATACCCATGAAGTTCAGACATCATTGTTGTTCCCTGGAACTGGGGGTAGGGGTAGTTGTGAGCCACTGAGGGTGCTGGGAAGCCAACCAGGATCTTCTGAGTCAGTGGTCTTAATCACAACCATCCCCATTTCCCCCATTGTGCTTCTAAATCTTACTTTCTGGGTGGACTAGAGAGATTGCTCAACAGTTAAAGTCTAGAGAGATTGTTCAGTGGTTAGAGTGTAGAGAGATAGCTCAGTGGGTAAAAACTGACTGCTTTTCCAGAGGACCCAGGTTCAGTTCCCAGCACTAAAGGTAGCTCACTGCCTCTTGTAGCTCTAGTTCTCCAAAATCTGACACCCCCTTCTGGCTTCCTTGGGCACTACGAGTGCACCTGCCAAACACTCATATACATAAAAGAAAAGTAAAAATTTCAAGCCGGGCGTGGTGGCGCACACCTTTAATCCCAGCACTTGGGAGGCAGAGGCAGGCGGATTTCTGAGTTCCAGGACAGCCAGGGCTACACAGAGAAACCCTGTCTCGAAAAACAACAAACAAACAAACAAACAATTTAAAAATAATTTTAAACCTGGAATTTTTAGCAGGTGTGGTAGCACAGTCCTAGTACTTGAGAGACTGAGGTAGGAGGATTGTACTTTTGAGGCCAGGCTAGACTATACAGTAAAACCCTGTCTCAGAAACAAAAAAGTAACCAAGGGGGGAAACCCCACGAAAACAAAAGTAGAGCATGTATTTGTCTTGGGGCATAGAGACACATCCTTGTAGCTGTGCTGTTTGGGAAACTGGGCAGATATGATGGGGATCACTGTGGCCTGAGAGTCAGAGGCATCCCTCAGCATCACAGCAATGCACTGTCCTTAAAATGGTATGTAAAAAACAGTCTTGGCAGTGTCTCAAATGTGAAGTCATTTTTATCTTTATTTTTTGAGAGAATGTTTCATGTAATCATAGCTGGACTAGAATTCGCAGACACAGGCCTGCTTCTGCCTCCCCTATGTTGGGATTAATAAAAGCATATGCCAATATGCCACCAATCATTTGGAAAGAAATTTTTGTTGTTGTTTTTCTTCAAGACAGGGTTTCTCTGTATAACATCCCTGGCTGTTCTAGAACTCATTCTGTAGACCAGGTTGCCCTTGAACTCATAGAGATTCACCTACCTCTGCCTCCCAAGTATACCATGACACGTTTGGAAAGTAATTTTTAAAAATTATTTTTGTTGTACTCTTAAACAGGTATATAGTGCTAAGTATAAGGAAAATCTCCCTAGTTCTTGGAACCATGACAAACCCAATTAAATGTCTTTTTTTCATCTCTCTTCTTTTTGCGGTGGGGTGGAGTGGGGGTGAGACTGGGTCTCTCTGTGTGTCCCTGACTGTCTTGGAACTTCTTAGTTAGACCAGGTTGGCTCCAAATGCCTCAGCTTTGTCTTCCTGCGCCTCCCAAGTTGGGATTAAAGGTGTGCACTACCATGTCCAGCTTCCATCTCTTTATAAGTACAGATTTTGACAAACTTTTTAAAAATTTATTTTCATAACCACTCATGAGATAATTAAAGGTATTGTGGAATGTAAAAGGGGGGAAAAAACTGGCAAACTGTTTTCTGTTTTATCCCCAAAGCAGAAACTGTTGAAGAATTTGAGTTTTGTTAAGAACACCAAGAATCCAGCGGTCTTTGAGTAATATTTGAATATAGAAGAAAAAGGAAATCAACTCTTATATTAGGCTCTTCAGAAGCTACTTGTTTGTGATGTTGTAGAAGTGTCAAGTTCCTCGGAGTCAAACCTTTCCCACACCTGCCAAGGTCTCCCACTCACTGTGCACCTTTAAGTGAATCCAATTTGAACATCTAGAAATTTCTAGATGTTGTGAGCCAAAGGATCAGAACTGGTTAGCAGATGACAGCAGTGTCCTTTTCATGATTTTTATTCTTTAGGAACAGTCTGGTTGTCGGAGACTGTTAGGATCTTTAAGTGGTTGAATATTTGTAAATGATAATTCATTTGAAGCACAGAATGGTTTAAAATGATAATTTAAAATGAAAAGTCTGGAACCAGGCTTAGTGGTAACCACCTGTAAGCCCAGCACTTTGGAGGCAAATGGAAGTAAGGTTTGAACGAGTGTCCAAGCTCAGATTTTTAGGAACAAGACCACCGATTTGTGCTTTTTAGAACTTTGTATCAGCCTTCACCATGATACATCATTAAAATATACATCCCCCCTTTTTAAATAGAAGATCCTAAACTTAAAGACAGTTATAAAGTTACCAGGAACCTTCTGGAATTTCATCAGTTTTCACTTTTGAGTCTTCAAAAGTTTCAGTTTGTTTAGCAATTAAAAGGAAAAAAAATAGCAGGTTTGGAGAGCAGGTAAAGATGAGGGGTCAGGAGATAAAGGTGGTGGGGTTTGGCTGGAGTATTAGACAGCCAGAGTTCTTACCATCCACGGCTTCCTTTTCCATATTTGATGTGCACACTAAGTAAGTGATATTGTGAAGATTAGTCATTCTAGAGAAAAGTCATTCAGTGAGCCATTTTAATTTTCTAAAAAGAAACAGTTATTTTACTAAGATTCTGTTGTCCCTTTTCTACTGTTTCTCTAGCAAGTTAACCAGAGTCAGAGCCAAGAGCTTGCACCATTAAACAGTTAAATAAAATTTTCACATCTGTTCATACCTTGAAGGACCTTTTGTTAGGATTCATGATTAGAGATTCAGAGCTTACTTTCAGTAAACACATCTTATTTACTCTTTATAACTTTTTTTCTCTTGGCTCTCAAGAAGAGCTAGAATTTCCCAGTTTTGGTCCACTAGGTGAATGTATTGTGAGTTCTCGAGTAACCCAACGGAGGCTTTCATAGAAGTTATTAGCTAGGTGGTGGTGGGAGTCCTGGGATTAGTGGCTCAAACCTGTCATAGGTATAGCACAAAGTCTGCTGTTAAACTAACATGACTGTTCTGATGTTGGAAATGAGAATCCAAAGAGAGTGTTACCCTCTTAGGGAATACCGTGTATCTATCCAATAATCTATCCATCCATCATCCAGTAACACTCAGGATTCTGCAATGGGAAAAATAATGTACCAAGGGACCTTGGGTCTTAGGATATTACCATTCTGGAACTAGAGATTGCTAGCTAGTGTTACAGGGCTGAACATATAAAACCTTGTGATTCAGGAATAATTAAGTTTTGGTTAAGTGACAAAATACAGATGAGGGGCCTATGGTTAGAGAAGGCAAAAGGGTAGGTGAGACATGCTGAACTCAGTGTTACACACAATATATAGTTTATATGACTGCAGTAAGGACAGTGTAGATCACTGGCCAGGCATGTGGAAAAATACAGGTGTGATTTGTGGCACCAGTAGCTAAAGCATAGCTGACATTGTCATTTTGCTTAAATAGAAACCATTCAGCGATTCATGGAATCACCAGTGAATGCTTGCTAGTAGCTGAGGGTGAAAGCATAGAATCAGGGAGGCTTTATGGCTCTGGACTATGGAAGAGGTTATACTTAGTGGGAGGCAGCCCTTCCCTGGCAGTGGCTTCCTCATGTGCAAACAATGACATCTGTATCTCAAAAAGGTCTTAACAAATTCAGTTTTTCAAAAACAGTAATAAAGCTGGACATGTAACTGGTTACTTGTTGTTTTTGATCAGTGATCCGCATGAATTGAAGGACCTGACACTTTGTTTCCCACCTTTGGAGTGAGTGTATGGTGTCCATTTTTACTGATGACTTAATCCATGTTGGCAAGTACAGAATTTCACAGTGTTAGTCTAGAACACTTAGTAATAACACTAGGCCCTTTTATTAATATACTGGTAATCTGCCACTAGGTCATTACTCTCACTTTGGTTGGTTAGTTGGTTGGTAGGTTGGTTTGGAGTGGGCTGTCATTTAGCTCAGGGCTAGCCTTAAACTTGCTCTGTACCTGAGATTGGCCATGGATTCCAAATCTTCCTATCTTTACCTTCCTAGTGCTGGGATTATAGATATGTGTTACTGTTTTAGTTAGTTGGTGGTGATGGAATGTTATCTCACTTTACAGGCTATAGTTCTTTGAGGAAAGTCATGGCAGGAAATCAAAACAGGATTATGAAGGCAGGAACTGGATCAGACACAGTGTAGTGATGCTTACTGCCTTGCTTTTCATAGATTGCTCAGTCTGCTCTCTTACAGACCCAGGGCCACCTGCTCAGGTGACACTCCCTAAATGGGTTGGGTTCTCCCACATCAGTTACTAAGAAAATGGCCCACAAGCCTGGAAAATGTCCCTTCAGTTCTGGGTCTCTCCTGCAACTGAGGCTGCACTTTTACTAATGGCTCCTCTGGCCTTTCTCGGTGGACAATAAAGCTCAGCTTCTCTCCACCTTGAATTCCATATACATTAATCCAGCAGTCGGGAGGCAGAGGCAGGTGGATCCTGAGTTTGAGGCCAGCCTGCTGGTCTACATAGTGAGTTCCAGGACAGCCAGGGCTACATAATAGAGAACCTGAATAAAAAATAAAACAACAGCAACAGAAGGGAGGGAGAGGAGAAGGAAAATGTCCCAAGTCCACAGACCGTTGTGATGGAGGCAGTTCCTCAATGAAGAACTTACCTTGTCTCAAATAACTCTAGTTTGTTTCAAATTGACAGAATTAATCCAAACAATCCTGTGTCAACTTGGTACACAAACATATCACTATTAGATCACAACTTACTTTGCTTATCTAAAAATCTTATGTTCATATCGCAATATAAAACACAATAAAACTCTAATAAAAGTCCTGGTCTTTAAAAAATTCAAACACTTAAAAGTTTAGTCTCCTTGAAATATCCAAAGTCTCTTAACTGAGCCTCTGTATAATGGAGGGAGAACAAAGCAACTTAAGTACTTTCTACTCTACAGGGGAAGAACCAGGTCATAAAAACAGCCATACTTCATGAAAACCAAAGTCCAGCAGGGTAGCTCCTAATCTTGCTGCTCAGTGCTCAGTGTCTGGGGCTCCAGAGGGCTTGGGCACATCCATGCTTCTATCTGTGCCTTGAGCAACATACAGCTTGTCTTAGAGGTTCAGGCCAGCTGCACTCCTGCTGCTGTCTTTGGTCATTCCACAGTCCTGACAACTCTAATATGCTGGGTCTCCACTGCAGCTGAGGCTTCGCCTTAGCCAAAGGCATCCTGGACTCTGCCAGTTCCAAGCCTCAGCTTCTTTCCATGACTCCTTCAGTTCTGGCTTCTCTCCTGCAACTTAAGCTGCACCTTCACCAATGGCCCCTCTGACCTTTCATGAGGAGTACCAAGTCTCAGCTGCTTCCCATGACCCCTTCAGGTCTTCAAAATCGAGTGAGAGACTTTTTATACACTCCTATGTCCTGCTACTAGCTTTAAATGCAGCTGTGGCCTTCTCTGGACCACAGCTTCTGTGTGCTGATCCTGAGGAAATACACTTCCCAGAAGATTTCACCTCAGTGATGCTGGTCCCTTAATTACAGCTGATATTTCAGCCCCAGCTCAATAGCAATTCCTGTGAAACATGGATTTTACTTCTTTAGATTCTTAGTGCCAAAAATCACACAAATATTCCAACAGTTTTTGTTTCCCTCTGAAACGTCATATGCCAGACTTCCATCATCTGTTTTTTCTCAGTATTATCTTTCAGATTTTCACAACAGCTCATTAAGCTCAGAGCACTGGCTGCTGGCTGTTCCCTGTCCTCCCCCAACAGTCTAAAAGGTATAAAATAATCACAGTGACATCCCACTTTCTGGGACCAGTTTCTGCTCTAGATTGCTTTCTGTTTTGACAGTAAAACACTGACCAAAAGCAACTTGGGGGATGTAGGATAAAAGTTATTCAGCGTACAGGTTAGAGTCTGTCATTGAGGGAAGACAGGGCAGGAGTTTGAGGCAAGAACTGAAGCAGAAACCATGGTGGAATGCTGCTGCTTACTGGCTCACTTCCATGGCTTATTCATTTTGCTTTCTTATACAACTCAGGATCACCTGCCCAGAGATGGCACCACTCACAGTGGTCTGGGACTCCCCCATGTCAATCACGAATCAAGAAAATGTCCTACAGACATGCCTATAGGCCAGTTTGGTGGAGGTAAATCCTTAATTGAGGTTCACTCTTCTCAAGGGACTGTAGTTTGTGTCAAGTTGACAAAGACTAAGCTATCTAGTCACCATGCCCAGTTCTACTCATCTTAACCCAGAGAAATTTCTCCTCTGCTCTGCTGAGAGGCAGAATTGACAGAAATGCTTCTGTAATTGGAACCCTGGGGTCCAGCAGGCCTGACTGGACCCTTCACCTGTGAGTTAATGGCTGGCCTGTCATAGAATAACTTCATTAGATATTTGCTCATTGGGAGTTTCTGTAGCTTTCCTCAGCCTTCCTGGAAAGATGCCCCTTTCCTCTCTCTACTCATGCCTTCTTTCTTCACTCTTCATTTATTGTGATATAATGGAGCAAACTAGCTAATAATATTAAAGCAAAGGGTTGCTAGAGAGCATTAGGATGAAGCTTTGGAGGGCATGCCTATGTAGTGCCCAAATCTACCAGAGTACACCATCTAGACATTCTAGAATGCACACTTCCCTCTGGTAGCAAAGCTGTATTAATAATAGTTTGTGGCTTTAAAAATATCTAAACTAAAAAACAAAGGCATTCTCAGTTATACTCAAACTTTACCATAATCTTCCCTTTCTATTCCTTAATTTCTCAGAGGCATTATTGGAATCTAAAGGTAGGAGTTGTACAGAAGTTGTTTAAACACAAATCAATTGAGGTTTGAGTTTTAGGTGTAATTTAGATTGTTTCTAAAGCATATCCTAAACCTGAATGAAGTCCCAGCCCGGTGAGCCGATGACAGTTAGCTGGTGCCCAATGTAACTACTATTAAGGAGTTAACATTACCTCTGCCATGTTTAAACATTAACCCAAGGGCTTCCCCTGTCATGTCTGTTATTAACAATGACTTGGAACACTTTCTGGCAGCCAGCTTTGTTCTTCCCTTGAAGAGATGCTGGAACAGGATGAGACTAGACATTAGGCCACAACAAAGGAAGGTTCTTGATTATGTCCAAAGGAACACTGGCTTTGTGTTGCATAGTTTGCTCTGTTAACATTTTGAACCTCCTGTCAAAGACCTTTCTGCCCCCTGTTTACCTGGGTCTGGGCTAGAAAGAGGAAGTGATTATTTTATTGTGAAACAGAGAATAGTACTATTTCTATTGGGGCGATAACTTGAATTAATTGATGGACACAGTGACAGTGATACTGGAGTACAATTCAGATTCAGCAAATCACTTACACAGTCAAGTGCTTTCCACTTAAGGAATTGGGGTATTGATGCTGCCCAGGCTGTGCATATTTTGGAGAATGGGGAAAGGATTTCCTGCTTTACTACACATGTGGTCATTTGGTTATTAACAAAAGACTGCGTGACCTAGAAGCTTTTTTTTAAAATAGGGCAGTGGAGAGTGAACTTAGGATACATGCTAGGCAAGGGATGTACCACTGAGCTGTATTCCCACTCCTGCCTAAGAAGAACAGAGGTAATGTTTAGATTACAAATGGGAAGATCTTGGAGGCTCTGAATAGTGCCTCTGCTTTGCTGCCTAGCTGCTTTGGAGCTGTGGTAGCAATAGCTTGTCAGCCTAATAGGTCCCATAAAACTTTAGCCTGTTTCTATATAGAGTGCCTTGGAGTGGCCATTTCTCTCCCTCTTATTTACTCTCAAAAACCCCTTGGAAAAAGAACTGATGAGGTGCATTGAGACTTGGCATAAAAAGCCATTCATTGAGGCCTGGAGAGATGGCTCAGTGGTTAAGAGCACTGACTACTCTTCCAAAGGTCCTGAGTTCAATTCTCAGCAACCACATGGTGGCATATAACCATCTGAAGTAGGATCTGATGCCCTCTTCTGGTTTGTCTGGAGACAGTGCCAGTGTACTCACATACATAATGTAAACAAATCTTTAAAAAAAAAAAAAGCCATTCATGGGTAGTTTTAATTCAGCCCTCCTGAACTCTTGTTCTTTTTTTTTTTTTTTTTTTTTTAAGATTTATTTATTACATGTAAGTACACTGTAGCTGTCTTTAAATACTCCAGAAGAGGGCGCCAGATCTCATTACGGGTGGTTGTGAACTACCATATGGTTGCTGGGATTTGAACTCAGGACCTTCGGAAGAACAGTCAATGCTCTTAACTGCTGAGCCATCTCTCTAGCCTGAACTCTTCTTCTTAATTTTTCCTCCTCCTTCTTCTTCTTCTTCTTCTTTTTCTTCTTCTTCTTTTTTGTAAATTGCTTTAGAGAGTTGCCCGTGTAATTCCAGAAGGCATGCTTATTAAAATCTAAATAGTGAGTAATATATAGGAGCCCTTCTGTCCAATTTTTTTAACAGTAGATACACTAAAGCCACCTGGGTATTTGGTTTTTTTCATTTCAGAGCATTTGTAGCTACATTCTTATGCTTTTGCATGAACAGGATTGTCGTGTGCACTTGTTACAAGACATGGTGGTCTGGGACCTCCTTGGATACGAGTGCTTTAAAATACACTATAACAAAACCTTATGATTCAGACTGTGAGGCAGGACATGCTTCTGAGCACACGTGGGAGAATGGCATTAACATGGCTTCTTTGAGACAAGGTTTCACTCTGTAGTCCTGGGACTCTCCAATCTGACTGTTGTGGCTGCCATCCCACAGAGCTCCACCTGCCTCTGCCTCCTGCGTGTTGGGATTAAGGGTGTGCTACCATGAGCAGCTTAAGCAACGTTTACTTTAAGCCCCCCAGTTTCTCTTCCAGAAGCTTCAGATATTGTCCCACTTTCTGGACATGGATTTCATGATCTTGATTTTTTGTCCTGTGGTTTTTTTAAATAGGACTTTTCTGGTATAGAATTTCTGTATTGCTCAATTCCCTCAAACCTGTCTTTGTCTGGATGTACCACTGTGGATACTCTAATCAGATGGGTTGGCTCTGCACAGGCTTGAAGTCTTGCTCTTCATCAGTTTTATTTTCTCATTTCTCATTCTTTACCTGAACTATACTGACTGGCCTTCTCTCCCTGGGTCACAGCTGCATCTTTCTACATCTGGTCTTTCTACATCTGGGAACTAGGCTGTCTGTCTGCTGTTGCGTTCTATGTGCATGAAGTATTCAAACTGCTAACACCAACACAGACCTGACTGACTAGCTACATGAGGCCAGCATGCCACCTCCTTCCATGTCCTTCAAGATTTGTTAGTTTTTGTTTTTATTTGTCTGTTTATTTTGTTGTTGTTTGGTTTTTGAGACCAATTTCTCTGTGTAGCCTTGGCTGTCTTCGAACTTGCTCTGTAGACCAGGCCGGCCTCAAACCTCTCCTCCCAAGCACTGGTATTGAAGGTGTGAAGCCTGGCTTGGTTTGTTGGTTTTTAACTTCTCATAGCTTCATAAAATGATATTCCACAGTTAGTCTGCAACTTCACCAGCAATGAAGAGCTCTCAGCGTTTGCAGAGCGACTCCTCACACAACTAAGTACCCAAGGGAAAGAGAGGGAAGTGTCTGGTTTTGCTTCAGAGAGCTCTGCCTATATTTGTTGTCCTTCACCATTAATGAGGAACCTGAACTGGAGCCCCCCGCCCCCCGCCATCTTTTCTGGTGCTATCTTCAGTGGAAGGGGGAACTCAGAGCAAGTACTATGTGGATATACAGCTGATGCAATTTAGAAAGCTAGTCGCTGTTCTCTAGGGTACAGATGTCACATGTCAGTCACTCCCAGGTATCTTCCCTTTCATTCACCTTGAAGTATTTCTTAGGAGTCTCTGTTCATTGATGCTGCCAGACTCATGAGAAGGTCTTTAATTCATAGGTCTTGATTTGCTCTATAGCTGAAAGGCCTGACCTCATTCAGTCACCACCCAGACGAGACCAACCCCCACTAGTCTTTCTGGCTTGGGTGATCTCATCCATGGTACTTGTGACCATCTTACCCACCCAACGTGATACCCAAGTATATAATTTCCTATCATTTCAACTTTCCTACTCTTGTTTAGAAGTTCATCAACAGCCCTCTGTGGTAGAACACCTCAGTCCCTCTGTACCTGGATGGTGGCCCCTGTTCCTTGGGCTCAGAAAAGTACCCAGAATAGCTGTATTGTCACAAGAGGTTTACTCTGACTGGCTCACACCTTCTCCTTTCCCAACCCAGCAAGTCTCTGCTCTAGCCAGTCATAAGTAGGAATAAATTGATTGGTTATAAGGTAGATATTTCTAGAAGTTGCATTTCTTTTTTTTTCTTTTCCATACATGTGCAAAGTTTCATTAATGGACAAAAGCATCCTCTTGGTACTTGCAAAAGTATAGAACATTCTCTCAAAATTGAGTTGAGGGGGGAAAAAACCAGCAACCATGGGTTTTCTACCCTATGCAGTAGTCAGTCTGAGGATGATTCTGGAGGGCTTTACATACTCCAGCTACAGAACAGGCTTGAAGGAGGCCACAGGAGGTCATCTCCAAAGCACGGCCCACTGCCTGTCATGGTGCCTTGTTCCTCCCAGCTGTACTACCGACAAGTTTGGGAGTTTCCAGGTTTTAAACTGTTACACCTCAGCTAGTGCTGTTAATTTCAAACTGAGACTAGATGCCATTCATTTGGAGATGAAGATCAAAATCTGCCAATAAACTTGTCTTTTGCATAACTTTTTTTTGAAAAAAAGAAAAAACCCAAATGGCAAACTTTATTCAGTCATGTCACTGTAGGCATTCCAGAGGTTCCTCCTAAGCTGGTTTGGGTTTGGAGGTAGACAGAGCTGCTAGGTCACTGAGCTTGAGAATTGCTGTGCCTGGTATATACCATGTTTGGGCATGTGGTGACTCTTAAATGCTATTCATCCATCAGCACACTGACCCCTTTTCCCAGGTTCATTGTTCTATTGTTTTGACTGTGAAAGTGACACTTGTTACAAAACCAGTTTCTATGATCTAGGACACTATTATTCTCTAGCTTTCACGTACATCAGAATCATCTGGCCCCACCTCTTGGGAGGCTGATTCAGTAGGTCTGGGGTGGGGTCTGAGAATTTGCATTTCTGACAAGTTCCCAGCTGCTGCTGCTGACCTGGCATTCTCCCTGTGATGAAGAAGGTACAAGGAAATTAACATCATTTTTAATGTTAATATTCAGAGGAAGCAATTGTTAACATCTTAAGGTATATATTCCAATATAGACATACTTTTATAAAACAATGGTCTGTGCTGTACACAGTATTGCTTTTTTATACAACAACTATTTTATTTTGGGGGTCGTTTAGATTTATAGGAAACTTGTGATACAGAACTGTTAACCTATGCCCTATTTCTGTTTTCAGTACACAGATCCATCTTATTTGGGGATATACTACTATTTTTTTTTTGGCTTCATTTTGTTCTGTTTCTGTTTTTTTGTTTTTTTTTGTTTTTTTTTGTTTTTTTTTTTTTGAAACAGGGTCTTTATGTAGTCTTGGCTGTCCTGGAACTCTCTGTAGACCAGATTGGCCTTGAATTTACAGAGATCCACCTGCCTCTGCCTCCCAAGTGCTGGGATTAAAGGTGTGTGCATTTATCTCAGGTCTAGTTCCTAGTATTAGTTTCCATCCTGTACGATAGCAACTGTTACGGAACCTTTACATTAGAACTGTAAAGAATCTAAAGACAGCCAGGCGGTGGTGGCGCACGCCTTTAATCCCAGCACTTGAGCGGCAGAGGCAGGCGGATTTCTGAGTTCAAGGCCAGCCTGGTCTACAAAGTGAGTTCCAGGACAGCCAG
Source organism: Mus caroli (assembly GCF_978045245.1). Classification (NCBI taxonomy): domain Eukaryota; kingdom Metazoa; phylum Chordata; class Mammalia; order Rodentia; family Muridae; genus Mus; species Mus caroli. The sequence goes on from NW_028227268.1 coordinate 118,039,201, forward strand.
GACTAAACAGAGAAACCCTGTCTCGAAAAACAAACAAAAACAAACAAACAAACAAACAAAAAAAGAATCTAAAGACAAGTGTACTTCTTTTAACGCTAATTTTTTTCTGTATCAGCACCTCTGGATTTGCTTCACTGTTTTTTAAAGGGCAGTGCACGTGGTTTTGCTTGTTTGTTTGTTTTTTTTTTTTTACCCTTTTAAATTTTAATAATCTTATTTATTTTCATATCTTTTTATTTATTGTAAATCTAGCAGATGAAAGGTAGGGATAGTCACACGTCCCTTTTATCTTATATTGGAGATTAGAGATTATTTCCTGGCCTCTGTGGAGGTCTTAGCATATTCTAGACACTGCCAACCACTTAACATATTATCTCAATCATTTATCAAAACAATCCTAAGAAATTGGTCTCATTATTTTCCTGTTAACAGATGAGGGTTAGGGAGGTTAACGGAGTAAACCCTCTGCTGGCTTTCTTCTCTGACACTTCGGGGGTGTGATCAGAATACAGTACAGCGGAGTGTGCACTTTGCTTGTTTGTTCAGCTTCTCAGTGCCATCCTGATGCTGCTTTAGGAAGGGGAAGAGTATCCTTGAACTCCAGTTTACTTCAGACGTGAAATACATAGAAAAATAAGAATGTACCTAAGTATTTTATGGAGCTGGAGATACAACTAAGTTGTAGAGCCTTGTTGAGCTCATGGGTTCATTCTTAGTACTCTAGGATGGAGAAAGCATTATGTGAAAGACCGTGAGTTGTAAAAGTTTGCGAAGCCTTCAAAACTCCTTTGAAGGATAAGGTATACATGTGCAGCTTCGATGGTGCAGATGAGGTCCACATGCTCACAGTGATTATAGATAAACCCATGGTAAGTCGGAAATATCATCAGCTGAAACTACACAGAACACACATAGACGATTCCTACTTAGCAACACAGCACACAGTAGGGTCTTTGCCATTGCTTAGCCTCTTTGGAGAGTATAGTACTGAATTATCAACAGCTTAGGAAAAAAAATCCAGATTCAAAATTTGAGGATTTATACCCAATATATATATATGACTTTCATGCTGTTGTAAAGTCAGCACTCAGCCATTAGACTTGGGAATGAGACCCATATTGAAATTCTGTGTGTTACTTTGTGCTTGTTCATGTGTATCTGGGTGCATGTAGAAGCCAGAAGACAACCTGAGATATCATTCATCCCTCTTTAGAAGCTGCTGTTGGGCCAGGCGGTGGTGGCGCACACCCTTTATCCCAGCACTTGGGAGGCAGAGGCAGGCGGATTTCTGAGTTTGAGGCCAGCCTGGTCTACAGAGTGAGTTCCAGGATAGCCAGGGTTACGCAGAGAAACTCAGTCTCGAAAAACAAAGGAAGAAAAAAAAGAAAAAAGCTGCTGTTGGACGGGTTAATGATGATACCAACTGTGTTTGTCAGACAGGTTCAGATGTCACTTGAGTGGGGTGGTTTTTTTTTTTTTTGTTTTTTTTTTTTTTTTTTTTTTTTTTGGTTGTTGTTGTTTGTTTTTCTTTTGGTTTTTCAAGACAGGGTTTCTCTGTGTAGCCCTGGCTGTCCTGGAACCCACTCTGTAGACCAGGCTGGCCTCAAACTCAGAAATCTGCCTCCCTCTGCCTCCCTAGTGCTGGGACTAAACGCGTGCGCCACCAAGCCCGGCTCCTTGAGTGTTTTGAACCAATATTTAGAGGTGTTTTTAGAATCTTGTGTTGGTAACAAGGTATTGATACTAGTGACTCATCATCCTCTGGGGCTGCTGCCTACTCTCCCCTTTCCAGCTCACTCCACAGCTGTCTTCATTGTCTTGGAACTCTGTGTAGACCTGGGTAGCCTTGAACTCACCTGCCTCTCCTCCTAAGTTCTGAAAGGCTTATACAACTACACTGGGCTGGCTTTTCTTTTGATTTTATATGAGTCTCTTGTTGGCCCGGAACTTACCAGGTAGGTTAGGCTGGCTAGCAGAGAGCTCCTATGATGCAACTGTCTCTGCCTCTCTGGTGCTGAAATTAAGTTTGTTTCATCACTTGGGACTTTTAAAACTATTTCCATTCTTTGAGAATTTCATGCCATGATCTTTACAAAGTTTTCTAATGAGTATTTTAAAAAGTCTATCTTGTGAGTATTATGGGTTGGGTGTATGTAGCCCAAACTCTGATCCTCCTGCCTCTGCCTCTCTAGTGTTGGGATTACAGATGCTTGCTACCATGCCCCAGTATATAATAGCAATAGTTAAATAAGTTTGGTTTGGAGAGATGACTCAGCAGTTAAGATCATGTACTGCTCTTGTAATTGACCCCAGTTCAATTCCCAGCACTCATGTTGGATGGCGTATAATCATCTGTAACTCCGGCCTCAGCAGGATCTAATAATGCCTCTTGTGCACCTGTACTTCAGGCACCTGCACTCAAACATATGTACAACTACATATAATTTTTTTAAAAAAATCTTTAAAATACCAAATAAATTTAAATCCAGAACTAACATTCTGCCCCATATGTAAAAATAAATGGTATGTTTAATGTAGATGCAGTATCTGCTACATTGATTACTAAGTGAAGAGCTTGCCTTTTAAAGTTCTTGAAACCAAATCCAGAAGCCATCCTGAGAACTTCTGTCCTTATCTTTGGTCCTTAAAGCATCCTCTCAATGGATGCATACCCTCCAACCCCATATTTATCGTGTTCTGTTCACATTGACTCTCCTCTGCAGCTACAATTTCATGGAGCTAAGGTCTGTGCCTTTCGACCCTGTGTGCCCTAAACTTCAGTTATAGAAACAGATGTTAGAGAATTGTCTCAAGTCATGTATGGCAAGTTGAGATTAAATATGATAGTTTTGTAAGGTTTTTTTTTTTTTTAAACTTCTGTCTTTTTCCCTTTGTTTTTAAAAACATTAGCCTTTGCCACCCAACCTTAAGCTTTTAACATTTTGTCATTGAACATTTTGTTGAACAAAACTTTTTTTTAATGAACTATACTTGATATATGAGCATTCTTCATTATAAATTGACTTAATCCTTAGCTCTTTCTCTGTGAAGGAAGATTTATGTTGACATTTCTCTCGCTACTTAGAAAAGCAGCACGAAGCCGCAGCAGGCCTGAGCCTTGTATAACCAGGGCATTTTGTTTTGTTTTGTTTTGTTTTACCAGCCTGCCATAGGTTAGATAAATACTTTCTTGCTCTTTGCCGTTTCTGCTCGTGTTTGGAGCAGAATGCTTTCCCACAGGGATGCTATGTCAGCTATGCGGGGAGATTACTATAAAGAAGCTTGCTGAAGATGGGTAGGTAGAAGAGTTAAGTGACCATTTCTTCACTATGTAATGACTTGGGAAAGTTGGCAAATTTGTCCTAGGAAGACGGGTGTTCATGGCAAGTTCCTTGTCAGTCTCACCTGTCCAAGAAGTGTGGTAGTGTTAGTGTCCTCCTCCGCCTTTTGGAAGTTAGATGAATCTGTAGAGCTTGTGAAAACCCACTCTCCTAAAGTTGAGCAGGAGGACTCTCAGTTTTGAAAGACACAGAGAGAGCCACACTAGGGTTGTTTTGTTTGTTTCTTGTTTGTTTGTTTGTTTTTTAAGGCAGTTGCTCTCCTTTGAGAGAGCCAACTATTCAGAAAACTTAATCACAGGGTCTTCTTCCATTCAGACTTAATCTGGTCATTCAGAGGCCCCTGCCTTCTTCCCCTAAATTCGAGGCTGCTGGCACCTGACCCAGGGCCACCAAGGTCTTCCTCTTAGGACTTCAGAAGGCTCCCAGGACAGGAGCAAGCACTTCATTCTTTGGATGGGGAGTTTGTCTGAGTCTTTTAAAATTTATCTCTGGTTGTGCACCGTTACTAGCAGGGATTTACTCTTGAAAAAAAAAAGTTACCATTGCAGAAGCCTTTGATGGTTTTAGCCAAAAATTTAAATAAAAAGAACCAGCCTGTCATGGGACTGACACTACCGAGACTGTTCATTTTAGGACAGTTGTTCCTTCTCAGGCACTTAACTCACCCTCATGACCCCCACCCCCAATGTCTTTGGTTCTCCAGCATTTGACCACAGAAGTGAAAGGCCCTTAGGTGGTCTGTCGTCATGGTAATAAATACAACATTTCTCCCCTCTTTTCTGTTCTCTGATATTAAGGCAACAGTTTATATAGTAGGCTTCTTAGCAGTCTTGTCACTGTAGAAAAGGTTAGCTTGAGATGGTGAGCAGACAGTAGTGGCTACAATTAGAGAAGAAAATCAGAAGTCACTTGAATGTTGCATGAGCAGTAGCTATTTATTAGCTACATGGCACCAAGCAATATGGAATAATGCCAGTTTATTTTGATATGGACTGAGAGGTGTTTCTTTATTGCTTTTTATTTTAAAAATCGAATTTTAGCTCTCTTAATTGACAGTGCTGAAATTTTATACAGGCTGTTTTAACCTCATCACACTGATAAAATAAGATTGTTTGTTTGTTTTGAGACAGTCTCAAAAGAAGCTGCAGCTGGCCTAGAATTCACAGAGGTCTGCCTGCTTCTAGCTCCCAGTTGATGGTATTAAAGGTGTGTGCCACCATGCCTGGCAAGATTGTTTTCTAAATTACATGTTTAGTCTTTTGTGCTTGGCTGAGGACAGTCATTGAGAAAAACTCTTTGCCAATTGAACAAGTCATTAAAGTTTTGTTTTTAACCTAGGGCATTTTAAGTCTACATAATATGATGAAGACAGGTCCATTGATACAAAAAGATGTCTTAAGTCTTGAGTTCCAGGACAGCCAGAGCTATACAGAGAAACCCTGTCTCGAAAAAACCAAAAAAACAAAAACAAAAAACAAAAAAAACCCAAAAAGTCTTTAACTGCTAAGTGTTTAAATTGAAATAAACAATCCAGGCCATTTAGCTTTGCCCCTACATGGAACATTGGGCTCTGGTGTGCTCTCTGTCTCACTTTTTTTTTTTTTTTTTTTTAAAAACGTATACGAGTACTCGGTCTCTCTCTTCAGACACACCAGAAGAGATCATTGTATCCCATTATAGATGGTTGTGAGCCACCATGTGGTTGCTGGGAATTGAACTCAGGATCTCTGGAAGAGCAGTAAGTGCTTTTAACTGCTCAGCCATCTCTGCAGCCCCTCTAGTCTGTGTCTTTCAGGCACTACTTCTGACCAGACGTTACTCTCTGATGGTCTGAGCACCTTTTCAGCAGAGCTCATCAGTAGCTATTGATGTGTAGTAGATGCAGGGAGCTAGAGCCAAGGCTGGTTAGCAGTTAACTGTATATAATAGATACAAGGAACTGGATCAAAGCACACAGCAGTGTCCACCTATCTATAGACTGACTTCTATTGTGATGATTTCCTAAAAGCTATAGGTGGGCAGGGTTTTTTGTTGGGGGGGGTGGTAAGAGAAAAGCCCAGTACTTTCAAAGAAGCTATTTAATAGCATCCATAAGGTGAGCAAGAAGATCAACTCTTAAAGATTTATTTCTGTGAGTACATTATCGCTTTCCTCAGACACACCGGAAGAGGGCATTGGATCCCGTTACAGATGGTTGTGAACCATCATGTGGTTGCTGGGAATTGAACTCGGGACCTCTGGAAGAACAGTCCGTGCTCTTAACTGCTGAGCCATTTCTACAGTGGGCCCCTCCTTCCCTTTTTTCTTTCCTCCTCCCCTTTTTTGAGAAGGATTCTCTGTTTAGCTCCAGCTGTCTTAGAACTTGCTCTGTAGATCAGGCTGGCTTTAAATTCAGAGATTCCCTGAGTGCTGGGATTAAAGGCGTGCACTACCACTGCCTTGCTGAAGACCAGTTTTTAAACTCTCCTTCTGATACCTAGGTCTTAGAGTTGTAGCTGGTCCTTAGCAGGGGTTGTTTCCCAAGAGTTGGGGAGATTGGCCTCTTGATAAGTCGGTGATCTCAAGCCTTTGGTTTTTCTTCAGGGTGAGGGAATGGTACTATTCAGTTCCTAGAGGCCAGTGTTATATGGAGATCTCAAATGTGAAAGGGAATATTTGAGGTACCCACTTAGGGGCTGTGGACTCTTATCTCTTTTACTTGGAAAAACAAAAGCAGCTTCAGATTCCTCTCAGATTCATGCGCTTAGATAAGTACATTTCCATGAGCCAGCATCAGGAAGGGGTATTTTAGACTAAAAATTGTGAGCATTTTCATTAAGAGATGGTCATATTTGTTCTGGTATATTCTCAAAGCTTTTCCTTTCCTTGTATCACTAGTGTTTGCTTTTTCCATAGCTATGACCTTTCTCTAACCATCTCAGGTTTGCTGAAAGATTTGGGTAGTTCTTTAAAAGGCATATTCAGGAAATGTTTTTGTTTTTGTTTTTAAGGTTTTTTTTCTTTCTAGTTTCTTCTTGTTGAACAGTACGGAAACTACCAGGTTTAATGTTCCACAGGGCAGCTGCTGAGTGTGTTTCCCCTCCTCCCCTTCTTCCTCAGTCCCTGCCCCTTCCTGCTCCACTCTGAAGGGAACTGCACCTTTGTGGTTCTTCTGCAGCTGCTGGACTTTGATGGGGGCATGCTTGCAGCCTCTATACTTGCTTCCCTTAGCAACCAGTCCTTTGACGATGACCTCTTGCTGTTTGCCTGTTGTCTCTCATGTTGGATTATAGATGGGAGGTTTACCAGGCTGGGGGTAGGGGCCTGCCATTAGTGCATTTAGTCTAGGGTTCCCAGTGTCCCTCAGTATGGATTTTCTCTGTCTAAAATTGGAGGTTTGGGAGAGGGAAGGAGAGAGTAGAAGAGAGAGAAAGCAGCTCCCTTTATGTTCCCTCCATAAGCTTTATGTTTGCAGGCTAGTCCTAGTTAATTTGGAAACAGATGCTGCAGTGGTTGTTAAAACTACTTAATTGCCTTCTCATCTTTCTAATAGCATGATTAACATAAGTAAGAGGAGAAAGGAATACTACTTGTTTTCTTTTATTCTTTCCAAGGTCTGCATGCTGGCAGTAAACTTGCTTTCTGTTGTAATCTGAGGTCTGGGAATTGCTAAATTGCCTAAATCTTTATGTACTGTAACATCTCTATTTTCCCCAAAACATCATCTTTGCTTTTTTTTTTTTTTTTTAATTTGGGAATCCCATGGTTCTTCCCTGCCTGCCCTGTGCTAAGGTCTATGTGCTGGGGAAATTTTTGCATTTGGCTTCAACTGAGTATTCTTGCCTTGGACAAGGTGGGGATTAGGACTTTATGAAACAGCGAGGATTCCAAAAGAACCCAGGGTTATAATTTTTTAGAAGAAGTCTTAAAAAAAAAAAAAACCAAACTATCCAAATATTAAAGACTACAAGAAAAGTTTCATTAGAAGATAGAAGAAACCAGGTTCCCATAATTTGTGCACTGTTGCTGATGGAGAAACTCAAGTCTTCCTATTCCTGGACCAACACCGTTTCTTCTGGGAATTTACTCTAAGAAAAGAAAATTACAACTCCTAATTTTGTTTAACTAGGAAATAAGGGGAAAACCCCTGTGTGATACATATAAAAGGGTTCCTTTGATAGAGGGTGTTTAATGCTTTCATTTTCTTTATCTTACAGATGGTACTTTTATAAGCTGAGAACGTTGATTCTGTATGTCCCACAAAGCATTATGAGAAAGTTTTTTTAAATCTAAAGTTAAATGCTTACTTAATAGGTGAATTGTACAAATAAATACCTCTGTTCATTTTGTTGTTGGTAATTGCTAAATTACCAAAATTTGATACCTACATTTGCTTAAAAAAAAAGTAGCCTAGGCTAGCTTTGAACTCACTGTGGAGTATGACCTTACATTTCTTTCTTCCTGCTTCTCCCTCCTAAGTGCTGGGACGACAGATAGATGGGCATGTGTCACTATGCCTGACTTAATGCCGTTCTGAGGACTGAACCTAATGCACACTAGACAAGGCAGTCTGCTAAGTGAACTACCAGCTACAGCCCTGACTTTGCTTTTTACAAGTGAAGCCACTATCATGCTTTGAGTGAAAAGAATGACAGTGGCTTTAACTTGGGTTGTATTCCTTAGCAGTTTTCTGTATCACCTTCCTGAGGTCATGCAGTGGTGCCAGATGTCAGGTGTTGGAACCAGGTGTTATGACAGAGTCCAGGAGCCTGGCTAAAGGTGGGTGACAATAGTGGTGGACTGGGAGCTAGTCTGTTTGTTATTGAAATAATTCTGATACCTGAATTTGGATTTCGAGGCATTAGAGGGATGAGAAAAGGAGTCAGGAAATTTCAGTTGTGGTGGTAGCTACTGAGGGCTAAAGTCTGTGTGTTTGTTAAGATGCACTTGGTTCTAAAGTTGATTGAGTTCGGAGATACTGCAGCTGTGAAACCCCGAGCTCAGCCTTTTGGTTCTTTGGAACTCATTGTCACCAGCCATTTGAGAAATCTATAAAGCTGGAAAGGATGAGATATTCTCAGACATTTGGAAGTTGAGAGTTCAATTCAGATCCCTGGGATATGGATAAACTACAGGACATGCTTCTCTTGGGTTCAGTATTTTGTGTTGATGTACATGTGGTTTATGTGTATGGTATATGTGCTTTATAGGAGGGTACATGAGTGTGTGCATGTGGAGGCCAGAGGACAGAGTTAGATGTCTTCTTCCATTGCTCTCTACCATAGTCCCTTGAAGGAGGGCCATTACTGAACCTAGGACTCCCCATTTTTTCAGGTTGGCTGGCCAGTAAGTCCCAGCTGTCTTACCTAGTACTGGGGTTGCCATGCCGGCTTATTATGTGGGTGCTAGAAATCTGAACTCAGGTCCTCATGCTTGGGCAGAAAACCCTGTTATCTACCCAGCGAGCGAGCCGTCGGCTGGCTGCTCAGCTTCACCAGTTTTGAAAGATGAACAAGGTTAGAGTTGGCTCTTTTTGAGAGTTTTTAAAAGTCATTCTATAGAGCCGAGCGGTGGTGGTGCACGCCTTTAATCCCAGCAATTGAGAGGCAGAGGCAGGTGGATTTCTGAGTTCGAGGTTAGCCTGGTCTAAAGAGTGAGTTCCAGGACAGCCAGGGCTACCCAGAGAAACCCTGTCTCGAAAAAACCAAAAAACAAAACAAAAAACAAAAAATATTCTACAGTAATTTCATACATAAATAAAATGTATATAGATCATATTCACCCCCTCCAACTCCTTCTGAACACACCCACATGCTGACTCACTGATTTCAGTCAGTGCAGCCCATATGCAGGAGTTCATATTTTTTTAACACTTGTACTTGGATTCCTGTAAATAACACATGAGAACAATATTCTTTTACTAGTCCCTTGTTATCAAACACTGATTGCTGATTACTATTATACTGTGGATATTCCTTATTCTTGGTTACAAGGTTAGGCGAGGAATTTCTACTTCATATAGAGTCACATTTTGAGCAGTTGGCATACCTTTCCAATGTGGCTATACCATTTGATGTTCCTGTCAGCAAGATGTCTCCATTAACTAATTTTTCTCTTTTTTTAAATCATGATTTTTAAAAAAAATGTATATAAGTGTTTGTGAAAGTCTCTAGAGCTGGGGTTATAGATGGCTATGAGCCACCATGCTATTGCTGGAAATGGAACCTGGTTCTCTTGTTACAGTATTAAATGGTTCTCTTAACTACTGAACCCTCTATTCAGCCCCTGTGATTTATCTTTTAAAACAGATTTTAAGGGCTGGATGTGGTGGCACACTCTAATCCAGCATTCTGGAAGGCAGAAGCGGGCTGATTTGAGTTCAAACCCAGCCAAGTCTACAAAGCCAGGCATGTTACACAGAGAGACTGTCTCAAACAAGCAAAACCAAAAAATGAAGAAGAAAACAAACCCCCAGATTATAACTTTTAGTTATAGTATTATGATTTTTTTCAGTGTAGGGTGTATGCATGTGGGTGCAATTACTGACAGGCCAGAGAAGGAAGGCCTCCAATTCCCGAGAGTTGGAGTTACAGGCAATTATGGCTGGGAACTGAGTTGGGGTCTTCCACAAGAACAGTATGTGCTACTATTTATTTATTTATTTATTATTAGATATTTTCTTTATATACATTTCAAATGCTATGTCGAAAGTTCCCTAGACCATCCCTCCGCCCTGCTCCCCTACCCACCCACTCCCGCTTCTTGGCCCTGCCATTCCCCTGTACTGGGGCATATAAAGTTTGCAATACCAAGGGGCCTCTCTTCCCTGTGATGGCCGACTAGGCCATCTTCTGATACATATGCAGCTAGAGATATGAGCTCTGGGGGTACTGGTTAGTTCATTTTGTTGTTCCACCTGTAGGGTTGCAGACCCCTTAAGCTCCTTTCTCTAGCTGCTCCATTGGGGGCCCTGTGTTCCATCTTGTAGATGATTGTGAGCATCCACTTCTGTATTTACCAGGCACTGGCATAGCCTCATACGCGACAGTTATAACAGGGTTCCTTCAGCAAAATCTTTCTGGCATATGCAATAGTATCTGAGTTTGATGGCTGATTATAGGATGTATCCTGGGTTGGGTAGTCTCTGGATAGTTCATCCTTTCGTCGTAGCTCCAAACTCTGTCTCTGTAACTCCTTTCATGGGTATTTTGTTCCCTATTCTAAGGAGGAACGAAGTCTTCCCTCTTCTTGATTTTCTTGTGTTTTGCAAATTGTATCTTGGGTGTTCTATGTTTCTGGGCATTAGCGTGTGAGTGCATATCTAATGATTTCTTTTGTGATTGGGTTACCTCACTAAGGATGATATCCTCCAGATACATCCATTTGTCCAAGAATTTTATAAATCCATTGTTTTTAATTGCTGAGTAGTACTCCATTGTGTAAATGTACCACATTTTCTGTATCCATTCTTCTGTTGAGGGACATCTGGGTTCTTTTCAGCTTCTGGTTATTATAAATAAGGCTGCTATGAACATAGCGGAGTATGTGTTCTTATTATCAGTTGGAACTTCTTCTGGATATATGCCCAGGAGAGGTATTGCTGGATCTTCCGGTAGTATTATGTCCAATTTTCTGAGGAACCGCCAGACTGATTTCCAGAGTGGTTGTACAAGCTTGCAATCCCACCAGCAATGGATGAGTGTTCCTCTTTCTCCACATCCTCACCAGCATCTGCTGTCACCTGAATTTTTGATCTTAGCCATTCTGACTGGTGTGAGGTGGAATCTCAAGGTTGTATTGATTTGCATTTCCCTGATGATTAAGGATGGTGAACATTTTTTCAGGTGCTTCTCAGCCATTCGGTATTCCTCAGTTGAGAATTCCTTGTTTAGCTCTAAACCCCATTTTTTAATGGGGGTATTTGAATTTCTGGAGTCCAGCTTCTTGAGCTCTTTGTATATATTGGATGTTAGTCCCCTATCTGATTTAGGATTGGTAAAAATCCTTTTCCAATCTGTTGGTGGCCTTTTTGTCTTATTGACGGTGTCTTTTGCCTTACAGAAGAAGCTTTGCAATTGTATGAGGTCCCATTTGTCAATTCTTGATCTTACAGCACAAGCCATTGCTGTTCTGTTTAGGAATTTTTCCCTTGTGCCCATATCTTTGAGGCTTTTCCCTACTTTCTCCTCTATTAATTTCAGTATCTCTGGTCTTATGTGGAGGTCTTTGATCCACTTAGACTTGAACTTTGTACAAGGAGATAAGAATGGATTAATTCGCATTCTTCTACATGCTAATCGCCAGTTGTGGCAGCACCATTTGTTGAAAATGCTGTTTTTTTCTACTGGATGGTTTTAGCTCCCTTGTCAAAGATCAAGTGACCATAGGTGTGTAGGTTCATTTCTGGATCTTCAATTCTATTCCATTGGTCTACCTGTCTGTCGCTGTACCAGTACCATGCAGTTTTTATCACAATTTGCTCTGTAGTACAGCTTTAGGTCAGTCATGGTGATTCCACCAGAGGTTCTTTTATCCTTGAGAATAGTTTTTGCTATCCTAGGTTTTTAATTTTTCCAGATGAATTTGCAAATTGCCCTTTCTATCTCAGTGAAGAATTGAGGTGGAATTTTGATGGGGATTGCATTGAATCTATAGATTGCTTTTGGCAGAATAGCCATTTTTACTATATTAATCCTGCCAATCCATGAGCATGAGAGATCTTTCCATCTCCTGAGATCTTCTTCAATTTCTTCAGAGACTTGAAGTTCTTGTCATACAGATCTTTCAGTTCCTTAGTTAGAGTCACAACCAAGGTATTTTATTTTAATTTTATTGTATTTTATTGTATTGTATTTTATTTGTGACTATTGTGAAGGGTGTTATTTCCCTAATTTCTTTCTCAGTCCGTTTTATCCTTTGTGTAGAGAAAGGCCATTGATTTATTTGAGTTAATTTTATATCCAGCTACTGCACTGAAGCTGTTTATCAGGTTTAGGAGTTCTCTGGTGGAATTTTTGGGGTCACTTATATTTACTATCATATCATCTGCAAATAGTGATATTTTGACTTCTTCCTTTCCAATTTGTATCCCCTTGATGTCCTTTTGTTGTCAAATTGCTCTGGATAAAACTTCAAGTACTATATTGAATAGGTAGGGAGAAAGTGAGCAGCCTTGTGTAGTCCCTGATTTTAGTGGGATTGCTTCAAGTTTCTCTCCATTTAGTTTGATGTTGGCTACTGGTTTGCTGTAGATTGCTTTTAACATGTTTAGGTATGGGCCTTGAATTCCTGATCTTTCCAAAACTTTTATCTTGAAGGGGTGTTGGATTTTGTCAAATGCTTTCTCAGCATCTTATGAGATGATCATGTGGTTTTTGTCTTTGAGTTTGTTTATATAGTGGATTATGTTGATGGATTTCCTTATATTAAACCATCCCTGCATCCCTGGGATGAAGCCTACTGTACTTGGTCATGATGGATGATCATTTTGATGTGTTCTTGGATTCAGTTTGCGAGGATTTTATTGTGTATTTTTGCATCAATGTTCATAAGGGAAATTGGTCTGAAGTTCTCTTTCTTTGTTGGATCTTTGTGTGGTTTAGGTATCAGAGTAATTATGGCTTCATAGAATGAATTGGGTAGAGTATCTTCTGTTTCTATTTTGTGGAATAGTTTGAGAAGAGTTGGAATTAGGTCTTCCTTGAAGGTCTGTCTGATAGAACTCTGCACTAAACCCATCTGGTCCTGGGCTTTTTTTGGTTGGGAGTCTATTGATGACTGCGTCTATTTCTTTAGGGGAAATGGGACTGTTTAGAGCGTTTATCTGATCCTGATTTAACTTTGTTCAACCTGGTATCTGTCTAGCAAGTTGTTCATTTCATCCCGGTTTTCTAGTTTTGTTGAGTATTATAGCCTTTGGTAGAAGGATCTGATGATGTTTTGGATTTCCTCAGGTTCTGTTGTTGTGTCTCCTTTTTCATTTCTGATTTTGTTAATTAGGATACTGTCCCTGTGACCTCTAGTTAGTCTGGCTAAGGGTTTATCTATCTTGTTGATTTTCTCAAAGAACCAACTCCTGGTTTGGTTGATTCTTTGAATAGTTCTTTTTGTTTCCACTTGGTTGATTTCAGCCCTATTTCCTGCCATCTACTCCTCTTGGGTGAATTTGCTTCCTTTAGTTCTAGAGCTTCTAGGTGTGCTGTCAGGCTGCTAGTGTATGCTCTCTCTAGTTTCTTTTTGGAGGCACTCAGGGCTTTGAGTTTTCCTTTTAGGCCTGCCTTCATTGTGTCCCATAAGTTTGGGTATGTTGTGGCTTCATTTTCATTAAACTCTAAAAAGTCTTTAATTTCTTTATTTCTTCCTTGACCAAGGAATCATTGAGTAGAGTGTTGTTTAGTTTCCACATGAATGTTGGCTTTCTATTATGTTGTTATTGAAGATCAGCCTTAGTCCATGGTGATCAGATAGGATGCATGGGATAATTTCAATATTTTTGTATCTTGTTGAGGCCTGTTTTGTGACCAATTTTATGGTCAATTTTGGGGGAGGTACCATGTGGCACTGAGAAGGTATATCCTTTTGTTTTAGGATAAAATGTTCTGTAGATATCAATTAAATCCATTTGTTTCAGAACTTCTGTTAGTGTCCATGAGTCTCTATTTAATTTCTGTTTCTAGGATCTGTCCTTTGGTGAGAGTGAGGTGTTGAAGTCTTCCACTATTATTGTATGAGGTGCAATGTGTGCCTTGAGCTTTACTAAAGTGTCTTTAATGAATGTGGCTGCCCTTGTATTTGGAGCATAGATATTCAGAATTGAGAGTTCATCTTGGTAGATTTTATCTTTGATGAGTATGCAGTGCCTCTCCTTGTCTTTTTTGATTACTTTGGGTTGGAAGTCAATTTTATTCCATATTAGAATGGCTATTCCAGCTTGTTTCTTTGGACCATTTGCTTGGAAAATTGTTTTCCAGCCTTTCACTCTGAGGTAGTGTCTGTCCTTTTCCTTGAGGTGAGTTTCCTGTAAGCAACAAAATGTTGGGTCCTGTTTGTGTAGCCAGTTTATTAGTCTATGTCTTTTTATTGGGGAATTGAATCCATTGATATTAAAAGAAATTAAAGAAAAGTAATTGTTGCTTCATGTTACTTTTGTTGTTAGAGTTGGGGTTCTGTTCTTGCAGCTGTCTTCTTTTAGGTTTGTTGAAGGATTACTTTCTTGCTTTTTCTAGGGCGTGATTTCTGTCCTTGTGTTGGTGTTTTCCCTTTATTATCCTTTGAAGTGCTGGATTTTGGAAAGATATTGTGTGAATTTGGTTTTATCATGGAATACTTTGGTCTCTCCATCTATGGTAATTGAGAGATTTGCTGGGTATAGTAGCCTGGGCTGGCATTTGTTTTCTCTTAGGGTCTGTATAACATCTGTCCAGGATCCTCTGGCTTTCATAGCCTCTGGTGAGAAGTCTGGTGTAATTCTAATAACCCTGCCTTTATATGTTACTTGACCTTTTTCCCTTACTGTTTTTAATATTCTATCTTTATTTAGTACATTTGTTGTTCTGATTATTATGTGTCCGGAGGAATTTCTTTTCTGGTCCAGTCTATTTGGAGTTCTGTAGGCTTCTTATATGTTCATGGGCATCTCTTTCTTTAGGTTTGGGAAGTTTTCATAACTTTGTTGAAGATATTTGCTGTCCCTTTAAGTTGAAAATCTTCATTCTCATCTACTCCTATTATCTGTAGTTTTGGTCTTCTCATTGTGTCCTGGATTTCCTGGATGTTTTGAGTTAGGATCTTTTTGCATTTTGCATTTTCTTTGATTGTTGTGCTCATGTTCTCTATGGAATCTTCTGCAGCTGAGATTCTCTCTTCCCTCTCTTGTATTCTGTTGCTGATGCTCGTATCTATGGTTCCAGATTTCTTTCCTAGGGTTTCTATCTCCAGCGTTGTCTCACTTTGGGTTTTCTTTATTGTTTCTACTTCCCTTTTTAGGTCTTGTATATTTTTGTTCAATTCCATCACCTGTTTGGATGTGTTTTCCTGTATTTCTTTAAGGACTAATACCTCTTTAGCAGTGTTCTCCAATATTTCTTTAATGAGTTATTAAAGTCCTTCTTGATGTCCTCTACCAGCATCACGATATATGATTTTAAATCCAAGTGTTGCTTTTCAAGTGTGTTGGGGCATCCAGGACTGGCTGAGGTGGGAGTGCTGCGTTCTGATGATGGTGAGTCGTCTTGGTTTCTGTTAGTAAGATTTTTACATTTGCCTTTTGCCATCTGGTAATCTCTGGATTTCGTTGTTATAGTTGTCTCTGGTTGGAGCTCTGTTAGCCTCTGTCAGCCGACCTGGGTGTCTGTCTCTCTCCTGAGTCTCAGTGGTCAGAGCACTCTCTGCAGGAAGCTGTCCTCTTGCAGGGAAGGTGCACAGATACCTGGCATTCGCACCTACCTCCTGGCTGAAGATGAAAGCCCAAAACAAGGTCTGTCCCAGAAGCCGTGTAGCTTCTGTATTCTGCACTCTTACCTCCGCAGACTAGTCTCTGAGGGATCCGGGACCCAAGATGGCTTCCCCAGGTGCTCCAATTTTTTCCTTTTAATTGTATGTGCATTAGTGTTTTGCCTGCATGTATGTCTATTGTGAAAGTCCTCTGGAACAGGAGTTGCAGACAGTTGTTAGCTGCAGTGTGAGTGCTGGGAGTTGAACCTGGATCCTTTTAACTGCTGAGTCGTCTCTCCGACCCCCCACCCCCACCCCCAGTATATATACTCAACTCCCTAGCCTTTTCTCCAGTACCATCCTTCCCACTTCGATGGTTTATCTTTCTGATGTTAGCCATTCAGTAGTAGATGCAGAATAGTATCTTAATTATAGAGTGTTGTTGTTATTGTTCATTTGTTTTTGTTTTTCTTCTTTCTTTCTTTCTTTCTTTCTTTCTTTCTTTCTTTTTTTTTTTTTTCTGAGACAGGGTTTCTCTGTGTAGCCCTGGCTGTCCTGGAACTCACTTTGTAGACCAGGCTGGCCTCAAACTCAGAAATCCGCCTGCCTCGACCTCCGAGTGCTGGGATTAAAGGCGTGGGCCACCACGCCAAGCTCCCTAAACTACTTTTTATTTGAAAATTTATCACTGGAAATACATTTTTAAATTAAAATTCTTGAAGTTATGGGCGTTCTTTATTCATTGGAGAAAATGTCTGTCCTATAACTACCTAAATATATCTGCCTTATAATTATCAATATATCTGAGATTTAATCATACTTGTCAGGTATTCTTTTAAGGAAAATGGAGTCTCTAGAAAATTGGCTAGTTTAACTTGCAGCTCAAAATCACACAAGTTGAAATAGCTGTCAAGTTTCATTGTAAATCAGAAGTAGTATTACTCACATTTTGTCATACAATATGAAAACAAGGGATTAGGAAGATGCCTCAGTCAGTTAAAGTGCATGGCACAAAGGCACAAGGACCTGAGTTTGAGTCCATAGAAAAGCCAGGTATGGTCATGAGTATCTGCGACTCTAGCACTGTGAGCTTGGAGGTGAGAAGGGAACTCCCCAGAACTCTCTGGCTAGCCAATCTAACCAGTTAGTGAACCTTGGGTCAAAAGATGAGAGTGACAGTGACAGATACCCTACATTGACCTCCTGCCTCTACCTGTATGTGTGTGTGCATGCATACATATGCATCCGTTACACCCAAAAGAAACAGTATGAAAACAAGTGAGTTCCATTGGGATGTATAAAATCTCGGTATGGCTTTACCAACATTCATTAAAAAATGCCACTTGCATGTATATAGTTAAAAGTGAAGTGTGGTACCACTACACTAATTTCATTCAGCTTTTTTCTTTGTTGCTTAGAATAAATGCCACCAACATATAAAAGGCCAATGTTGTCTTTGTATTCTGACAAAAACCGTTTTGCCTTCACATTTTACCTGAAGAGATTGAAGCAGTTCACCTTACAGATTGGATTTTGAGAATTGATGGCCTAGCAAGTATTTAATGGAATTGTGGCTAATGTGTTAAAAGCACTTGCTGCTTCGAGACTGGTAACATAACCTTTTAATTATCCAATTTCCTTACCTTCTCAGAATTTAAAAATCACAATGCTATTCCTGTTGAAGCTTTAAGGAAAAATAAAATGTTGTCCCAGTTTCTTCTTTATTTCTCTTTGTGCTTTAAATTTGCAAAGGTTGTGGCCCATAAGAATCTTCTTCCATGTCTTTGTCTTAGGACACTCCTCACACTAAGAAACTTTGACTGGAGTGTATAGTTCAGGTCCAGGCTAGTGGCTGGCAATGACCCGTTTCTTGCTATGTAAATCCTCACTGAATGGCATGAGACTCCAACTTAGCAATTCATGGAATTGTAAGGTGAGCCCAGTTTCCCAGCCAATTATGACTCCATCTGAAGCCATAGCTGGGCCATTAGTGTATTTTGCACCTCAACCTCTTTTATATCTTGCCAGGCTTCTAGAGTCTACTGTACAGCTACTGGCACCAGGCCACTGCCAAACAGTCCAGAAATGTAGTGTTTTACAACTGATTGGTCTTGGTTTCCCTCTGAGGTGGCACTTTGCCTGTGTTTCTCTCATCCACATATTTTCACCCACTTTAAAAAATTATTTATTCACCTTATTCCTTCATCATGACATTACAGGTCTGACTTCTGTAGTTACTTATTTGAAAGATGTGTTAAAGAATGAAAATGCTAATGTCTTCGCCACCCCACCCCCTCAAAATTTTTTTTTTTGTGAGTTAAAACCCTAACAGGAGGGCTGGAGAGATGGCTCAGATGTTCTTCAGAGGACCTGAGTTCAATTCCCAGCAACTACATTGTGGCTCACAACCATCTATAATGGGATTGGATACCTTCTTCTGGTTTGTTTGAAGATGGTGGCAGTGTACTCATACATAAAATAAATAAGTCTTTAAAAAAAGCATTGGAAATGTAATTGAGGAAAAGATGTAATAAAAAAAAAAACAAACAAACAAATAAACCCTAACATGAAGTGCCACAGAATATGACTATGTTTGGAGTCAGAGTCTACATAAAAGGGCTAATGTAGGTACTATAAGGTTACTAGAGAGAGTCCTAATTCATTATGGGTAGTATCCTTTAAAAAAAGATAGGATTTGGACAGACACATAGGCAGGGAGAACCTCTGGGGAATAGTGACTGGTGATGTAGCCAAGAATCATTCATAGTTGCCAGCAAGCCACTAGAAGCTGAGGAAGCATGGAAGTCTTCTCTGTAGTGCTCAGAGGGAATCAGCCCATGCTGATACTTTGACTTTAGGCTTTTAAAATTTTAGATGGTAAGTTTCAGTGGTGTAAGCTACTCAGTTTGTACTACTGTACTCTACAGCTATCAGAAATGACTATTGGCTCAAGGCCGACTGCTGTCTGTCATGGTCCCATGCTTTCAGTTACTGTGATACTTTGTTTCATAAAGCTACTTCATTGTTTACCAGGGTGACCTGTGCCACTGTCACACAAGGTTCTTTCTCAGAGTGATACTCTATATATGGTCACATTGATGAAGAATGTGACCATTGAGGGTGATGATTCTAGAAGGATGCTGGAGAATGTTGATGGGCCCAGAGACAAGTGACTGTGTGTGTCAGTGTCCATCTTTCTGCCTGTTCTTGCTCTGCACTGGTCCTGGTCAGAAATGTTGAACTTGACTGGCCTCCACCTGCTTCCCTTTCCTGGGACCACAGAGCCTTGACCCTGCATGGGGCTATCTGGCTATATTTTCTCCAAGTGCTTTCACCATGGTATCCTTCTGTGGGTTCCCAGCTGACTGACAATTTCAACCACACAGCTGGGAAAGACAGCCAAGAAAAGCGAGCTGCTGGAATGCTTAGGGCCCCGAAACATTACCCTTCGTGGTAGTTTGGTTCGTGCCAGGATGTCCTTGTAAAACTTTTATGAAGATGTTGTTGTACTTACATGGGAGATTGGAGATTGCTGTTAACCTTGGTGAGTCCCTTGTCCCCCAGGAATGCAGGGCACTGAAGAAATGTTTGTGGCCCTCCCTTCTGGATGGGCATTCTATTGCGCAGCTGCCTATGCAGAAAGTTGAGCTGGATGGATGGATTAAGGGACATCAGCTAGGCCTTTGTTTAAAAATATTTAAAATATGTTTGAACCTCTCTTTATCAACAGAACAGCTCCTTTCAGTGTAGACAAGTTTTTTATTTCCATGTTTTTTCACGATTTTGTTTGGTTCTTTTGTATATTAGTGACTTTGGGAAAGTATTCCCATTCAGTTTTGAGCCCCAAACACAAAGGCATTGCATAGTTGTTCTGCTTTGCTTGAGGGAAAAGAGCAGTCTATTTCCATTAAGAGTGTTTGTGACCACTCAAGTCTCTGGCTTGAGTGACTTTTCTCTGGTGTGAACTTTGGCAGTGAAGGTTAAGAACGTGTTTGAGAGTGTAACATTTGTATGCACTGAGTTAGGAGTTGGTGAGCTATCTTAGTTACAGGAATGAGGTTTGGTAGGAGAGCTACAGTATTAACCCACTCAGACAGAGTCTCAGGGATCAGACATGAAGAGTGAAGTGCATTGGTAATGAGGTTCTCCTAGCCTTCCTCCTTGATCATAGTGTAGGTCAGGTTTCTGCCCAACTTCAGATTGCTTTTGGTCATCTTCCCAGTATTATTAGAAACCTGAGCTACTTCTGCATACATGTAGGAGGGACCAGCATGTTGCACAACTCCAGTGGCCCCATTCATCATTGACTGCTCAGAGTAGACCTTGGCATCAAGGGCGTCGGGTAGTTTGTAGCCCTGCACAGTGATACTAACAGGAAAGGACTGGGGGGTGGAGGACCCTGTTTGTTTGGTCAACTAATATGTAATTATTCTTAGAAACGAGTCCTAGCCACGTCCCTGCTGTTCTGTCCATAAGCCAGATCATTCATCTTAGGGAGTATTTGTCCACTTCTGGCTTAGAGCTCTATCTAGCAGCCACAGGCACAGAGCCACTGCAGGCAACAGGAACAAGGCTACATACAGCCTGAGAGAGTTCAGTCTGGAGACTTCATTGACTCTGAAGATTGTTATAAAAACCACAGGCTAGCCCTGACACTGAGTAAAGCATGTGTTCCTGTTTTTTCCTTCTGCCCCTCCCCCCAAAGATTGGAATATCAGTGAGAAAGATGAAGAGAGCTTTAAGTTAAGCATTCTAGAATATTTCAAAAGCTTCAGGTCTCTGAGATAAGATAAGCTTTAGTGATGTGTACTAATGACCAGTATGCCACTATATCCTAAAAGGATAATTTTTCTGCAGCCTGTCATTAATCAGACTCTTGACTAATGGCACTTATATGTGTTGAATTTTCCATTCTTGAAAGTCAGAATTGGTAAAATATTGACGCTTGTGGATGTACATAGAGGGGTCTCGTAGTTTAGAAAAACAGGGATCTGGGGCCCACATATTTATACTTTGCTGGAATTCTTACTTGTTACTTGTGCATGACCCTAGGCAGGTCACTCACCTTCATGCTATTTAGTGTATTACTCTGAAACTGGCAGTTTTGGTGGTTACATGACATAGGTTTGTTTTAAAGATGAAATATGCCTCATATAAAATGGATCCATATCCAACCTAGTACAAAACTCATTATGGCCACCACTGGGAACAGATGCAGTTTCTTCCATATATGTCACTTGAGTAATCACAGTCTTAATCCACTCAGCTTCTCCAACAGAGCATTACAAACTGAGCTGCCTGAGTAGGAACCATTTTTTCTTTACAGTTCTGGAAGCTGTAACCCCAAGACCAGTCTACCAGTATGGCTGATTTCTGCTGATGGCTGGCTCGATGGCTGACATATAGCTGTCTTCTTGTTGTGTCTTCAGGAGGCAGAAGAAACAAGAATAAGACTTGTCTGGTGCCTCTTCCTAGAACACATTTGCCCCATTACAACAGCCTCGCCATGACCTCATATAACCCTAGTTACCTTGTAAAGCCCTCAACTGCAGGGATACTTTGGGGAATAGTACTTCATCACAAGAGTCTAGGGAAGACAGTTCAGTTCACAATGGCATAATTTAATAGTTTTCTTTGAA
This sequence comes from Mus caroli, assembly GCF_978045245.1. Lineage (NCBI taxonomy): Eukaryota > Metazoa > Chordata > Mammalia > Rodentia > Muridae > Mus > Mus caroli. The sequence goes on from NW_028227268.1 coordinate 118,060,592, forward strand.
CTAGGCATGGTGATACACACTTTTCAACTTAGCACTTAGGAGGTCAGCTTGATCTACATAATTCTAAACCAGCCAAGGCTTCATACTGTCCCTCCAAAATTTTAATTTAAAAAACAAAACAAACAAACAAACAAACAAATAAAAACCTACATGGTACTGGAGAAATGGCCCAGTGGTTAAGAGCACTGGCTGCTCTTCTAGGGGTCCTGAGAGTTCAATTCCCAGCCGCCACATGGTAGCTCACAACCATCTGTAATGGGATCTGGTGCCCTCTTCTGGAGTGTCTGAAGGCAGCAATAGTGTTCTCATATACATTACATAAATAAATAAATCTTAAAAAACAGAAACAAATTACACGTACTGCCCTTTAAACAGTGATTATAATTTGAAAAAACGACAACTTATTTTGCTGATTCTTGTGCTTTTCTCTTTTTATATGTTATCAACTCTGAAACTGGGATATTTTAAAACTAGTTGAGTAGCCTGGTTTATATAACAATTTCTAGGCCAAGCCAGGGCTGGCCTTATTTTGAGAGAAGGGTGTGTGTGGGGGGGTAACTAATGATCAATAATTTAGATTTGAGAGAGCATTATGTAAATTTGGTATTGTTCTTCCTGTTTGAGTTTTTTGTTTCTTAAGACAGTCTGGGGAGGAGGGTATGGGGGACTTTTGGGATAACATTGGAAATGTAATTGAGGAAAATACATTTAAAGAAAAAAAAGACAGTCTGACTATGTAGATCAGGTTGGCATCAAACTCAGATCTTCCTGCCTCTGTCTCCCAGTGCTGGGAATTAAAGTCACCCAACTACACTGGCTCAGTTTGTTTGTTTTTAAGAACAGGATTAGGCTGGGAAGATATTTCAGTTGGTAAAGTAAAGATGAGGACATCACCCCCCTCCAGCAGATGTATAAAATGCAAGGTTCGGGGCATATATCCCAGTGCTGGGGAGACAGACGTGGAGATTCCTGAGCTCACTGGCCAGCTTAACCTGGCCTACTTGCTTCATCCCAGGTTTTGGTGAGAAAGCCTGTTTCAAAATGAAGATAGCGCCTGAGGAAGCACATCCAGAGTTGATCTTTGACCTATAAGTATGCACCACACACACGTGGACAGATGTATGCATAGCCACGTATATACACACACTAAAAATAAAATAAAGGGTAGGGTCTTACATAGCCCAGACTGGTTTAGAACCTGTCTTTGCCTTACTCTTTTGTCATGTCTGGCAAAGATTGTTCCCAGGGAAGGGGAAGGGCTTTTTAATGTTTGTTTGTTTGTCTGTTTGTTTGTTTTGAGACAGAGTCTCATGTAGCCCACACTAGCTTTGGACTTCCTTCTGGTCCTCTTGCCTCTATGGGGAAAGATTGGGATTACAGGCATGCACCACCATCCTCAAGTCAGAGATAGTACTTATTTTATTTTATTTATTTATTTATTATATGTACAGATGTTTTGCCCGTGTGTGTGTGTGTGTGTGTGTGTGTGGGTACCACATGAGTGACAAAAGAGGGCTTCAGATCCTCTAGAACTATGAGCCACCATGTGGGTGCTGGAGGTTGAACCTGGGTCCTCTGCAAGAACAACAAGTGCTCTTACTGCTGAACCAACTCTCCAGCCCTCAAAGATGGTATTTTTAAAAGAAAAACTTTACCAGGACTTTGTGCTGGCTATCTTTTTTCTAATTGATGTTGTAATAAGTATCTTTTCTCAAGCTCACCTGTGGACTCCCTTGAATCTCTGTGTCAGCAGTGGCTATAGCCTGTGTTTTGAGAATCAAGAATTTTATGAATTATTCCCAGATCGTGTTTTGTGGAATAGCATGAAGGCTACCACCAGGAACAAGGAAGCAAAAGGAACAGCCTTGGGCCTCTTTCATAGCTCAGCATTTTTTACTAGTCTTTATGCACTGGGGTTTTACTTTAGGGTTATTTTATAGAAAGGACTTCTAACTCTTAACATGGCTTGAACCAGAGTATACACCACTGTGGAGGACACACAGCAGTCGGGATGGGGCAGAGAGTGCTGTCTTCCTCAGGACAGAAGACTAGGCTCACCCACTGTTGGATTACCCAGCGTGCCGCAGAGACAAAGGATGTCACAGTTCAGGAAGGAATGTGTCCTTTACAAGTTGCTGTTTTGGAGGGAAGTGAGCTGATAAAGTGATGTGTGGGGTTCATCTTAAAATAGAAGGACTGGACAAGCATGTAGTTCTTATAACAATCATGGGCAGTTCTTGCTTGTACCTGGAAGCCTTCCTATTAGGTAGAGTGGTAGCATTTTGAAGATTTTCTTAACAGCCTTAATTTCCATTTATTGATACCCCAACTCCAAACCCCCACACAACAGTTGCTTAAACAAAGTGAATGAAAGTCAGGAGAGTTGCTTCTGGATTCTTCGGAACCTTTCCTCTTCCAGAACTGGCTCACACCTCCACCCCACCCCCTTTTCTTCCTCTGTGCCTGCCTCTCTCCTGGAACAAGGTCTCACTCTGTAGCCCTGGCTGGCCTTGAATTCATGTAATCCTGGAATTACTAATATAAGCCACCAGGCCAAATGGGACTGGCATTTTTTCTGTGTGTTTGCGTGTAGAATTGTAGAACACAGTTGATGTGCATGGATTAGCTTGGCCAATCACAACTCTTGGCTTTATGGTTTAGAGCCAAGGACAGTGCTTTTCAAATTCCATCACTGGGAATTTTGCAGTTCTGAATTCTGAGTTGTAAAGACCACTCCTGAATTAGGAATTGATCGTCACTCAAAGAGAACAAGTAGTAGACCGGCTTTCACGAGAGCACAGAAGACACCGAGAGCCTGAGCTGCTGTGGTGGCTGCGTTTGGTTCTTCTCCTTGAGTGCCCTCCACCAGACATTTCTCAGTTTGCCTTCTCTTGGCTCAAGATAAACATAACACTAACTGTGCATGCTCAGAGGGTTGCATTTGATAGCTTTAGTTCTTGGGTCTTATAGTGAACCTTTAATAGAGTTTTCAACAATAAAAATGTAAGAATTAATTCTAGAGGAAAGCTGAGCATTCTTTACAATGCTTTTAAATTCAGCAATTTCTTTTCTTTTTCTTTTTTTAAAAAGGAACATACTCAATAGATGTGTTTACATACAATAAACTTAAGGCTGTGCATGTACCTGAGTTGTGACACTCTGACTACCACAGGCCCTTACCACTCAAAGTGTTTTGTCTCTTTATAGTCTAGCACTGAGTGTCCTTCACTCCAGATCTGTCAATCACTGATCTGCCTTCTGTCTATAGAGTAGTTTACATTTTCTGAAATTCCACATAAGTGGAAAGCATGCATATGTAGTTTTTGCTGTTATGTTAGCAGGAAAAGAGGAAGTCTGAGATTGCTTATTAAGTGTGGTGTTTGAAGTTCATTCTTGTCATAGCATTATACATCACTGTTGCTGAGTAACAACAATCCCTTGTATGGGTATGCCACAGCTGATTTATCCGTTTACTTAGATTGTTTCTCTTTCTCTTTTCCTTTCCTTTCTTTTCTCCTCTCCCTCTCGCTCTCCCTCCCTTCCTTCTCCTCCTCCTCCTCCTTCTTTCTGTCTTCTTTTTCCTCTCTTTCTCCCTCCCCCTCCTTCCTTTCCTCCCTTCCTTTCTTCTTCATTTTTGTTTTTTTGCTTTTGCAAATAGTTCTGTGAATATTTAAATAAAAAATGTGTATAGATAATTTTTTTCTTGTATGAATATCTCGTAGAATGTGTAGATTATGGTAGGCTTAACTATTTAGAAGTGCCAAAATCTTTTTTCTGAAGGGACTACTTTTTGGAAATGCATTCACAAATGCAGTGTTTAAGCATTCTGCTGCTTCATATTCTTGCCAGCACTATATCTTTACATTTTAGCCATTTTAGTGGCTGTATAACAGTGGCCTGTTGCGGTTTCAGTGTGCATTTCTCTGATGAATAATGTTGTCAGACATCTTGTTATCTCTGCTTCTTTGTGAAATCCTACTTTTTACTGTGTGTGTTTCGGGGAAGGGAGGGAGGACACCTGGGGATTAAATTTAGGGTTGCTGTATGCTAGGCACATGTTCTGCCTAGGTATATCCTCAATCCTCTTGTCCCTGTTGTTGTTCTTCTTATTCTTATTCTTATTCTTATTCTTATTCTTATTCTTATTCTTATTCTTATTCTTATGATTCTTGTTGTTGTTTCCTTTTTTTTTTTTTTCTTTTTGGTTTTTCAAGACTGGATTTCTGTGGGTAGCCCTGACTGGCCTAGAACCAGCTCTGTAGACCAGGCTGGCTTAGAACTCATAGAGATATCCTCCTGGGCGCTGGGCTTAAAGGCATGTGCCTGGCTTTTCATTTTGAGGTAGGTTCTCAAGTTTGTTCAGGTTTTGAACCTCTCTGTAGCCCAGATTGGCCTTGAACTTGCAATCCTCCTGTCTTAGCCTCCCAAGTTGCTGGGATTGTAGGCACTATCATACCCTGAATTTTACTTAATATTTTAATATTTAATATTTTAGCTAGTTTTGGTTGACTTGTTGATGCTCTTACCATTGAATTTTAAGAATTCTTTATAAAGTTAGGTGTGATGATACACACTTTTAATCCTACCACCAGGGAGGCAGAAGCAGATAGGTTACTGTGAGTTTGAGGCCAGCCTAGTCTACATAGCAAGTACAACCATATGAGCCAGGGCTATATACAGAAACTCTGGGCTGCAGAGATGGCTGCGCAGGTAAGAGCACTGGCTGCTCTTCCAGAGGTCCTGAGTTCAATTCCCAGTAACCGCATGGTGGCTCATAACCATCTGTAATGTGACCTGATGCCCTCTTCTGGGATGTTTGAAGATAGCAACAGTGTGTGTGTGTGTGTGTAATTTTTTTTTTAAAAAAAAGAAACTCTGCCTTAAAAAATAGAAAAACAAACAAAAAAGAAACTTTCTATGTGTTCTGGATTGTGTTTTAAAGTACTTATTGTATTTTTATAGTTCAGTAAAAAGATTATATTTAGTGTTTAAAACTGAACTCTCCAACTGGGGCATAGCTCAGTGGTAGAGTATCTGCCTAGCATGCTCAAAGCTCTCGTTCTATTTTTAACGCTAAAGAGCAAATAAATTAATTAATATTAAGGTTTTTGGAGGAGGAGCACTGGTTTTTTTCTCATCTTGGTTATGCAGTGACTATGCAGAGTCATTTCTTGGTTTCTTTTTATTTTCCATCTGTCTTTAACTCATCAACACCCACCCCACCCCACCCCACAATTCTACCTTCACTTTCAGAGCCTAGGCACTTCTCAACCAACACCTCTACTTTACTACCTTATTCCACGCTGCTATTGCTTCTCCTCAAGCCTCCTGCTAGCTTTCCTTATGCAGTCCCACTGTCTATGGTCTTCCCCTACCAAGTCTTTCCAAGTACAGCAGCAGCTATAGCAATCCAGTTAAAATACACGCCAGACCACATTACTTCCGTCCTCAGACATCACCACTGATTCCCTTCTGAAGGCTTATAAAGTCTTTGTGGTTTGGCCTGCTGTATCCACTTTCCCTTTTTCTAAAATATTCTCCCCCTTGTCTCTCATTCTATCTCCATTGCACCATGCCTACTTCAGGTATTTTGTACTTGGTCTTGTTTCCTTGGCTTTTTATCCCTAGGCACAAAACACCACCCCCATTTCAAACATCAAACATAAAAAGAAAATTAGAAATGCAATTATCCTTAGAAACTTAAGATATAAACAAATCTATGGGCAAAACCAACCAAACAAAAAACAAACAAAACAAAACAAAAAAATCAGATGCTGATGCCATAGTCCTACCATGTTGAGTTTGAAAGTAGGGCGTTGTCTGGGAAGTGGTGTTGTACACCTTTAATCCTAGCACCCAAAAGGCAGAGGCAGGTGGATCTCTTGAGTTTGAGGTCAGCCTGTTCTACAGAGCAGCCAGGGGTACACAGAGAAACTGTCTTGAAAACAAAACAAAAACAAACAAACAAAAAAGAAAATAGGCATTGATGCTGTTGAAGCTAGCTTTATTCTGGGAGTCCAGGGGGGCCTCAGAGTACTCTGTGTGGGGGCTGTAGTCAGGTAGACGCCCTGACGTTTCCAGCTATGAAAGTAGGTAAAGACCAAACAACCCATCCTTCAGTCACTGCTCAGGTACTCTTGGGGCATTTGGGAGACACAGAAAAAGCATTGCACCAACATGAGTGCTATGGCCTCCTAGAGGCCTGAAGACGGCCAGTGTCACTCTGTCTAGGTTTAAGGATCCTAGTAAAGTAATCACAGAGCTGTTGAGGAAGGAATGGTACATGCAGGGAACAACCTTCTTTGAGGTTGTCTTTCAACTAGATCTGAGTATAAGTTTGCAGACCATAAGCATACTTGAGGAAAATAGCCCCGTAGAACTAAAGAGAACTGGGCCTAGAGGGTGTGTGTAGCTCAGAGGTAAAGCATGCATTTGGTATGCATGAAGCTGGAGAGGTTTTGATCCCCAGAACTGTTGTGAGCAAAAAGGTGGATATATTTAGTTAGTATAACAAAAGTTCTATAGTACTCTAAATTCCTAACTACAGTCCTGAGACAATCTTGCCAAGGCTGCTTGCTTACCTATTGGACTTATCTTAGCTTAAGGTCAGGTATAGTCTCTAAACAGAAGTGTTTGATTTGAGGGTCAGGATCCTAGGGGAGACTTGTCAACCATAGGAAGGGTCAAGGTGGAGTCTTTCCGGATGTGTGAAGCAGAGCACTGCTCCTGGTCTCTGCTATCTGTCTAGTGAGCGTCATGGAGTTCTAAGACTGTGTCTCATTTTCTTGAGTGAGTGATGTCACTGGGTTCTGGTTATCATGTGCAGCTTTGACTAAGCTATTTTTTACATGTCTAAAAGGTATTGTTTTACTATGCTTATTACATTCCATCTCTTGATCTTTGAGGCATACAGAGTGCTGATGAGGACCACATATAAGGAATATTAACAATTTCACAGTATTTGAAAATTTGGACCACAGCAGGAAAAGGAGAAAGCATGCAATAAATATTTCAATCACTAATTGACAAATGTAGGAAAATAAATCTCAGACACTAAAATAATAAGCAAAATGGTCCAAACAGTGTAGATCACAGGATATTGTCCTGACCCCTATGGCATACACGTATTTTCCCAAGTTTTTTTGTTTTTTGTTTTTTGTTTTTTGTTTTCTGTTTTTCAGGTTTGCTATGCACCAAGTTGAAAACATATTCAGAAATAAAAGTTAATGCAATTACTTTTAATATGATAGCTATGTTTCAGTATAATCTAAGTTCTATAAAATACTGTGCAGGCACAGTGTGTCTGGCTGTCTGCATGGGTTGTCCTTGGATAGTGGGACTTCAGTATCATAAGATGTGAAAGGTTGTGGCAGCAGGTCAGTCAAGATCAGTGGAGATCTGTAATGTGTCTCCAGTCTGCAATTTCCAGACAGTCATTAATAGGTGAAAACGAATACGACCATCATACCAAAGTAGAGTAAGTTAAGAAATTTGGTCACATCCAGTACAGTCACTTTTGGCCTATTCAGTTGTAAGTATAGTCCAAAAAGTGAATTTGGGCTTTTGAATCCATATGGTGGGTTGTACGGTATTCTAAGAGAGAGTATACTTTAATAGTTTTCTCTTGTCACTATCTGGGTCAAATGTACAATTCTGCCAAATCGTGGATCCATCTGGGCTTATTGCATTGATGTTGATGTCTCCTCAGTCAGGTAACCTGCCTCCTCATTCTGGTCCCAATCTGGATAATCTTAGACATTTTCATCTGTAATCCCAGTAGTTTTATTGTACTGATAGCCAGACACAAGGTTCATCTGCCATATGTATGGGGTGAAGAATGCTGAGAGGAATTTTGTGTTTGCTGCTATTTCACAGTCACACATGGAGTTTTCCATGTATGGCATCTCAATTTTTAATCACTGTACTGGCTGGTTTTGTGTGTCAACTTGACTCAGCTGGAGTTATCACAGAGAAAGGAGCTTCAGTTGAGGAAATGCCTCCATGAGATCCAGCTGTAAGGCATTTTCTCAATTAGTGATCAGGGTGGAAAGGCCCCTTGTGGGTGGTACAATCACTTGACTGGAAGTCTTGGGCTTTATAAGAAAGCAAGCTGAGCAAGCCGGGGGAAGCAAGCCAGTAAGTAACATCCCTCTGTGGCCTCCGCATCAGCTCCTGCTTCCTGACCTGCTTGAGTTCCAGTCCTGACTTCCTTGGTGATGAACAGCATTGTGGAAGAGTAAGCTGAATAAACCCTTTCCTCCCCAGTTTTCTTCTTGGTCATGATGTTTGTGCAGGAATAGAAGCCCTGACTAAGACACTTGCCCCTTGTTCTTCGTTGTAAGGTATAAGGATGATTAAGAGATATTTCTCTCCAGTGGAAGCTTAGATGGCTGATGCTGTTGTGATATTTCTCTAATTCTATGTTATGACATTTCAGTGGGTTTCTTTCCTTAAAATGGTTATTTCAGCTTCCTCTTGATCATTGGTGACTATGGCTCTCAAAATTGGTGCAAAATGAAGATTAGCTTTTCTCTAGTCATCGCAATAGCTGTACCAACCTCTATTTCCAATAGCTTCACAGTGAGCATTTTGACCATAGTATGGTAAGTCACCAATATCATATTTTACATTTTTATTTGCAATCCCAGTAGTTTTATTGTACTAGTAGCCAAATACAGGGCTCATCTGCCATTACAAGCACTCTAGCAGGGGAGGAGGGAGGAAGATGATAAACAACAAAACCACATTTTTAAAGCTAGATTAGTACTCCATGTCTATAATCCCAGTACTCGTGAGGGTGAAGCAGAACAACCAGCATATCCAGGTCTGGTCTGTACGATATATAAGACTTGGATTTAAAAGCAATTCATCTGAAAAAAAATTTGAGAGAGATGAAATAAAGAATATGAAATAGAGAACATCAGTATGAAACACAGCAGGTAAAAAGTAAATACTGCTAGCAGCTGTGAATGAGACTAGATAGATGCATTAGAAGTGAGAACAGAGCAGGACTGGAGGCTTAGTACTTGGAAGGCTGAATTCAGCAAGAGGTTCACCAGGAGTTCAAGGACAGTCTGGGCAGGAACCTGCCTCACTGGGATGAGGGTAAGACATTTAATTGGAGAGTTAACATTAAAAAACCACAACTTTTGAGACAAAGTCTGGCTCTGGCTGGCCTGGAGTTTGTGGCAAGTCATTCTTTGAGTGCTGGGATTATAGGCCTCTGCCATTACACCTAGCTCAAAATTTGTATCTTCATAAGTAAAACTCTAAGCTGAAACAGGAAGGCATCTAGTATTGGTGAAGTGAAAGTTGTCCTGAAGAATTTACCAGAATACATAGAGGAAAAGTAATATATTTTAACAGAGTAGGTGAGTAACCAAGAGGGCAGCTCTAAGCTTCTAACCCAGTTCTGATTTGTGTTCCAGAGCACAGAGAGGGGTTGATAAGAGACAAGAATTATTTAGAAGAGTGGTTCTCAACCTTCCTAATGATGCAACTGTTTAATAATAATGGTCTTAGGCAATCCTTCCCCCTCAATCCAAAAGGGGTCTCAACCCACATATTGAGAATCACTAGTTTAGAGAGATGAAAACTTTCCAGAAGTGGGGTAAGACAAGCTTTTATAATAAAATAGAGTGTTTGGGTTAGCAGGATGAATTGGAACACATATCTACTCCTAGATACATTGCAGCAGAATAGTCCAGTGCAGGCTTAAAATAAACTCTGAAGAGAGAAGACAAGTAACCTATGCAAGAACAAGTTTGAAGGTACTTCCTTTTCTTAATCTGCAAACCTTAACCTTAAATGCTGTAGCAGGCAGTAGGGTGCTGCTTCTGACAAAGGACTGTGCTTGTGTGCCTACACCACACAGTTTTAGAGAGGAAGGGCCATGGTTTTCAGAGTCTGCTCTGTGTAACCCTCCTCGGGTGGATTGTACACATCAGCTAAGTAGACAGTCAAAAGTGCTCAGGAGTTGGTTTTAAGCTCAGATGTGAATTAAAGATCTCTAACTGGGGTTCCTGTTGTAGCCTTTCAGGTCTGGTCAAGGCTATGTGTTATTTCCTGACTTCTTACTGTGCTGTCCTAATGAAGGCTTAGATGACCTGGTTATCCTCCCGAACAACAGACTAGCCTAGTGCCTGCTAGTCTTGCTTGCTTATTTGTTAACTTCTTTAAAGAAGAAAGAGAGAGAGAGAGAGAGAGAGAGAGAGAGAGAGAGAGAGAGAGAGAGAGAGAGAGAGAGAGAAGAGCCTGGTTTTTTGTATTGATGCTAGATCAAGTTAGTCCCATAAATATGTGTTCCTATGTATTACTTGTTTTAGGCATTGCTTTTTCCTTAAAAATACCTATTTGTTTCCTAAGCTTGTTACCCTACTAACTTTAAAACATTTCATTTTTGTCACATCTCTCTCTCTTTTTTTTTTTTCTTAAATTGAGCAAGACCTGGCACTTTGTCAGAAGTCAGCTTTGGGGAAAGTGTTGGAAACAGAACACATGTTAGGAAAATCATTAATGGAGTGGCAGAATGTGCTTGAGGTGAAGGTGCCATGGGTAGATTTAGTATGTAATACAGTTGTCAAGTTGATGCTTTTTTTTTTTTTTTTCACATTGAACCTAAGGCCTCTTGCATGTTAGGCAGGTGCTTTCATACTCAGCTTTACTCTTATCTCAGTTTATGTCTTTTTAATAAATCAGGGATTGAGGCTGCTGAGATGTCTCACTTGCTGCCAAGCTTGACAAACCACAAGGTGAAAGAATCTAACCAACTCCTAAGGTTCCCCCCACCTCCCCCCGCCCCGTGTGTGTGTGTGTGTGTCTGTCTGTCTGTCTGTCTGTCTATATGTAAATGTGAAACATTTTTAGAAGTCAGAGATTATACCCATTTATTCACAAATCTTTTTTCTTCCTACAAAGTGGTATTCTCATTTGGTAATTTTGTATTTCTATTGCTGCATCTCAGCATTTGGCTAAAAATATTTTACATTCTTAAATTTGGACCTTTGACCTATGGCCACTTAGGGGTTTTGGAGTTAGTTTTTCCTTACCTGTGAAGCAGTTACTTACCCATTGTTCATCAGTGCAGAAGCCTTCTCCAGTCAGTGCTTGACTTTGCTTTATATTTGCTTTTTACTCAAGCTCAACCTAATAACTAAGAATATGTGAAGTCAGGAACTGTTTTTAGATTAGACTGAATAAAATGCAGCAGCAGTGAGTCATGGCAAGATTATAATGTCAGCTATGGCAGTTGGTGAAGAGCCCAGGTTCAGAGGCTGCCTGGGTTTAAATCCCAAACTTGTTCAGTGTCATACATCCTTATGTATGACACTGAACTTGTCTTCCTCATCCATAAGACAACAGTGGATGTTCTGGAAGGGATTGTGAGGCCAGATGAGTTAGTGTCTGTATCATAGTGAGTGTGCAACAGATGTCACCAGACATTATTATCTCTGCTGTCTTGGTAGTTGTGTCAGGCATTGCTCTAGACAAGGTATAGGTGTTTTTCCTAATCTTAACAACAGCTTTATAATTCCAGCATTGATCTTTTCATGTGGACAATGAAACAGATAGGAAGGATTCTGGCTGTGGGAGGGGCTGATCCAGGAGTGTCTAAATTTGTTCACTGTCCTGGGTCCTGTCCTGCTATTCCATTGTGACAGATCCTGGGAAGCAGTCTTGATCCAATCAGGGTGAGTGTAGGGTAATCTTGTTAAGACAAAGGGGCAAGGCCTTTTTGATGGGCTGATACCTGTACACACAAAAAAGCTACAACATGACACCTTTTTTTTTGTTTTTTTGAGACAGGGTTTCTCTGTGTAGCCCTGGCTGTCCTGGCACTCACTTTGTAGACCAGGCTGGCCTCGAACGCAGAAATCCGCCTGCCTCTGCCTCTCAAGTGCTGGGATTAAAGGCGTGCACCACCACGCCCAGCTCAACATGTCACTTTTTAATTCATACAGATTATTACTTACATAGATAGCGGAAGAATGTAAAGCCACTGGTGTCATGTCTCTTTGTCCTTCATACTAATAAAGTGTGGCGTAGAAATAGAAGGGTCAGGTGCTACCTTGGGTAGTAGTACAAGGTGCTCCGTTGCTGAAGAATCCATTCAAGATCGCTGCCAAGAAGGTTTCCCCTTCTGCACCTTTGTGTGGAGTGGCCTGAAGCAGACAGCCTCATACTCATAAGAACCTACAGGAAAAAAGGGATAAGTGGGAGATGACCTTGAAGTGCACCTCATGGTCACTTCAGTGACTTCTCAACTCCATAGGTATGTGTCAAGAAGCTGTGATTGAGAGCTCCCTGGTCCATAGGTCCACTATCAATCTCTGCATCTTTTGCCTGAGGCACTTGGGTCTCTTCCTAACTTTTCCCCTACTAAATATCAAAATGTGTGAGGATTCTAGGAATAAATGTCAAGTTTACACAGTTGGATAGAGGACAGCATCAATGATTGTTTTTTGTTTTTTTAAAACACATTCACACAATCTGGCCTTGCCTTCGTTTTAGAAACACAATAAATACAGGCTTCTCATAAGTATAGAGCCAGCTCTTTATCTTGTTACCTTGAAATTTGACACTGTCATTGTTGGAATACCTAAGATTTGACTGGCTGAAGACTGAGGGAGTTTGTCTGGCAACCTGGAAACCAGCCCTTTAATGCCTGCAAAGGGGGAAATAAAGCAAAGGATCTCAGGAGAAAAACTTTAGAGAGCCACTATTCTTGAAAAAACTTTTTGTTTGTTTTTTGACACAAGGTTTCTCTGCCTGTGTGGCTGGAGCTCTCTGTAGCCTGGACTGCTCGGAGATCCACCTTCTGCTGCCTCCAAAGTGCTGGGGATTACAGGCATGAGTGAGCCACCATGCCCGCTTTCTTTAAAAATTAATTTCTTAAATTATTATTGTGTATAATACATAATATATGGCATGCATGTTGAAGTCTGAGGACGGTGTTATGGTTATCTCCTTCCACCTTTACGTGTGCTCTGGGGATCAAACTCAGGTCATCAGGCTCATACAGCAAGTACTTTACCCCTTGAGATAGCTCACTGGCCCACAACTTTGAATCATCCATTACTGGCCCACAACAAGGCTAAACACTATGTTAGACTCTCAGGGTATCCCATTGCTAACAAATGAAGGGTTAGGGACTTAAAATCAAGCAGGGTAGACCCAGCCTTGATAGTTAACTCATCAGCTTACTCTTTATGGGGTAAGAACTAATCATATGTGAAGCTTTAGTTTGGATCCTGAGCGCTTGTGACTTTCCTAAGAGAGTTGTGAACAGACATCTGTTAATATCAGATAGGACACCAACCTCAAGCAAAGAAACAGTTGCACCTAACTTAATTTGTTAGAACAATGAGTTTGATTGCGGCTGCTTTAATTGGGGCATAAGCAACTTTGGAACTGCTACACCACTGAAGAGATTCTGTCCCAGCAATTGTAAACTTCAGGGAGGGGAGAAACCTCCTGTGTTTTATGTGCTCGCCCCTACTGTCTTAGGTAGGGTTTTATTGCTGTGAAGAGACACCATGACCAAAGTAACTCTTATAAAGAAAAACATTTTAAATGGAGTTGGCTTACAGTTTCAGAGATTCAATACATTATCATTAAGGTGGGAAGCACCAGTGTCTAGGCATACATGGTGCTGGAAAAGGAGCTGGGAGTTCTACATCTTGATGTTCAGGCAGCAGCAGAAGACTGCCACACTAGGCATAACTTGAGCATATAAGACCTCAGAGCCCACCTCCACAAGACCACAGTATTCGAACAAAGCCACACCTCCTAATAATGCCACTCCCTATGGGCCAAGCATTCAGACTTTTGGCTCTCTCTATAGGTGCCATTCCTATTTAAACCACCTTCCAGCAGGAAATGTTAATAGGCCTAATCTTGTGAAGATTTTATACTGATAATCACAACTGATCTGATTTCAAGACAACACCAATGCTATGCCATGCCATCCCTGTAAAACAGAGTTCTATAATAGCACGAGTATGCATATGCACTTTCACCCCTTGGCACTTGATGATAATTAGAATCTTGCTCTTTTTTCCCCCACTTGTCCTTTATTCACATAGTTCTTTAATAATAACTTTGTTGATACATTTCATGTACCATGTAATTCTCCTTTATAACATGTAGAGTTCCATGGGTATTAATGTATTATATAGAGAGCTATATATTCTTCATCACAATCTATTTTGCAACATTTTAGTCACCTTAAAAAGAACCCCCAAATCAGGCATAGTGGTGTACATCTTTAATCCCAGGACTTGAAAGTCAGAGGGAGAGGAGGGGGGGGGGGGCTCTGGGCTCAAGGCCTTCCTGATCTATGTAGTGTGTTCCAGGACAGACCTGTCTCAAAAGATACAAATAAAAATAAAAGAAATTCCATGGCACACACTGTAGCACATAACTTTTTTTTTAAACCACCCCTGTTCTTCAGTCTTAAACAAACACCAGTTGTATGCTTGTGGAGTTCCTTATACTGGACTCTTCTGCCTAGCTTCTTGTACTTAGCATGACATCAAGGTTTACTAGGGTTGGAGCATGCGCCTAGTGCTCTGTTCCCTTCTAAGACTAAACAGTAAATAATTCCATAATGTGTATATACCACATTTTGTTCATCAGTTGGTAAACCTTTGTGTTATATATAACCTGTAGACTGTTATGAGTAGCCTTTAAAACGTTCACATAACAAGATTTTTTATGTAGCTAGGTTTGGTAGCACACACCTGGCCAGGTTGGTCTATATAGTGAGTTGCAGAACAACAAGGACTATGTAGAGAGATGCTTTCTGCCACCCTACCTTCCACCACTGCAAAAATTAAAATTGCATGCATATCTCTTTTGAGTGTATACCTAGAAATTTCTGGGTGACATAATTCTAATGAATTTGGCAAAACAGTAAAATCCTTCTTGGTTTAAATTTTTTATTTTAAAATTTTACGTGTATAAATGTTTGGCTCCATGTATGTTTGTACACCATATTTGTGCATGGTGGCCCCCCTACCCCCCACCCCAGAGGTCAGCAGAGGGCTGGAACTAGATTTAGAGATGGTTATGAATCACTAAGGGTAATGGAATTGGAACCCAGGTCCTCAGAAAGAGCAGCACGTGCTGTTACCCACTGTGCTATCTCTCCAGTCCCAACTCTTCACTTTTAACCAGCCATGTGTTAAGGTTTCTAATTTTGCTATAGTCTAACCAGTGCTTGGTGTTTTTAGTTTAGTTTTTGCTTTTTTTTAAAGAGGATTTTTTTTTTTTAAGTACATGAGTATTTAGTCTATGTATCTTATGCATTCCTGGTGCCTGAAGAGGCTGTTGGATCCTCCAGAACTGGAGTTGCAGATAGTTTTGAGCCTTTATGTGGGTCCTGGGAATCAAAGCTGGGTTATCTACAAGAGCAGTCAGTGCTTCGCCCCAGCTCCACAATGCTTGTTACCATTGTGTTTTTTTTTTTTTTTTTAACATTTATTTGCTTATTTGCTTATTTATTTATTTGTTTACTGTTTCAAGACAGGGTTTCTCTCTGTAGCCCTGGCTGTCCTAGAACTTACTCTCTAGACTAGGCTGGCCTCAAACTCACAGAGATCTTTTTTCCTCTACCTCCCAAATGCTAGAAGTAAGGTGTGCACCATTTTTTTTTTAAATGATAGCCATCCTGGCTGGTGTGAAGTGGCATTTGAGTGGTTTTGACTTGTCTTCCCTTAGGACAGCAATGAGCATCTTTTCAGTGCTTATTGGCAGTTCCTATCTTTTGTGGGTATCTTTGTCTTTTTTATTATTGAGTTATAAAAACTCCTTTAGTATTTTAGGTCTGAGTTATCTTGCCAGATGTACAGCATACAGCACAGAGCATGGAAGCAGAGTGCTTTTAGTATACACAGGTTTAGTTTGCCGCCCCACATTGCAGGGTGAGGGGAACAAAGATTTGCATGCACTGTTACATACTGTGGTTGTCTTCACTTTCTTGATTGTATCTTTTATAACTCGGAAGTTTCTAATTTTGGCCAGGTATGCTGTCACATGCCTTTAATTCCAGCACTTGGGAGGCAGAAACATGGAGCTCTGTGAGTTCAGATCTAGTCCAGTGAGCTCTAGAGGACAGGCCAGGTGGCCCAGACTTAGCTTATATCTAGGGCCATAGGAAGCAGCAGAGCTGGGACCTATCTCATGCCACATGGCCCATGCCTAGCTCACATCTGCACTCAGCACAGTGAGGGTTTCTCCTTATATTCCTGACTAAACACTTAAAGTTCTTGCTGTCAGTGCCATTCAGACTGAATACCCTTCCCAAACTTAGCTGCTCAACAGATGCTGGATTCTTCTTCTTCTTTTAGTTTCTCTTTTTCTAATTAAAAAGACTTCATGGAAATAGGAAGGAAGGAAGGAAGAAAGGAAGGAAGGAAGGGGAAGGGAAGGAAGAAGAAAAGAAAAAAAGACTTAGAATTTTAATTTAGGAGCAATGGACCTGCCTGCCATCCAATGGCCTCCTTTCTGTGTATCCAGAAAACCACTCAGGTTGACAAAAATCCTGGCCATATCATGACCCATTAGGTTCTTGTAAAGAAATTTCCAAATAGCAAATCTCTATTCTTCTTTATTTCATACAAAAACTTTTTTTAAAATACAAGGTCTCATCTATGGCTGGCTGGGAACTCATTGTGTAGCTCAGGGTGACTTCTTCAGGTTTGTAGCAGTTCCCTTGCCTTTACCTCCTAGGTGCTGGGTTCACAGGTGTGAGCTGCATGCCTGCCCTTTAAAAGGAAGCTTGACTTGCATTTCATTGTAATTATTGGCACGTGTTAAAATACCCAATTTTCCGTTATAGGAACAAGCAAACAAAAATACAATATGCTTCGAAGAAACCATGTGTTCTTGTCCTCTTGTATCCTCTGATTTTGACCGTGGTCTCCTGTCTGGACTTGCCTTTCAGATTTGTCTTTGAAAACATCCTTGTTGGTGACAGTTTTATCCAAGAGGATATCCACAGAACCTCTTATGGGCATAGAGTGATTGTTACAAGCATTTATGAAAGACTTGGGTTTTTTTGTTGATCTATAGCAGTGTTACTTTGCATGAATAGCAGTCAATTTCAGGTCTCTAGAATGGCTGAAGTGGTGTGAGGTGTCATCAGTATTCTTCACAGTGACAACTTGTGCCCAGAGTAGTGTCCAGCCAAAATCACATTACTTTCCTGAGTCTTATGAACTTGTCTATTTTGACAGCAACCAGAAGCAAAAAGAAGTGAAAGCTTTTTTTTTGGGGGGGGGGTTGGTTTTGAGTAATGTTGTCTCTTTTGTTTGTTAGATTAAGGAAATGAAATAATTACTATGGCCCTAGATGTGAGCAAGGTCTGGGCCATGTGCCCGTGGTGCTTCTATAGTTGGATAATCCTTTTGAACCAGTTCAAAGTGTTGGAATAACTGGAGCTGAGCACTGTCATCACTGATTAAATTCATATTATTGTTGGTTTCCCCTGTGAGCTGTTCGTACTCTGGTGTTTTTCTTGCTGAGTGCCTGCAGGCAGGCTACACATGCAGAGGTAACCAGTGTGTGCATCCAGTGCTATGTGTCTGGCTCTCTAGCTTACAGGAGTACTTTCTTTGGTCACTCAGCCCCTGCAGGGAAGCCCATCAAAGGCCATACATAGTATTTGTTGTAAGAGAGGAGTATGTCTTTTAAAAACACATTACTACCAGGTAGTGCTGTCTTTGCTTTTAAGCTGTATTGTGTTTTGGGTTTTAGTTGCCTCTTATTGCAGCAGATAGGTACATTTTAGAATCATTTTCAAACAGCTGATCAAACATCATGATTGCAGGGAAGGTTCAATACTTAAATGCATTTTCTCACTTAGTGTCCATCCACTTAGCATAATTTTTATAAACGAATACTAGAATCTCTGTCTTTTAAAGCTATTATCCAGGCTGGAGAAATGGTTCAGTGGTTAAGAGCACTGACTGCTCTTCCAGAGGTCCAGAGTTCAATTCCCAGCAACCACATGGTGGCTCACAACCATCTGTAATGAGATCTGACGCCCTCTTCTGGTGCATCTGAAGACAGCTACAGTGTATTTATTTATAATAATAAATAAAAATCTTTGGGCCAGAGGGAGCGGGGCCGACTGGAGTGAGCAGAAGTACTAAAACCTATTATCCTTATTCTCTAACCCATTAACTTTTGCATTTTCATTTTCAGTTTTTGACCAGAAACATGACTTATTTTCAGTGTCACTAGGTGAGCAGTCTCCCACTGAGTCACACCCCTCGGTTTGACTGTGGTTTAGAAGTAGCACAGGCTGTGCCCATTAACTTTATTATTTTTTTAATGTGAGTTTTTTTCCTGGGGTGTTATTTTCATTATCCTCTTTTGGTACAGAGGATCCATAGATTATAGAAGCATTCTTGGTTTTTCTTTAAAACGCAAAGTTGATTGGCAGAGACTCCAGCTGAGCATTCAGAAAACTTGTGCCTGAAGTGGAGGAGTGCTGGTTTAACTCTCAAACTGTTCCCAGTTGGAAGCCTCCACACACAGCCAGAGCTGCGGAGCTCCTTTGCTGTGTCAGTTCCTTATCCTTATTATCACAATCACTATGACAACAGGAAGAAAAGAAACTGTTCTTCTATGTTCTGGATTCCAGGAAAAATAGTTTAGGCCATTGGTTCAAAGAGCTAGAGAGGCATTCATTCAGGACAACTTTCTAACATTCTAAATGGCTCATAGGGTAAATAATTTGGTGAACAAACATGAAGACTTGAGTTTGGATCCCCCAGAAGGTGGGGAGAATACTACAAGACTGTGATTCCAGTACTTGTAAGTTAAAGTAGGCTGTGGAACCAGGGGATGCCCCAGGAGCTTAAGGCCAGCTAGCCTGGCATGTGCAGTGATAAAACAGCAAAAGACAAGATAGAAAACAAGGACTGACACCTGAGGTCACCTCTCACCTCTACATACATGCCTGTGCATGTACAAATACAGAGCTTTCTAATTTGTTAAAAAAGGAATTATGTATTTTTTTATACATTAAAAAGGGGGGAAAACCTTATGATTCAAGAGAAAAGTGGATGGGGTTGTCACCTTATCCCTTCACATAATTTGTAAGCCTTGATTTTAGCTACCACACTGTTAAAAGGTCTGGAGCATCTTGCATCCTGGACCACAAAGGGGAAAGGACAACAGGAGGGAAATTTCCCTTTAAATCCTCAGGAACTTTTGGATAAGGTCTTATTACAGCGTGAGTTAGCTTGTCCTACTAGTATAGCAAGTGTTTCCTATGTAAAGTGACTCACTTGCGTGAAGATGATCCTTTTGAAGTTATTGCAAACCTTCAGTGAGATAGAGAAGTGTTATAACCTTGGGCAAAAGCAGTTAGTCCGTGTCTCTCCCCTCGAGACGTAGGGAGACTGTGCCAGTGTGTTTCAAGCAGTTTGTGTTGAAAGCTTCTGAAAGCTGGGTTTCTGAAACTCTTGGTTTCAGAGCCTGGCAGGTGGACCATCTCAAGGGAACAGTTCTCTGCAGACACTTATGCCTGGTGACACATTGTCTTTTGACTTAGGGGTTCCTGTAGATTCTTTGTCCGTTAAGAAAACAGTGAAGCTGTGATGTAATCAGTCTCAGTGGGCCCTGAGAAATCTGAAGAAGGCCCGTTTTCATATTCTAACTTAAAACCATTGTTCCATACCTGTACCGTGCCTTGGTCTGGTGCGCATGCTCCTTGTTAGCCATGCTGCTTTAGCAGTCCCTTATTTGGAAATGCAGATGGATGTTCATTACCTTTTCTAGATATCATAGAATCTGTCTGTTGAGGAGAAAATTAGAACTTCTTGGGCTGTTCATCCTGGTTGTAGCTGTATATTTGTTGTAGCTGTAATACCCAAATCCATGTCAGACTTTAGTATCACCGAGAGCTGTAGTCATGTGGGTGGTAAAGCTGCTGGTTCTTTCTTCACTGTGTCTGCCTGAGTCATCCCACATGCTCATTTCCTAACTGTCTACAGCCATGTCCTGGATGGCTCTCAAAATAGCTGTCCCAAGCAGTCTCCCTTCAAGTGAACACTGACTGTCCCATGCAGGGAGTCTCTCCTGAAATTCTCTATGTAGACCAGGCTGGCCTCAGACTTACAAAGGTATGCCTGACTATGCCTGACTTTGTCTTCAGTGTGCTGAAATTAAAGGCATGTGCTGCTATGTTCAGCCTCTGAAACTGTCACTAAACTACTTGGTGTTTTCTTCTCTTTTTTTTTAAACCTAATTTTGCATTCTTATTCTTTCATTTTCAATACCTCTGTTTTCCCTCCTCCCAGTCATCCTTTTGGGTGGGGGTGGGGGGGTCCGAGACAGGGTTTCTCTGTGTAGCCCTGGCTGTCCTGGAACTCACTTTGTAGACCAGGCTGGCCTCAAACTCAGAAATCCACCTGCCTCTGCCTCCCAACTGTTGGGATTAAAGGTGTCATCCTTTTTTCTTTTTCCTTCAGAAAAGAGCAGGCCTCTCAGGTATATCAGCCAAACAAGGCATAACAAGATACAGTAAGATTAGGCACAAACTCTCATATCAGGGTTGAGCAAGACAACCTAGTAGCTTGTGAGTTAGAGATACCCTCACTTCCACTGTTATGAGTCCCACCATAATGCATATAGAGGACCCAGCACAGACCCATGCAGCCTCTGTGAAAGCCCTGCTTGGTTGATTCTGTGAGCCATGTTCTCCTTGGGTACTTGATACCTCTAGCTCTTACAGTTTTTCCTCCTTGGCTTCTGTGGGGTTCCCTCAGCTCCTCTCTAATTTGAGCTTTCTCTCCACCTAATGTTTGGCTGTGGGTCTCTGCATCTGCTCCTATCAGCTGCCAGCAGTGCCTCTCTGATGACAATTGGGTGAGGCACTGATCTATGAGAATAGCAGAATATCATTAGGAATCATTCTATTGATTTTTGTTTTTCTTTTTTCTTCTATCCTAGGTCTCTGGGCTATCCAACCTCTGAGTCCTAGTCCAAGTCATTGGTTGGCCACTACCACAAGTTTATACATCCATAGCCCTAGCACATCTTGCAGGCAGGATAGATTGTAGGTGGAAGGTTTTATAACTGGGTTAGTGTCCCAGTCTCACCACCAGAAGCCTTAACTGATTAAAGAAGATGGCTGGTTAGGTCTCTATCCTCCATTACTAGGAATCCTCGCTAGGGTCACCCTCGTAGATTCCTGGGAGTTTCTACTGTACTAATAAGTTTCCACATCACCCCCATCACCCCATTCCAGTGCCCCCAATTCTAGTGTCTCTTCTTCTATCCCTCCCCTTCCCCCTTCACCTGATCCCCCCTGTTCCCATCCCTACCTGCTAGCACATCTATCTATTCTATTTCCCCTTCTCAGGGAGATCCATGTGTCACACTCCAGCCCCCGTTATTTAGCCTTTCTAGGCCTGTGAATTGTAGCATGATTACTTTACAGCTAATATCTGCTTAAAAGAGAGTATATGAGTCTGGGTTACCTCACTCATAATGATTTTTTTTCCTAGTTCATTCTATCTATTTACCTGCAGATTTAATGATGTCATTTCTATAAATAGTTGAGTAATACTCCATTGTGTAAATGTGCCAGATTTTCTTTATCCATTCTTCAGTTGAAGGACATCTAATTTGTTTCCAGTTTCTAGGTATTATGAATAACACAGCTATGAACATAGTTAAGCAAGTGGTGGAATGGAATGTTCTTTGGGTGTGTGCCCAAGAGTAGTATAGCTGGATCTTGAGGTAGATTGATGCCCAGTTTTCTGAGGAACTGCCTGCCACATTGATTTCTGTAGTATTTTTACAAGTTTACACTCCCACCAGCAATGGAGGACTATTCCCCTTGCTTTACAGCCTTGCCAGCATGAGATATCACTTATGTTATTAGCTATTCCGATTGGTGTAAAATAGAATCTCACAACAGTTTGATTTGCATTTCTCTGATTGCTAAGGATGTTGAACATTTCTTTAAATGTTTCTTAGCCATTTGAGATTCCTCTATTGAGAATTCTCTGTTTAAATCTGTAACTTGGGTTTTTTTTTTGGGGGGGGGGTTGTTTGTTTGTTTGCTTGCTTGCTTGCTTGTTTGGTTTTTTGTCTTAAAATGTTTTGTTTTGTGTTGAGACAGGGTTTCTCTATGTAGCCCTGGGTGTCCTAGAACTCACTCTGTAGACCAGGCTACCCTCAGACTCAGAGATCCTCCTCTCTCTGCGTCCAGAGTGCTGGGATTAAAGGCATGCACCACCACTGCCCAGCTTGTACCCCAGTTTTTTAATTGGATTAGTTGATTTGTTGATGTCTGGTTTCTTGAATTTTTTATGTATGTTGGGTATTAGCCCTCTATTGGATGTGGACTTGGTGAAAATCTTTTCCCATTCTGTAGGCTGCCATTTTGTCTTATTGATGGTGTCTTTGCCTTACAGAAAATTTTCAGTTTTATGAGGTCTCATTTATTTTATTTTTTTTAAGATTTATTTATTTTATGTATATGAGTGCTCTCATATATGAGAGTATGAGAGTTCTGCTTGCCAGAAGAGGGCATCAGATCACATTATGGATGGTTATGAGCCATCATGTGGTTGCTGGCGATTGTACTCAGGACTTCTAGAAGATTAGACAGTGTTCTTAAATGCTGAGCCATCTCTCCAGCCCAATGAGGTCTCATTTATTAATTGTTGATCTTAATGCTTGTGCTATAGGTGTTTTCTGCTCAGAAAGTTGTCTCCTGTGCCAGTGTGTTCAAGGCTATTACCCACTTTCTCTTCTGTCAGGTTCAATGTGTCTGGTTTTATGTTGAGGTCTTTGATCCATTTGGACTTGAGCTTTGTGTGCAGGGTGATTAAATATGGATCTATTTGCATTTTTCTACATGCAGATACTTATACTAGTGCTATTTATTGAAGATGCTTTCTGTTTTCATTATGTCTTCTTTGTCAAAAATCAAGTATCCATAGGTGTGTGGATTTACTTTTGGGTCTTCAATTCCATTCCATTAATCAACGTGCCTTTTTATGCCAGTACCATGTGTGGATGTTTTGTTTTGTGTTATTTTTTTAAAATATAGCTCTGTAGTAGAGCTTGAAATCAGAGATAACCTCCTAAAGTTCTTTAATTGTTGAGAGTTGTTTTAGCGTCCTGGTTTGTTTTGGTTTGGTTTGTTGTTTTTCATATGAAGTTGAGTTGTCTTTTCAAGGTCTATAAAGAATTGTGTTTGGGATTCCATTGGAACCCTAGTTTGCTTTTGATAGAATGACCATTTTTACTATTTTGATCCCACCAATCAATGAGCATGAGAGGTCTTTCCACCTTCTGATATCTTCAATTTCTTTCTTCAAAGACTTGACTTTTTATCATGTAAGTCTTTCGCTTGTTTGGTGAGAGTTAACTCCTACATATTTTATATAATTTGTGGCTATTATGAAGGGTGTTGTTTTTCTTATTTCTTTCTAAGTCTGTATATCATTTTTATATAGGTGGATTGCTTTATAATAAATAAATATACTTTATATATTTATTGAGTTGATCTTATATTCAGCCACTTGGATGATCTAGCAGGGAACTTCTACATTATGAGCTGTAGAAGTTCCCTGCTAGAATTTTTAGGGTTGCTTAAGTATCATCTGTGAATAGAGATACTTTGATTTCTTCTTTCCAGTTTGTATCCCTTGATCTCATTTAGTTGCCTCATTACTCTGGCTAGAACTTCAGGTACTATATTGAATAAATAGGAAGAAGTAGACAGCCTGTTCTTGTTCCTGATTTTAGTGGAATTGCCTTGAGTTGCTCCTCGTTTAATTTGATGTTAGCTATAGACTTGCTGTAAATCGCCTTAATTATATTTAGTTATATTTCTTGTACTCCTACTCCAAGACTTTTATTGTGAATGGGTGTTGGGTTTTGTCAAAGGCTTTTTCCAGCATCTAATGAGATTTTCATGTTGATTTTTTTCTTTCAGTTTGTTTATTTAGAGGATTACATTGACTTACTTTGTTATTGAAACATTCCTGAATCTCTAGGATGAAGTCTACTTGATCATGGTGGATGATCTTTTTTGATGTGTGCATAGACTCAGTTTACGAGTATTTTATTAAGTAGTTTTGCATCTATGTTCATGAGAGAAATCCATCTGTAATTCCCTTTCTTTAAGTTGGGTATCAGGGTGAGTGTGACCCTTAAAAAATTTGACAATGTTTCTTTTTTCTTTTTTTCATAATTGAATAGAACTGCATGACATTTTATTTAGGTTCCAAATACAAATGCATCAGTGTTTCTTTTGTTTCTCTTTTTGGACTAATTTGAGGAGTATTAGTGTTACCTCTTCTTTGAAGGTCTGATAGAATTAGTCACTAAAACTGTCTACCCCGGGCTTTTTGTGATTGGAAAACTTCCAATGACTGCTTCTCTTTCTTTATGGGGTTATAGGTCTATTTAAATTGGATTTCTCATCTCACTTAATTTTGGGAAATGGAATCTATCAAGAAAATTATCCGTTTATTTTAGGTTTTACAATTTTGTGGAGTAAAGATTTTTAATGTATGACCTAATGATTCTTTGGATTCCCTCAGTATCTGTTGTTATGTTGCCCTTTTTTCATTTCTGATTTTGTTGATTTGGATATTCTCTCTCTACCTTTTAGTTTGTTTGGATAAGGATTTGTCTATCTTGTTGATCCTCCCCCCCCCCCTCAATGAACAAACTCTTTGTGTCATTGAATCTTTGTATTGTTCTTTTTGTTTCTTGCTTACTGATTTTAGTGATTAGTTTATTTGCTATCTACTCTTCATGCTTATGCTTGCTTCTTTTTGTTCTATAGCTTTCAGGTGTGTGGCTAAGTCACTAGTATGAGATTGCTCCAATTTTTATATGTAAGCACTTAGTGCTACAAACTTTCCTCTTAGCACCACTTTCATTGTGTTGCATAAGTTTGAGTATGTTGGCTCTTACTCCTGCGTGTTTCTCTTTTGCCCTCTTGGACTCTTTCCTTTCCCCTTCCCTTCTTCCCTCTCTCTCCATGTGGCCATGGCCGGCCTCTACTTCTCTCCTCTCTCCCTCTTTCTGCCTTTCTCTGCCTCTACTACCCTCTTAACTCCCCTCCCCATGCCCTAAACAAACTCTATTCTATACTTAAAAAAAAAAAAGATTGTGTATGTTGATATTCATTTTCATCGAATTCTAGAAAGTCTTTCATTTCTTTATTTTTCTGTATTGACCCATTTTTCATTCAGTAGACACTGTTCACTTTCCATGAGTTTGTTGTTTCTGTTGTTCCTATTGTTGAAACCCAGCTTTAATCCACAGTGATCTGATAGGATGCAGGGATCCTCCTCCTCCTCCTCCTCCTCCTCCTCCTCCTCCTCCTCCTCATTTTATCTGTTGAGACTTGCTTTGTGGCTGCATATGTGGTCAGTTTTGGAGAAAGTTCCATGAGGTGCTAAGAAGAAGGTATATTCTTTTCTATTAAGGTGAAATGTTCTATAGATGTTTGTTAGGTCCATTTAGTTTATAATGTCTCTTTATGCCAGTAGTTCTCTGTTTAGTTTTTGGCTAGATGGCCTGTACATTGGTGAGAGTTGGGTATTGAAGTCTCCTGCTGCCAATTTGTGAGGGTCAATGTGTGATTTAGGCTTTAGTAATGTTTTTTTTACAAACTTGGGTGCCCTTGTGTTTGGCAAACAGATGTTAAGAATTAAAACATTATCTTTGAGCATGTAATATCCTCCATCTCTTTTGATTAATTTTTGTTCAAAGTCTATTTTGTTAGATATTAGATGGCCACACCAGCTTGTTTTGTCCTTTTAGGTTTATTTGCTTAGAAAAAAGTTTTTTTGCAACCCCATTCTCAAGGTAATGTCTATCTTTGATGTTGAGGTTTCTTGTATGCAGCAGAAGGATAGATTGTGACTTTGCATCCATTAGGATTCTCTCTCTCTCTCTCTCTCTCTTCTCTCTCTCTCTCTCTCTCTCTCTCTCTCTCTCTCTCTCTGTGTGTGTGTGTGTGTGTGTGTGTGTGTGTGAGAGAGAGAGAGAGAGAGAGAGAGAGAGAGAGAGAGAGAGAGAGAGAGAGGTTGGGATTATTTTTTGTGTTTTCATGGGTATAGTTAAATTCCTTGGGTTGGAGTTTTCTTTCTAGTACTTTCTGGAGGGCTGGCTTTCTGGATAGATGTTGTTTAAATGTGTCTTTATCATGGAAGATCTTGTTTTCTCCACCTATGATGATTGAAAGTTTTGCAGGGTATAGTAGTCTGGGCTGCCATCCAAGATCTCTTAGAGCCTGTTAGACTACCTGCCTGAACTTCTGGCAGCTGGCATAGCCTCTGATAAAGCAGAAAGTCTTTGTCCAAAGTAGAGACTGAAACACAGCAACAAGGAAGTTGAGGAACTGGGAAAAGGTTGGGGAGGGGGGCAACACTGAAAGTGTGGGCGATATCTGCAGGTGGGCAGCCTACTTGGACTTTTGGTAGCCTGTGTAGTCTCTTGTCTCTCAGGGGTCTCTCCCTGAGTTGGGAGCTGGGACGTGGTATTGCTTAGGAGGTGGAAATTAGGGACATGAAGGGAAGTACCACCAGTGTAGGGAAGGTCCTTGGGAGGGCAGCCTACCTGGATTTCTGGCAGCCTGTTTGGCCTCTGGTAGAACAGCTTCTCTTTTCTTTGAATGTTTCTAAGCTTATTTGGAAAATGTTCATGTTGCTGTTTCATATTCACATTGTCTTTTTTACTTCTACTATGTGAAGTGGAAGGTTTTAGACTTCCTCCCACCAACCCTGTCTTTCTATCCCTCTCCCTCCCTCTTTTCCTCCCTCCCTCCTTTCCTGACAGTGTTTCTCTGTGTAGCCCTGGCTGTCCTGGAACTTGATTTGTACACCAGACTGACCTCGAACTCAAGAGATCCACCTGCCTCTGCCCCTCCACCCCCCAGTGCTGGGATTAAAGATGTACCCCACCAGGCCTGGCTTCTGTATTTCTCACATCATGCTTGTTCCTTATATCACATTATTGTTGGCAGTAGTATTCTCAGCTGGACCTGTATTCTTAGATGTAAAGTCTAGCTTTCTTTGAATTAAGGAGCTGTGCTGTTATTCTCTCTTCTTGCTCTCAGTTAATCCCTTAGTTCCACATTTCATTCTCTTATTCATAACTGTAAAACTCCTTAGTATTAACAATCTTATTTGGCAGTGGTTCAGGGTTTCATTGTTTGTTTGACTTTCCTGCAGCTGTCACCCTCTGGGCCTTCGTTTTGAGGTTTCCTTTATTTCTCCTCTCTGTTGGGATTCTTGGACCTGGATCTTATTCCTACCTCTCCTTGGGTTTAGTTCCTTTCTTTTTGTTGTTGCTGACAGTAACCTTGTGAGTTGGACATAAGTAGGAAAATTGTAGATGTTAAATTTTCTTTTGGAGGATTCATACTTTCCTTCTCTGTCCACTGGCCTTTCAAAATATGGTGACCAGCCTACGTGAGTGAAGGGCAGCAGGATTGTGTTCTCTGAGTAGGAAATATCAGCTTCCTGTGCCAGTCTGTGCCAGTGAGTCTTTTTGTTTGGAAATGACTTTGATGAATTGGCAGTCAACACTTAGTAGAGCTAATCCTTAAAAGGTTCATGCTACAGGTTGGTTAAATCCTGATTTATTTGCCCTCGACCCTCCATTAGCTAAGCAGAGACCTAAGTGGCTTTCCACAAACAAAGCGGGCAGCCAAATAGAGAGGCCAAAGGCTTTGTCCAGCAGTCATTTACTGAGCACCTGTTGATGTCAAGGTTAAAAGTAGGGTGGCCGGAAGCTCTGAGTAATAGTGTTCTAGAAGCAGATGCTCACATTAGGTGGGGGTAGTGAGGAGTAAAAGGGACTGGTGAGCACCATGAAAGTGTTTGGTATCAAAGATGTGGAAGCAACTTAGGTTTGTGAGTGCATTCAAGAAAGCTCCATGGGAAGAGTGACATTGAGGCTGGTCTTGAAGGGCAAAGTGTTCTTGGCAAAGGCATAAAGCAAAAGTGAACTAGACAGATGTAGAGAAAATAAAGAGGACTTAGTCACTGAGCACCTACTGTGCTACTTGTGTCACATCTTATTAACTCCTTTCCCATTAAGGCATTGGGATTAGCATCATCCCTGTAAAGAACGAGAGGTGTTCTTCCATCCTTGACTCATGCCATACTGAGCATCCCCAGGTTACTCTTCCCAAAGCACAGGGTCAGTGTTAAGCACAGAACAGACCACACTTCGTTTTATCCTTGAGTTTAATTATAGCTTATTATTTGCCTGATATTCTCCCATGATATCTCAGAAAACTTGCTTGTCTTTTTGCTCTAGGCAGTGGGGCTGTCCTTTGATTTCCTAGTAGAGAATTAAGTCCTTTAGGGGACTCTTCATTCGGTTCCATTCTAGGTTCCTGAACCTATGGGTCCCCCACCCCTTTTGTGATGTTTCTGGGTTCTTATATGTAATTAGGCCTTTTAAAACTGTCCTAAAATAGGAGAGTAAAAGCTTTTGAAATTTCAGCCATGTGGTTAGGCAAACTCTCTTTCCCCAAACATTTTAAGAAAAATTCGGGGCCTTAGGAACAGTATTTACTTGCAAGTGAGGACCTGAGTTTGAATTCCCAGCTTGCATCTCCAGAGCCGGCACAGCTGCCCATGCCTGTAACTGCCTCTAAGGAGAGGACAGCAGAGACAGAGAGATCCCAAGAGATCAACTGGCTAGCTAACCTAACCAAAGCAGAAGCTCTGGTTCAGGGAGGAGCCCTGTCTCAGGGCAGCAAGGTGGAGAAGGATAAAGGAAGACATTGAACATCTTGCTCTGGCCTCCAAATATATATGCCCATACACTCACATGCATCTCTCTCTCTTTCTCTCTCTTCGCCCCAACACACGCGCATGCGCGCTCAGAGAGAGAGAGAGAGAGAGAGAGAGAGAGAGAGAACACGAGAACTCATAAGAGTAAAACTCAGAAGTGCTTATAATTTTTAAATGCTAGTGTGCCATATTAAGTAAAAAATTACCATGTTTCCATACACTGCAGGGTCCTAATGCTAATTTTGAATAATAAAGTGTCAGAAGTATACATTGGTCCTGTGTGGAGTGACCTGATGGCACTGACTGAACAGGAACTGAGGCTTTTACATAGTGGTTGTGGAGTAATGATGTAGAAACAATACCTAGTTGGGCCTTTGGGAAACTATTTGAATTCCTTATGTGAAGGTCCTTGTTTTGTGTAGATGATTGCTACCCGGAAAAGGGTCTGGAATCTTTTAAATGGGACTAGTATCTTAGATAATAGTAATGAGTCTGGTTGAAACTGTCTTGAAAAACAAGGCTGAAAATAAAAACGTTTAGGGCGGTTGTTGAGATGGAATCCATACATGATACTGTTAATGTGGCTGAAAGAAGCTGAAGCTAAATAGGTTGAGAATTTGTTTTTAATTTAACAAATTAGAATGTAATTATAGCCTCAGTATCTTATACTGGGACTGCACAATGGATCTCCGATGGACAGTGTTAGAATATTGTCAGGAAAATTGTCTAAGTGGTGTGGTATCCTTTATTTATGTTTGACTTCAGTGATATCATTTTCCAATTGAGAAAACTCTCATTTCCCCATAGTTACTTTTCTGCTTTGCTCATTCTCTGTGGAAGCACCCATACATAATTTTTTTCCTTTTGTAATATTTTTATTAGGTATTTTTCTCATTTACATTTCCAATGCTATCCCAGAAGTACCCCATACCCCCACACACTCCCCTACCCACCCACTCCCACTTTTTGGCCCTGGCGTTCCCCTGTACTGGGGCATATAAAGTTTGCATGACCAATGGGCCTCTCTTTCCAGTGATGGCCGACTAGGCCATCTTTTGATACATATGCAGCTAGAGTCAAGAGCTCCAGGGTACTGGTTAGTTCATATTGTTGTTCCACCTATAGGGTTGCAGATTCCTCTAGCTCCTTGGGTACTTTCTCTAGCTCCTCCATTGGGGGCCCTGTGATCCATCCAATAGCTGACTGTGAGCATCCACTTCTGTGTTTGCCAGGCCCCAGCATAGTCTCACAAGAGACAGCTATATCAGGGTCCTTTCAGCAAAATCTTGCTGGTGTATGCAATGGTGTCAGTGTTTGGAGACTGATTATGGGATGGATCCCTGGATATGGCAGTCTTTAGATGGTCCATCCCTTCGTCACAGCTCCAAACTTTATCTCTGTAACTTTCCATGGGTGTTTTGTTCCCAATTCTAAGAAGGGGCACAGTGTCCACACTTTGGTCTTCGTTCTTCTTGAGTTTTATGCGTTTAACAAATTGTATCTTATATCTTGGGTATCCTAAGTTTTTGGGCTAATATCCACTTATCAGTGAGTACATATTGTGTGAGTTCCTTTGTGATTGTGTTACCTCACTCAGGATGATGCCCTCCAGGTCCATCCATTTGCCTAGGAATTTCATAAATTCATTCCTTTTAATAGCTGAGTAGTACTCCATTGTGTAAATGTACCACATTTTCTGTATCCATTCCTCTATTGAGGGGCATCTGGGTTCTTTCCAGCTTCTGGCTTTTATAAATAAGGCTGCTATGAACATAGTGGAGCATGTGTCCTTCTTACCAGTTGGAGCATCTTCTGGATATATGCCCAGGAGAGGTATTGTGGGATCCTCTAGTAGTACTATGTCCAATTTTCTGAGGAACCGCCAGACTGATTTCCAGACTGGTTGTACAAGCTTGCAATCCCACCAACAATGGAGGAGTGTTCCTCTTTCTCCACATCCTCTCCAGCATCTGCTGTCACCTGAATTTTTGATCTTAGCCATTCTAACTGGTGTGAGATGGAATCTCAGGGTTGTTTTGATTTGCATTTCCCTGATGATTAAGGATGCTGAACATTTTTTCAGGTGCTTCTCAGCCATTCTGTATTCCTCAGTTGAGAATTCTTTGTTTAGCTCTGAGCCCCATTTTTTAATGGGGTTATTTGATTTTCTGGAGTCCACCTTCTTGAGTTCTTTATATATCTATCTTTATATACCTATCTGATTTATATCTTTATATACCTATCTGATTTAGGATAGGTAAAGATCCTTTCCCAATCTGTTGGTGGCCTTTTTGTCTTATTGACCGTGTCTTTTACCTTACAGAAGCTTTGCAGTTTTATGAGGTCCCATTTGTCAATTCTCTATCTTACAGCACAAGCCATTGCTGTTCTATTCAGGAAGCAATGTACAGATTCAATGCAATTCCCATCAAAATTCCAACTCAATTCTTCAACGAATTAGAAAGAGCAATCTGCAAATTCATCTGGAATAACAAAAAACCTAGGATAGCAAAAATTCTTCTCAAGGATAAAAGAACCTCTGGTGGAATCACCATGCCTGACCTAAAGCTGTACTACAGAGCAATTGTGATAAAAAAAACTGCATGGTACTGGTATAGCGACAGACAAGTAGACCAATGGAATAGAATTGAAGACCCAGAAATGAACCCACACACCTATGGTCACTTGATCTTTGACAAGGGAGCTAAAACCATCCAGTGGAAAAAAGACAGCATTTTCAACAAATGGTGCTGGCACAACTGGTGGCTATCATGTACAAGAATGCGAATTAATCCATTCCTATCTCCTTGTAATAAGGTCAAATCTAAGTGGATCAAGGAACTCCACATAAAACCAGAGACAGTGAGACTTATACAGGAGAAAGTGGGGAAAAGCCCCGAAGATAGGGGCACAGGGGAAAAATTCCTGAATAGAACAGCATAATTTAATTCTTAACTAGATCATTTTCCATTGACTTTGCATAGGATCTAGCTGTTCATTGGCTGACACAATTTTTGTGGTACCATTCATTCATTTGGCTTCATTGCTGACTTGCAGTTTCAGTTTGCAGGTTCTTTATGTACTCCAATCACTATCATTGCATATTTAACAGTTTGCTATAAGCATGGAATGAGATTGAAATGTAACCTAATAACACACTCAGATGAGAAGTTCACTATTTCACACCCCCACACCCCCCCCACATAGCATGCTCATTTGCATTTGATGCCTATCTTTGCCTATCATTCTTTGTATCAGATCATCTCACTAGTACATATTTTCATCATATGACTTTTTCTAGTTATTTGAGAAATATTTTCCCAGCCTGGCCATGGTGGTACACACCTTTAATCCCAGCACCGGGGAGGCAAGTGGATCTTTGTGAGTTTGAGGCCAGCCTGGTCTACAAAGTGAGTTCCAGGGCAACATAAAGAAACCCTGTGGGACAGATGGGGAGCATTTTCCTGATCTTTTAACTTGGACCTCCTTGAGTGAAATAGAACCCTGTGTTGCTGCAGGTGTTGGACCGGCATTTCTGAAAACTAGTATATTGTCAGAGATGAGCTGACAGCAGCCTGAATTTACAATAGTACCTTTGACAGAGGGGTAAAATTGTTATAACCAATAATTATATTAGTTAACTGTGGTAGCAAAGATTGAATTTGCAGGGTGGCCTACCTGGGGGAGTTAAAAAGAGTGGGAAACTGGGGTAGAGATGTTCTTTGACATCATCTCCCTTTTGTGGGGGAGGGCAGGGTTTCACTGTGTAGACCAGACTGGCTTTAAGTTCATAGAGATGTGCCTGCTTCTTTTGCTCTACAGTGATTGACTGTAAAGTGAATTTTCAATCCTTTGACAATTTTTTATGGTATCTTTACAAGGAAAAGTGAACAACCAATGGCAACTGATAATTGGTGCTTTAAAAAAGTCCATTTTAGTTTTGAAGACTTTGACACTGTCTGGTAATCAAGAGTCATGCCAGGAGTGCCAATAGTTACCCCACGTCAGCAAGAAAGTCTGTTAAGGGGTCTTAGAGAAGTGTGAAAGAAAGAAAGAGCCAGCCCAGTAGGAAGTATTTTTCAGAGTGCTGGCCTGACAGACTCTAAGGGACCCTTGGTTGTGCTTGATGTTTATGCATTTTACATTTCTGCATACCTAAGAACATACTCTTGACACACCTTCCTTAATGTTAGGTCCCATTCTCATAGTGGCTGCAGTGAGTCAAGTTCCAACCATGGCTTCTGCTGCTCTTGGTTCCTGTTCTGGGTTTATCTGCTCTCCCTTCTGTTTGCTGCCCTCCCGTGTCTCTCTCTTTCCAGTGTCTTGTATTTACTCTTGAGTCATGGTTGGGTCTTCAATATTTGAGGTCATTTAGTTTTGCTTTGTACTTAATGTGTATGTGTACTCCCTTCCAGCTTGTTCTCAAAATGTGTTTCATGGAACAATGTGGTTATATTAGTTAAACACAAAGCACTTTTAGGATCAGAATAGGAAATGATGGATTTAGCAAGTTAAACCCATCTCACTGGCATTTTTACTAGCTGGGTATGGTGGCATATGCCCGAAATCTCACATATTTAGAAGATGAGGATAGTTCAAGGCCAACTTGAGAAACTCACAGACTGTCCTAGACCTATAAATAAATTAATTAATTAATTAATTTGTTTTGAAGGATTGGGATTATAGCTCAGTGGTAACATACTTGGCCTGTGTGCTTGAGTGATTCCCCAGGCCGTGTGTGTGTGGCACACATACACACAAGACAAAGTGAAAGAAGAAAGTAGCCTTCTGTAGAGTTTCAGTTTACAAATGTAATGCTGAATTTCTGTAAAGTTGTGAAGTGTTTCTGAGTTTTTCACTGTTTTTTTTTTTTTTTTTGGGGGGGGGGTTGGGGACAGGACATGATTCCTGAAGGGCCTTTATAATTAGCTTATGTTCTGGAAGGATTCAAACCACATTGCCCTACACTGTGGATACCCACATTCACCAAGACCAGCAGTAGGCCAGCAATAAATCCTTTCTGAATAAACAATTGCTTGGTTAAAAACCTACCATTTTAAAGCATTTGGTGTCAGGCATGGTGGTGCATACCTTTAATCACAGCAGAGGCAGGCAGATCTTTCTGAGTTCCAGGCCACATGATCTACATAGTGGGTTTCAGGACAGCCACGGCTACATAGAGAGACACTTGATTTGAGCTGTGTGTGTGTGTGTGTGTGTGTGTGTGTATGTGTGTGTGTGTGTGTGATATGTTGTATTATAAACCACTATGAGGTTCCATCACCCTCAAGAAGAAATGATACCCACAGAATATTTGCTTCTTATCACTCCAAGCCCAATAACCACTAGTTGACTTCAAGTCTCTTTATTTGCCTCTTGAAATTTTATGTGAATGGACTTAAACCTGTTTGACCATATCTGCTGGCCTCTCTTCTTTGAAGTTTTGAAAAAGACTCAGCTTTTAGGTCTGCCTGAGATCCCTACTCCTTCAAAGCTGCTCTCTATCACTGACTAAACCCCATAGGTGTAGTTGCCTACTTGGAATCCTCCAAGCCACATGATCAGAAGTCCCATGAAATATAGTAAAACAGTATTGTAAAACAAAACACAAGTATTGTTGCTTTTGTAATGTCTTGACCTGAGACTTTTGGAAACTGAAGCTGGGCTGAGTTGATTTCTCCTTTTCCTGAAGGTCATAGGTGTCTGAACTTATGGTATAATTTGGTGACCCTTATTAATCTTCTTTTGTTGTAGGAGGTCTTGGCATTTTAGACTACTCCTCATTTAATATCTAGAACATTCCAGGATGGGTATCCTAGAGGAGAGGTTATACTGTCTACTTCACTACAGAACCCTTGTTGGTTCTACTCTGAAACTCAAGGCTTATGAAAAAAAATAGGACTCTTCATCCTTTGCCTTGGAATTCCCAGGGAAAGGGTGCTCACTAACTGCAAAGACAGCTGCTGATACCCCCTTTATCCTCCCAGACCTTAAGAAGTGCTAAGCGAATAGGCGCCACACCTTCCATGCAGTGGTGTGCTTGATCTCCAGAGATGACAATGAGGGGACAGCCTAGTGACTCTTAGAATCTGAATCCCATGCAACACTGTGGGACTGTCTTCTCTTCTGTGTGCCATTTACTGCTTGGTATTCTGACACTGTCTTGATGTCTAAACTCCATTCTAATTTTTAAGACCTTCTCTTTGTCTTGTAGACTGTGACTCTTTTTACTACAGATCAGTCTCGTTTCATTCTTCCTCTTCCATCTTTTATATCTCTTCCCTAAGTTTGGAATGACGAATCTTATTTTTCCTTCAGTTTACTTTGAGGCCCTGCAGCTTCACAGACACATGCCCCACTTTCCACATCTTAGCTCCTTTTGCTGCCTGCGTTAAATAGCGCTCTGTCCTTGACCACAACAGATTTAAAAATACAAACATTTTTTTCCTGAAGATTTTCTCTTTCAGTCTTTTTCTCTCAGATAGTCAGCTCTCAAGTAAGGAGGCATAGAGCAAGTGAGCAGAGTGGAAAGTCCCCTGGTGCAATCATTTGAGTTGCGTATGCTACTTGCTGCCCATGTTGTCTTGGAAAACAAGGTCATTTACCTTGAGCTTTTGTTCTCACCTGTAAAACAAGTAAGGAATAATATGCATTAGCTTTCTATTTGCTGCTCTAAGTTACTACAGGTCTACTGGTTTAGAACAATACTAATCTTGACATACCTGCCTACCTGGAGAATCCAGGAACTCTCCATCTCATGCTTAGTCACATATGCCAGTGTGTCTTACTAGGTAAGGTAAAATGTATGAAGGTTAGGATATAGATGTCTTTGGAGCTGCTATCCCTTCTATAGTGGAATCTAGAAGGTTGTTTTGTTTTGTTTTGTTTTCCCAGGACAGGGTCTCACTATGTAGCCCTTGCTGTCCTGAAACTCACAGAGATCTGCCTGCCTCTGCCTCCCAAGTGCTGGAGTTAAAGTCACATGCCACTACTCCTGGCCTTAGAAGGTTCTTAATATAAATCTAAAGATATCTTTAAACTTAAGTTTAGCACATTGGGCTGGAGATATGGACCAGTGGTTAAAAGCATGGATGCTCTTCTAGAGGACTAAAGTTCAATTCCCAGAACCCATAAAGTGGCTTACAATCATCTGTAAATCCAGTTATAGAGGTTCTGACTCCCTCCTCTGATCTCTGAGGAGATTAGGCATGCACCTGGTGCACAGGTGTACATGCTAGCAAACAACTCAGACACATAAAAATAAACAAATATTAAAGGGGAGATTTAGCACATACAATGCTAGGCTTATAACTTCGGGAGTTATCTATAAGAATTTCCTCTTTCCACATTGTTCTTGGGCTCTGGATCCTATGGCATATGATACTGTTCTTTGGAGAATCTTAAACAATGTCTGCTCATCTCAGATAGGGAATCAAGGACAAACCAAAGTACAGATGCTACCTAGGTACATGTTGACAAACCATTGAGTTTTGGGGGGAAGGGGGGTCACTTACAGGAGTATGGATTAGGAGCTATGCACAGGAGCAGGACTAATTTTAAAGACAGCTGCATTTCCAAAGCCCACCCTAACATGGATGATGGCTGACAAAAGCTAGAATCCTGGAACACAGTCCTTGACTTATAGGTAACTCACCAGGTCAGATGGTATCTCTGACAGGCCACTTAGCTAGTCTGGGACTTTTAGGGGCAGCTTGATAGGTCTATTCTGCTAGGCAACATAGTTGGTCTCTGTGTCCTTGCTAGTCTTTATAATTTATGTAAGCTTAGAAAAGGAGGTGCCTTCCTGAGACTCTAAATTTTACTTCCTGAATCTTGATGATCTTTTATTTTAAAGATCTATTTTTATTTTGTCTACGTATGCTTTGCTTGCATGTATGTATACAATGTGTATGCCCATAGCGGTCAGAAGAAGATGTTGATCCCTAGGAATTGGTGTTAAAGATGATTGTGTACTGTCATGTGGATACCGAGAATTAAACCCTGGTCCTCTGTAAGAGCAGCAGGTAGCCTAACCACTAAGCCAAGTCTCATCCCTAGAACTCACTGGATCTTAGAGAACATGTGAGAAATTGCTACACAATAGTCTGATACAAGTCAATGCTAGAATTCTAAACATAGACCTTGGGATTTCTGTGGTTTTCAAGCTTCTATATGAGAAAATAAGCTGGTGCTCCTCTCACTAGTTTCTATTTTGTGATGTGTAACAGATTTTTAAAAATTTTATTTAGTTATGTATTTATGTATTTGTGTATTTATTTATTTATTTATTTATTTATTTATTTATTTATTTATTTATTATATGTAAGTACACTGTAGCTGTCCTCAGATACTCCAGAAGAGGGCATCAGATTTCATTAAGGATGATTGTGAGCCACCATGTGGTTGCTGGGATTTGAACTCAGGACCTTCAGAAGAGCAGTCGGTGCTCTTAACCACTGAGCCATCTTGCCAGCCTGTAACAGATTTTGAAAAGACTTAATGTCATCTATTTAGTAACCATTTGTAATCTTAAAATAGCCTGCTAATTATACTGCCGCACTTCCAGTTCTCTCAAAGTCCTGAATACGTCTCTAGGCCATCATGCATAAGTTAATGTGACCTTAAAACCTAGAAGCCAAATAGGATATTATCCTGGTTAGTTTTTGGGTTTTTGGTTTGGTTAGTTTTTTAACAATTGCTTAGTGTTAGATTTATGATATTTCATAGTAATTTAGATTGGCATTTATATAAGATGCATTTTCTCCCTATTATCAGGTGGCTTCCATCTTGGACAACTATTACTTTGAAGGCACAGAGAAAGTAGCTATAATATATATTTAAATGGGCTAAAATCATGGCTGAGTCTGTAAAATGCTTGCTGTGTGAACATGAGGCCTTAAGTTCAATTTCCAGCACCATGTAAAAACCAAGCACAGTGGTGTACACCTGTGATCCCCTAGCACTAAACAGGCAGAGACAAGAGGGTCTCTGAGACTTATTAGCCAATCATTCCAGCCAGATAAGAAAGTGCCAAGTTCATTTAAAGACTCTGTCTCAAAAAAATAAGGTAAAGGGAGGTTGAGAAGACATCTGACATCAACCCCTGGGCTCCATGTGCATACACATGAATATATGTGTATACAGTATATACATATTTTTATTTCATTTTATTTTATGGGTATGGATGTTACGTTTGAATGTATCTGTGCAGGGCTGGTGCTTATGGGGGCCAGAAAAGGGCATCAGATTCTTTGGAACTGGATTCATAGACAGTTGTGAGTCATCATGTGCATGCTCAGAATTGAACCTGGGTCCTCTGGAAGAGCAGTCAGTGCTCTTACCGGTTGAGTCATTTCTCCACCCCTTATAATATCTATTTCTAGGGGTTTTATTGTGTTCTCTTCAGTGCTCAGCTCACAGTAATGACTTAAAATTCCCCGTGGATTAAAAACCTGTTCCCTGCCATAAAATTTGAAGTTTTGAAGTGACTTAGTATACAATAACAAATGCATGAAGTGGGTCAAACCAGTCTGTAAGGCAGCCTGTTGATATTTTCTTTCCATTTTGTCTCTTAGATGCACCCACTAGGCCTATGTAATAACAATGACGAAGAGGACTTGTATGAATATGGCTGGGTAGGAGTGGTGAAGCTCGAACAGCCAGAATTGGACCCCAAACCATGTCTCACTGTCCTGGGCAAGGTAAGCACCAGGCCTTCTGTGTCACTGCCACTGTGGTTGATGTTTTCCACATAAGCATTTTCCTGAGTTTCAAATAGCAGGTTCTGAAGAAGAGCCATGCTGGCATAGTACTCCTTCTGAAGCTGTGTGAGGAGACATAGCACCATAGAACGCATGTGCTTTGGTGCTTCAGAGTCTGCTGTAACCCTGCCTAATACGTGGCCCTGGGCAAGTTGCTTTCCCTGGGAGAAACTTATCTGTGAAATGGGTTAATGTTAGAAATCTATAATACTGTACCTTACACCTTTGGGGCCAGAGGTTTTAGACCTGAGATTTGGGGGTGGGGGCTTCAGGAAGTATTATGGTATATATATATTTTTTTCTATAAGTAACCCTGGGGCCATACTCAATAATCATACACATTCATATATGTGTAGCATATGGTTATGGATATTCACATCAAATGGGATAACTAAAGCCTAAACAGCCTCCTCTTAGACCACAACTGCTTTACCTCAAAATGAGTTCAAACCCATTATTTTTTGCTGTCAAGTATGTTATGGAAAAACTCTTGCAATTTAGAACTTCCTTAGTTTCAGAATAGCAGACAGCAATTATGGCCCTGCATTAGAACTTACTTCACAAGTGACTAGGAAGTGAGTTGAGATCTAATGCCTGGTGCCTCATGTGTCACTATTGACTGTTGGCACATCATTTAGAAGCACTCACAAACACATGCTTTTTAGCTGCTAGGGGTTAATATAACTTCTGACTGTAGTATATGATAGAAATAAATTCACTTTGAAAATCCATCCATCAGGAACTCTTAACATGATAGGTTATAACCTGTTTTAAAGTGTATCATTTTGTTAAAAGGAAAGATTTTGTAAAAGTCATTTGAATTTTTGGTTGGGAGAGAGATAGTCCCCCTAAGAGTAGTCTTAGGTCCTGGACATTTTATGGTCCCCAAAGCTATGACTCTGTACTGTGGAAGACAACTGCATCCTGTTCCTGGAAGCTGAGGTTTTCTTGTATATGAGGCAAGAGGAAAGGTGATGTTGGTACAGAGAGCTGTCACAAAACCTAGAGAATCTTCTGCCAACTACTCCTAAAAGGTCTTTGGTCCTGGAGATCCTCGTGAGCCTAATTTGCTTGTGGCTTTTATCCCTCTTAGGCCTTTTGAGAAACTGCACGGCTCTTGTCAAGTTTTCCTGCCCTTTCATGGGGGGAGAAACCTGACAGGACTTACGGCCTGTTTGGTTTATGGTTCACTAAGTTGAATAAAGGTGTTTGAGGTGGCTCAGCCTTGATACCTCATTGTTTTCACTTGACCAAAGTGGCTTAATGATGATTAGAAGAGACCCTCATGAGAGTATGTTAGTGTTTTCCTAGGGGAAACTGCTGGCTACATCCAAAGGGCAGGAACAGTGCTCTCCTTGTTAGGGGTCTGCTTCAACTACGCCATTTGCTTCTAGGTTTAAGCTGCTGCTGCTCTATGCTCAGCTTATTGGCTTCATTGTCTCCTTCCCCACGACCCAGGGCCCAGTGGGGATCCATCTCTTGTGTCTATAAATGGGTTGGAACAGGGTCCCACAGGGTAACCCTTATTGTCCTTTGATGGTTTAGTGATGGGTACTTGTTGAAGTCACTCAGAACTGTTCCCTCCACTACCTGAACCAACTACACTGCAGTTTACTTGGTGAGTTTCACATGGTTTGGCCTGCCGGTCTATGAAGCCAGCGGAATGGAAACCTTAGATATATATTGAATTACTAAGCACTTTTTGTGTTTACTCATCAGGAAATAGTTATTGAATGTGGGGGCCTACAAGCTCAGTGTATGGCTCTACCTTTCTAGGAACACTTTATTTCTGTTGGGAAAGGCTGAGACTGGGGTGTGGCACAAGGTAGAACACGGGTAGCGCACATTTGCTGCTGTTGTCTGTTTTAAGAATTGACTGGCACCTGAGTAAAGTCATTAGTAAAGATGCCTGGACCAAACAAAGTAAAATGGTTTCCCTTTTGCTTTAAATGTAGGCTAGTAGAGGAGGTATGATGAATCAGAACAATCTCATCTTCCTCCTTTCCTTCCTCCTTCCTGTTCACAACTTTAATTTCATTGACTTTGCCGACTCTGTTTTCTACTTTCCTGGATTCCCAAGAGTAGAGACAAAAATGTCTGGTGGGGGAAGGCACAGTGACTCACTCTCTCTGCAGCTCAGCATGCCAGTCCCCTGCAGACAGTAAGGTTTCCTTCTATTTCTGACTTTCAGTGGCTATAGCAAAGATTGATTGGCAAGGAGAAGCACAAAGGCAAAGGGATTGGGCTGGGAACATAGCTTGGTGACAGAGCTCCTGCCTAGCATGTGAGGCCCTGGGTTCCATTGCTAGCACTGAAATGAAGAAGAAATTAAAAGGCATAGGAAGAAACTCAGCCAGCCCAGTGTGCAGGTGAGAATGGGTGAGCTGCTGTTAATGGACGTTGAAACTTGTCTCTTGCCACAGAAAAGCCTATGGGAAACTAGGAGGGCTAGACACGGGCCCCCCTACCCTATCAGCTCACAGAAAATCATGAGCTGAAACCCCAAAGGTTTTAAAAAACATAAATGCCTCTCTAAGAGTCCAAATCAAGTTTTATTTTAAAAGTAAAAGACATAAATGCATCACCTTGGTGTATTACCAAGGGCTTTTGAGTTCAACACTTTAAAACTCATGAGAGAAAAATAATTTATGATCACATCCTTCTAATCTTTCGATTCTGTAAAGGTACTGACAAAATCAACTATGTAAGTAGAGTTAGGAGAAGAAGTAGGCCAGGCCTCATTTCAGACCAAACTCAGGCAGATCTCTGCAGCAATTTCTCTTTTACTTAGTGTGAAGATGATGTTCTGGGCCTTGCTTGTCTGAAATTCTGAGCTTCTGGATCAAGGTTAGGATCTTCCCTAATGCCCTCATTACAGAACTTAACCCTGTGACAGTAAAACAATAGAATTGACATTTGGGGGCAGCTTACTTTGAGAAGAGTCATAAATCTCATAAATCCTTCCCAGAGTGCAA
Source organism: Mus caroli (assembly GCF_978045245.1). Taxonomy (NCBI): domain Eukaryota; kingdom Metazoa; phylum Chordata; class Mammalia; order Rodentia; family Muridae; genus Mus; species Mus caroli. The sequence continues at coordinate 118,102,127 of NW_028227268.1, forward strand.
GAGTCTGTATGCCTCAGGCATTTCATCCCTTCAAATTCACAGAGACTATCATGATGTTTCTAGCAGAATTCACTTGGACTGAATTCTGAAATTCCAGTCTGGATAAACCCCAAACACCAGATAGAGCAATTCTGTGCTAGCATTTTGAAATACAGTAAATCCAGCAGGCCTGGACCTGCCTGTGTCCATGCTTCAGAAGATGGTGTGGGGATGTTAATGTAAAGTCATTTAGAGGATTTTATGTTAGGATGCCTTGCCTGAGTGACCTTAGAAAGGCAACCTTAGTTCTTGATGCCTTGTTCCTTTGTGAAAAACTGCCTCTCTGATTGCTGTAGGGCTGTGAGATGTAAGCAGAGCACTTAGCTCAGAACCCGGTGTATGCACCCATCCTGAACACTGCCTGCTAGGAGCTGTAGTTGCCTTTGCTTGTCACATTGACATCTTGTCTACATTCCCATGTTATGGTGAGGAAACTGAGTCCTAGTAAGGTTCTCCACATGATCTGAGATCATACAGCTCACAAGACCCTGGAGCTGAAACATAACTGTTCTGTGCTTCACCAGTGTTGAATTCTTGTCTCCTCTTGTCTCGGTCAGTCTTTTCTAGATAATAAACCAGCTGCTTTCAGAATCAACTGGGTGTGGTTAGGACTGTTGCTTCTGCATGGTAGAATCACAATCATGGACAAGGCATTTGCTCTGAAGGTTGAACTGTGTCATAGAACCTACATCTGGTACTGCTCCTCCTCACCACATCAGCAGCCTCCTCTCCAGATCTCTTTATAGACCTGTTTTATCTCCCTGCCCCTACCTACTCAAGAGATATAACCTCTATTCCTGGTTTTGAGTCTAAAAAGATTCCAGGAAAGGGATTCATTGGCTCATCTTGAGTCAGGCACTCTTCTTTAGGCTTACCAGTTGTGTTACGGGGCTGAAGACTCTATGAAACTAAGCCTGTCTCACCTTGTCATGTGTGAGGGTAGGAAGAAAATGTGTTCTTCAGAAAGGGGTAGGGGCTGGAGTTGTGCTGAGCTGCTATCCCTAAGTAGACCCCTGTAGTTGCTAGGTCAAGAATGCTGTCACAAGCTAGTGGGCAATGTTCTCAGTTTATCCCAGGTCATTTGAAGTAGGTCTATTGAGAGAAGACTATCTCTCAATATGAGAGCAAATTTGATCTCAAAGGTGCTATTGAAGGATTCTAATAGAATGATATAATTTGCCTTTGGCAGTAGCATCCAGGCTGCACAGAGAGTATGAGGTACCCTTTTGCTGCAGTCTTAAGTGAACTGTATAGGCCCACATATCAACCATTTCTAGCCAAGGGAGTTGGTGAGGAGTTATGTTTGCCTCTGTCCTGGTCAGTTTTCACACATAGACATACAGTACAGAGACTGAAGAGTCTATAGAGTGACAGGAAAAAAACCTGATGCATCATGAGCAGAAGAACTGCTCTAAAAACTGGCCCTTCTGATGAACTACAGAGAAGCCAAGGGTAAAGGTTGACAGAGAATTGGCACCCTGCTGCTTTTCTGCCCCCTTTTCCAGATCAAGAGTTTCAGAAATGTCATTGCAAAGAAAAATAAAAATCTCGTCGTTTTAGTTTCCTTTCTGTTGCTATGATAATACACTGGCAAAAACCAGCTTGGAGAGAAAAGGGACATGGTTGGGGGGGGGGTATGTTTCTCTAGTGAACCCTGACACACACCTAGTGACCAAGATGCTATGAAGTCAGAGCCAAGGGATGTTTCCCTATTAGTCCAGGTTTAAACTCCAGTTTTAACTGTTTGTTTAATTTCCATATACTGGGGATTGAAACTAGTCAGCTCCCCCCACCCCCCATACTATATGAGCACTCAACCACCAAGCTATAGTCTAACTCCCAGTTCAGCAGTCCCAGGCTCTGACCCTGGCAGTCACTCAGCCCTCTACATGGTCCAACTTCCCTAAATAGGAGCAGGATCTAAAGGAGAGTACATCTTTTGTTAGTCATTGTTCCTAGCACAGATGGATATACTCAACCAAGTGGCTTTTGTTGTCCATATTCTCTTCCTCTCTCTTTCTCTCATGCCTCATTATCTTATTTCTTTTAGCATCCCAAAGTTGTATTACTTTTATAGTGAAATCCAGAAATGCAGAGAGTGAAATAATTGCTGGCTGCCAGACTGTCATCTTAGGAGCAGGAAAGCCTTTCTTGTTTTTTAAACTAGGTGTAGAATTTCAGTTTGGAAGGATGAAAAGATTTGGAGGTTATTGATAGCCATGATTGATAATATTTCATTCTGATGACCTGTGTACTTAATAATTAAAGTGATAAATTCCATATTATGTATTTTACCCAAATAAAGTATGGTATCTTTTAAATAAATCATTTTATAGTATATAGACTAGAATGGCAGTAGGTATAAATAATTATAATTAAGTGGGTTGATTTATGTCTGATATCCCAGCACTTGAGAGATCAAGAGGATCATTATGAGTTTGAGGTCAGCATAGACTACATAATGTATTCTAGGCCAGCCTGGGCTCCAAAACACAGCAAAATAGCAACAACATCTCTGAGGTTCCCCACCACCACCAAAGTGATAAAGTATAGTCCCATGAAGGGGATACCTGATAATTCTGAGTTCTAATATATGGAAGAAAAGGAGACAGAAATGGCCAGAGAGCCTCATCCTCCTCTGAATATCAGTCTATCTCAGGAAAGTGTCTTCCCTGTTCAAACTACAGCTTTCAAAATACACAAGTTGCACCAGGCATGGTGGCACACACCTTTAATCCCAGCACTTGGGAAGCAGAGGCAGGCAGGTTTCTGAGTTCGAGGCCAGTCTGGTCTACAAAGTGAGTTCCAAGACATCCAGGGCTACACAGAGAAACCCTGTCTTGAAAAACCAAAAAAAGAAAAACAAACAAAAAAAAACCAAAATACACAAGTTTATGGGTTTTATTGTTGCTGACAACAGACCTTCCTTTTTTCATAATAATTGTTTGAGAATATCCATATATTTTGATTTATTAATCCCTCTTCCTCAACTCTTCCGGATCATTCTTTACCTCTCTAACCACCTAGCCTTATGTTCTATCTCAATCTTCTCCCCCATTGCATGCAGTTTGTGTTATCATAATAAATACTTCTTAACCTGAGGTCCTGCCCTGGAGTATGGTCGATATACCAGGTACCACACCATTAGGAAAGTTGACTTTTCCTCTCCCCAACTAAGGATGGGACTTCATCCCACCTGTACTGGCTGGTTTGTGTGTCAACTTGACACAAGCTGGAGTTAGCACAGACAAAGGAGCCTCAGCTGAGGAAATGCCTCCATGAGATCCAGCTGTAAGGCATTTTCTCAGTGATCAAGGTGGGAGGGCCCAGCCCATTGTGGGTGGTGCCATCCTGAGGCTGGTGGTCCTGGGTTCTATAAGAAAGCAGGCTAAGCAAGGCAGAGAAAGCAAGACAGTTAAGTACCTCCCCTCCATGGCCTCTGAATCAGTTCCTGCCTCCAAGTTCCTGCTCTGTGTAAATTCCTGTCCTGACTTCCTTTGGTGATGAAAAGCAATGTGGAAATGTAAGCTGAATAAACCCTTTTTTCCCCAACTTGCTTCTTAGGTCATGATGTTTTGTGTAAACCCTAAGACACTACCTCTACTCTTACATACTGGGGTTTTGTCCGATTTCAATTTTTGCAAGTCTTAAGGTGCACCTGCCTGTTGTGCCTGGACAACAATTTTCTTTAAGTCATCCACCACAGTGACTCTTAGTTTTTCAGCCTCCTCTTCCAGATAGATCCCTGAGCCTTAAGGGGAGTGGTGTAATATAGACATCCTATTTAGGACTGAGCACTCTGAAGTCTCTTGTTCTCTGTACATTGACCCATTGTGGGTCTCTTTGTTAATTGCCCAGCTATTATAAGAAGCATTTCTCCCTGAACCCCACTTAGGCAACACAGTAGAGCTAGTCCTGGTGGCATAGGCAGGAGAGAGCTGGTGGACTGACCAACTCAGCTCCCACCCAGGGTCAGATCCAGGCCTCTGAGTTGGTCCACCCCAGGACCCACCCCATCATGAACTCCTGAAGTACATGACAGGGCCCATCCTGCAGATCCAAAGCTGTGGCATGTTCACAGCACAAAGCAACAACATGATGTTTGAGGAGTCCTGGGGGAGGATCCAGTATTGATAGTATAGCAGAAGGCAGAGGCTTCGAACAAGACCAACGACTTATTGCAATGAACATTTGTAAGAAAAGATGTGCAGCACAATTTAACACCACAGCTTCCAAGGTGAGATGTTTTGGTTTTGATTTTTGGTTGTTAAGTTGGTTGTTTGGTTGGTTTAGTTTTATTTTTTTGTTTCTTTGGTGGGGAGGTTACACAGGTGGAAAGATATTAGAAAAGGACAGGGAGATGAGTGGGATTGCGGTGCATGAAGTGGAATTCTAAAAAATTTTAATTAAAAAGCAGCAGCAGCACGCCTTTAATCCCAGCACTTGGGAGGCAGAGGCAGGCAGATTTCTGAGTTTGAGGCCAGCCTGGTCCACAGAGTGAGTTCCAGGACAGCCAGGGCTGCACAGAGAAACCCTGTCTCGAAAAACCAAAAAAAAAAAAAAAAAAAGAAAAAAGCAGCAGCAGCTTCTCTTCTGAAGGCCAAGACATGTACTGATCTATGGGGATGGGAATAAGTCATTAGGAGGTGTTTCATTGCTGTGTCCATTTAGCAGAGTAATTGTATTAGGTTTTCTCTTAGGGAATCTATGGGTTCTTGGTTTTGTTGACAGTGACAGGTATGAGTTCCATGTCCTAGAGTGAGCCTAACATTTATTCCTCCCATATCATTCACACCACTATTGTACCAGTGGGCACATCTTGCCAAAAAGGGTCATTATTGTAGTTCCCAGGCTCACAGCTGGGTGAGATTGATTAGACCTCTTTTCCTATAGTATACATAGTATCTTCCAGCACTATAAGAGCTAGCCAGTTGATATGTTTCTGGCTGATACTATCTATACTTCTCTATGTTCTAACTCAAGAATGTGTCTGAAGCAATAGGTTCTTGCTTTCATGTTCTGGATGGTAACCAACAGTATTGACTATAGCCTGCAATAGACACAGGGAGCAAAATTTCCCCAAAGTGCCAGTGACCTCATGATGATGAATGGGTTTTGGCAAATAACTTTGGATTTAGGGCTGTTCTCTTCTGGGAGATGTCTCACTGACTTCTCCAGTAAATACTGAGCCTAGTAAGGTTCTAGTGTAGATATATTTTTTTAAGATTTATTATTTATTTATTCATTTAATGTACACTGTGACTGTCTTCAGACACACCCGAAAAGGGCATCAGATCCCATTACAGATGGTTGTGAGCTACCATGTGGTTGCTAGGAACTGAACTCAGGACCTCTGTGACTGTTACTGAGTCAGTGCGAATAAGTAGGCACACAAGCCATAGAGGGCTGTGTATAAATAATAACTAGACGAATGTGAGGACTTCTTAGTATCTTAGAACATTTTAGTATCTTTGAGGCTTGCATTGGTATATAACCTTCAGCCATGACCTTCTAGAAACAGGGATTATCTACGTGAGCAGGAATTTTTAGTTGGCTGGGAAGCTGCCGTGTTCTTTGTGACCCCTGTGTGTACTGACGTGGGAGGAGAGGTGCTTATCCTCAGCACACCACTCTCATTTGGGGTTTTGCTCATAGATATTTTCAGGAATACTTGAGTGTCCTGTCCCTTTTTGTCTGAGACAGAGTTTCTCCATGTAGCAGCCCTAGTTGTCCTGGAACTCACTCTGTAGACCAGGCTGTCTGGAACTTACAGAGATGCACCTGTCTTGGCCTCCCTGCCAGGATTTAAGGTATGCGTTGCTACCATTACCACCACCACCAGTGAATGTCCTCCTGGTCTTTAACCCAAGCTCAGCTCAGCCCATTTCAAGAGGAATGATAGAACTGAAATCCTTGTCTCCAGCTGCTTCACATTGCAGTCTTTAACCTCAGCAGGCTGCCTCTGGTCAGCAAAACAAGTAGGTATTTGTCACATCATAGCACAGGTGATATGTCTATAGCTTATTGCCCTGGCATTCCTGGAAGCATTCTATGAAATGTGTAGGGCAATTCCTATATCAATGGTTATTTTAAAGATTCATTTTATTTTGAATTATAAATATGTATTTTATTTGCAGATACTCACAGAAGCCAAAAGGTTTCTATTCCCTGGAGCTGGAGTTACAGGACGCTGTGACCCATCCAGCATGGGTGCTAGGAATCAGACTCAGGTTCTATATAAGAACAGTGTTCTGAACTGCTGAGACAGTTCTCCAGCCCATGTCCATATCTTTTTATAGAATCCATTGTGTATGACATTGTTTTCAATGAGGTATTAATGTTTGGGGACATCAGAGTACAGGTCAGGCTTGTTGCTCAGCATCCTATTGTTCATAGGATAGTCGCCACCACAGAGAGTTCTCTGGCCCCACAAAATGAACTGTGAAATTATTTGTCAGGTAAAAGTAAGGAATGGACTGGAGCAGTGGCTCAATAGTTAGGAGCATCTGTTGTTCTATAAGATCCAGGTTCCGTTCCCAGCACCCACATGGCAGCTCACAAATGTCTGTAATTCAAGTTCCAGAGAATTCAGTGCCCTCTTCAGACCTCCTCAAGTATCAGATGCACACTTGATGCACAGGCATGCAGGCAGAATGCTTATACACACACAAAATAAAAAGAATTTAAAAAATAGAAGAAGGGCTGGTGAGATGGCTCAGTGGGTAAGAGCACCCGACTGCTCTTCCGAAGGTCCAGAGTTCAAATCCCAGCAACCACATGGTGGCTCACAACCATCCGTAACGAGATCTGGTGCCCTCTTCTGGAGTGTCTGAAGACAGCTACAGTGTACTTACATATAATAAATAAATATTGAAAAAAAAATAGAAGAAAAAGAATAATTTGACCTCAAATATTCATATCAATAGAAAGCCCTCTTTATTATGACATGCAAACATTTTCTTTCCAAAAGATGTTAGTTACTTTTGGGAAGCTAATTCTTCTGTCATTCCCTTCTGTGCCTCATTCTCTGTACAAGACACTTCTATACTTCTATTTTACATTTTTATTGCATTTTGCACATTGAGATGTATGTATGCAGAACCTAAGCCATGAAGCCAAACAGCCTGTATATGAATGATAATTCTACTCAGCAAAAAGCCAGGTATCTTTAAGCTAATTAGTGTCTCTTTGCCTAGAATTCTGCAAGTCTCCTGTAAAGAGTTGTGATGGACTGGCAAGATAGTTTAGTTAACTGCACAAGTCTGATAGCCTAAGTTTGCTCTTCTAAGCCCACAGTGAGAGGTGAGAACTAACTAAAAGTTACCCTTCCAGCCTCCACTCTCACATACATGTATATTGACATGTAACACATGTGTATGTGTGTGCCAAATTCATAGAAATTCAACTTCTCCTGAGCAAATGGGAGTTCTTTCCTAAAGTGAGTGTCTCATTGGGTGCAAGTTTGGAAGGCTGTACAGATTCATTTTAAGGAACGTATGGGTAAATATCTCCCATATTTGGCTAAAAAAGCAAGAAAGGAATTTGGTAAAAGAAATCAAACCAGGGGGAAAAGATCGGCTTGATATGAATGGAAAATTTTAGGAAATACCACTTTGTTTTTGAGGTCATGAGGCTAGTCTGAAAGTCAGACCTTTTAAGTGATGCTTTTCATTTACACCCAAATCTTCCATAAAGCTCTTGATTAAAAGACTATATATTAGGGCTGGAGAGATGGCTCAGTGGTTAAGAGCACCGACTGCTCTTCCGAAGGCCGTGAGTTCAAATCCCAGCAACCAATGGTGGCTCACAACCATCCGTGATGAGGTCTGACGCCCTCTTCTGTGGTGTCTGAAGAACCCTACAGTGTACTCACATAGAATAAAATTTTAAAAAGAGTATATTGATCAAGAATATGTTGTTGTTTTTAAAACAAAAGCCCAACTGTTTGATTTTACCAAAGGAAGACTCAGAAGCTAGTCACTGTGATGAAAGCCTGCTAGCTCAGAGAGGCAAAGAAAGCACGCAGCTGAGCTTCCTCCTCCTCTGAAGATGGAGAAGGAGAAACTTCATTCTTCATGCTGTCTGAATTCCCTCAACATCATCCTTTCTCTTTTAACTCCCTCTCAGCCAGTTACTTGCTCCTCCTCTTGACCTATCCTTAACTTCATTTAGCTTTTGTTTACAGAAAGCTCTTGGTTTAAAGGTGTACGTACGCTAAGGCTGAGCCACTTCACAACAAGGTTTTTCCAGTTCACAGCCTTGGGGTTTGCAACACAATCAGATATCGTGTGTGTGTCTGTGTCTGTGTCTGTGTAAAATCAATCAGATACATCATTAGCTATAAAAGACTGAAACCAGCTTAAAGGAGTTTTGAAGACACACTAAGTGAACAGAGCAAATACTGTGTCTGCTAACCAAGGCATACAGACAGCTTGCCCCCTGCAGGTCTCAGGGAAGGCTGCCTCTGTCTTGGTAGTCCTTAGCATTGTCCCCAGCCATTGATCTGCTTTTACCAGAGCTGCAGTTAAGCTGTTCTAGAGCACAAGAGGTGGTAGCAAGGCTGTCCAAATGCTCATCAAAGATAGCTACTGAATTTGCCTGCTTTGAGAAGTTGTGACTCCAATGCATTAACCTTTCATGTGGACAAGCCCACAGTCCCATCTGCTCTCCATTCTCAAATAGAGTAATCTCACCCACGTCTGGTTTTGCACATGCATTAACTTGCTTAAGCGTCAGCTCCTGGCTATGGTCAAAGGTGATATGAGAGCCACCCGGACAGCTACCAAGGCCATGGAAATTATAGATATTTCTAACCTACACACACACACACACACACACACACACACACACACACACTGTACTTGTATAGCATAGGAGCAAAATTCTGCTATACTCTTCACATAGGCATAGAATCCCCTAGCGACAAAGTAGGGGGAATGTAGGGGAACTTGTCTGCTGGCCTTGGTCACCAGACCTCAGATTCCTGACACAAATACTGTATCTTTTCATTGTTTTACTTTGTTCTTCCTTTCTAAAGATACTAACTTAAACATCAGACACATGCATGTAGTTCCTGGGAACCATTCTGGTCCATAATATTCTTTTCCTAATCTAGTTATATAACAATAAAAGAGGATAATGAGAGGGCCCAGCAGGTAAAAGAGTCTGCCTAAAAACCTGAGTTCGACCCCTGAGACCTTCATGGTGGAAAGCAAACCAACTCTTTCCTACAATTGTCTTCTGACCTACACACACACACACACACACACACACACACACACGGCATGCCCATGACCAACCCCACTCTCCCCACATACCCAAAATATGTTAATATTAATAATATACATTCTTAATTTAAGAAATACTTTATTAGTTTCTATAATCTAGCCCATGTAGATGAGACTTTATATATCTAACACAGTATGTTATTCCTGTAAAAAAATATCTAATAAAACTATAAACATATTTCACAGGCAGTGGTTGCACATGCCTTTAATCCCAGCACTTGGGAGGAAGAAGCAGGCGGATTTCTGAGTTCAAGGCCAGCCTGGTCAGCAGAGTGAGTTCCAGGACAGCCAGGGCTAAACAGAGAAACCCTGTCCAAAAAAAAAAAAAAAAAAATCAGTTACTGTAACCATTGTTAGAGCCAAATAAGATTTTAGTCATCCTGAAAAACTGTGCTGTTTCTTGTTCTAATTAAGGAACTTGGCTTACTCTCTTCAGTATGAGCCTGTTGCTCTAGTTTTTCACAAGTTTACCCATATTCTTAGCGAAAAATGGATCACACAAGGAACCTGTTGTCTTCATTCCTAGCCCCACCTGGGTGGGTGTGCGCGCGCGCCATATCACGTGTGTAGTGTCAGAGGACATTTTCTGGTGTCCTCTGTACTTTCCCTGTGAGCAATCTCTCAACTATTGATTTTTTAAAAATAAAAATTTGGATTACTATTTAAAGGCTAAAAGCTTTTAGCTTTATCTATTTGTGAACAACAGATTTATTTGTAAAAAATCAGATTTCTCTCTCTTTTTAAAAATTTATGTATGTATATGAGTGCTCTATTTGCATGACAGAATAGAATATGAGATCCATTACAGGTGGCTGTGAGCCACCATATGGTTGCTGGGAATTGAACTCAGGTCCTCTGGAAGAGCAGCCAGTGCTTTTAACCACTGAGCCATGTCTCCAGCCCTACCTCCCCCACTTCTTTTTTTTTTTTAATGTCACCTGAAATCTCAGGTTTTGTTTGCTTGTTTTGTTTTTTTTGAAAACTTCTTGGGTTTTGTGGGATTTTTTTGGGGGGGGGGAGTTGGTTTTTTTTTTTTTTTGGTTTTTCGAGACAAGGTTTCTCTGTATAACCCTGGCTGGCCTGGAACCAGGCTGGCCTGGAACTCAGAAATCCGCCTGCCTCTGCCTCTCGGGTGCTGGGATTGGCATGCGCCACCATGCCCGGCTGTAGGATTTTTTTTAAGATTTATTTTTATTGCCGGGCGTGGTGGCGCACGCCTTTAATCCCAGCATTTGGGAGGCAGAGGCAGGCAGATTTCTGAGTTCCAGGACAGCCAGGGCTACGCAGAGAAACTGTCTCAAAAAACCACAAAAAAAAAATTTTTTTTTTTAATTGTATGTGTATAAGTGTTGGCCTAAATGTTTGTGTGTACCACATGAATGTTGAGTGCTCAAGGGAACCAGAAGAGGGCGTTGGCTCCGCTAGAGGTAGAGACAACTGGTAGCTACCATTCCTTAGTGACCTTTTAGGGTCATTAGGTAGTACTCCTCTCACACTTGCCTCTCACTCACACTTGGCCACGTGAAGCTCTGGTTGGAGGAAGCCTGTCTATACCAGCCACTTTTCATTTGTTAATTTCAGGAGTCATCTTTTCTACAGCTTATTCTTCTTCTGACTCAGCATTTCCAATGGCTATGGGAGTGGTGGTCACTGGCTTCAGCAGAGGTATCATCTGTATCTCCTAAGCACAGGCTAAGATCATGTCATGTCCTCAGACCAGAAAAGCTTTTGTTATATCCCCATACAGGCCACTAAATATGTTACCCAAAAATTGTAAGTTGTTTCTTCGTGGTTGTCAGATGATACTGAGGAAATCTGGGTTCTCATCTTAGAATTATTAGTCTCAATACTAAAAGAATTTAGCAATAGATTCAAATGGTAGTATGAGGACAATTTTAAATTTAAAAGAAAAACCCAAGGCAGGAAAGCTGTAAATTACAGCAGCCTCCTAAAGAAGAAGAAGAAGAAGAAAAAAATGCCATTTGAGTTACATAGAGTTAGGCCACATGACTGACAAGCAGGATGGGGGATTTAGAGACTGAGTAATGAAACCCAAACTATCAGAGGGGGAAAAATTGTCCCTGACATCCAAAGAAAAACACAGATAAGAAAAAGGAATGGTCAGACCTCTGAATCTGGTCTTAGAAAGGAAGGCAAACCTCATGGCAATCCTGGAACTCATTTTGTAGACCAGGCTGGCCTTGAACTCCAATCAGTGTGTCTGGATAGGACAAACTTTATTTCTGATTAAGAGAATGTGCTCAGAAAGGCAAATACAGAGACAGGAAATACATTGGTTTTGGGGTTGGTTAGTTGGTTGGTTGGTTAGTTGGTTGGTTGGTTGGTTGGTTTGGTTTTTCAAGACAGAATTTCTCTGTGTCCCTCTGGCTGACCTTGAACTCACTCTGTAGACCAGGCTGTCTGGGAATTCACAGAGAACCACCTACCTGCCTCTGTATTGGGTTTTTATTCTAACTTTGGTGATTGTGTCTTTTCCCCATTGGCTGGGTTCCAACCTCACAAGCTTATTCAATTGGTCAGTCTGAAAAGAATTGGCACCGAGGAAACGAAGGAGGAGGAAAGAGACCACCAAAGAGAAAAGGGTCACGGCTCCAGGCCATCACATGTCTAGAATTGAGCTGTGGCCTTTGCATAAAGAAAGGCTTTTCAGGGTGGAGAGGATGAAAACATTTGCATGAAAGTCTTATTTGGTGGGGGAGATAAAAAAGATTTTAATTCTTTGTCCCAAACACAAGTTTTATAGTTGATAGAAACAATTCATTTGATTCTCTCTCTCCCCCCCCCCCTCTTTTCCTTCTCAAGACATGGTGTCTATTATGTAGCCTTGGTGATTGTGCATATATGTGTGCTTGATATTTGATACATGCCATGATGGCACATATGTCAGAAAACAATGCTTGCAAGAGTCAGTTTTCTCCTTCTGCCATGTTGGTACTGGGGATCAAGCTCATGTCCCAGGCTTTGCAGCAAGCACATTTACCCAGTGAGCCATCCAGCTCTCCCTGTTAATGTTTCTTTTAAGATTAAAAGTAGTTATTTTCAGTTGCATATCTTTGGTTATCATACAATATCACTGAACATTAAACTGGGAACATTTTTTTCTATGTTCTAGTTTAATTTCCTTTTTTGTTAAATGTTTCTCTAAGTGAAGACACAATGAAACCACCCAACTGGACCACTCAGTGGGTAGAAAGATTTACTTGGGTTGGAACTGCTACTCTCAAGAGGCAGATAGAAGAAACATGGCGGAAAAACAAATGGATTTTATATGACAGTCAGCCAGTCAACAAAATGGAGGACTGACCAAGAACTAGATGCTCTTCCCCTGGGTAGCTGACCTTTGAGGGCAGAATAAGAGAGGCTCCTAGTAAACAGAAACCCACCATTAGGCTTCTGCTTGCCTAGTAGCAATCTTCCTGTTTACCAGTCAAAGTCCTTCTGTTTAGGACACTGTCACCAGCACTGGCATGAGGGTGGGGGGCTGCTTTGGACCTAACGGTTTCCTTCTGGGCTATAACTCATTTTTATGCATGTTTAGTAATGTAGGTTTTAAAAAATAAAACTGTATAAGTACCCAAGTGTTGTTATTTGCAGTGGTGAAGCTGGAACCCAGTACTTTACACATCAGGTAGACTTTATAGATGTATGTATGTATGTGTATATATGTACACATTTCAGCCACAGCTTCCCCTCCCTCATCTCCTCCCAGTCACTTCGCCTCCCCTCTTCACATACACCCCCATCCTCTGTTCCTCCAGGCTGTTTTGTAATTGGCCCTTTTAATCATCTTTTGTTTGTTGGATGTGCAAAATTTCTGTGTGGCTCTTGTTATTTCTTCAGGTGCTTCTAATCTCAATATATCCTATCTTTAAATCACTTAAAAATTACCTTGTTATAGAAATGTGTAGTATCAGAAATGGGTATAAAATCTGGGTAAAAATTCTCACATTCTTTAAGTGATTTCCAGCCTTCTATGTACCCCAATCTTCAATATATACATATATTAAGACTCTTAGATAGCTTAGCAGCCTGAGACACTTGCCACCAAGACTACTGACCTTAGTTCAAATCCCCAGAACCCACATAGTAGGGAAGAACTGACTTCTACAGGTTGTCCTTTGACCTCAATATGAGCATCCTGACACATGTGTATCCCCCCATTCACCCAGTAAATAAATGCAGTAAAAATAATACTATGTTATAATATATATTACATTAAAATTCACATAGACTAAAACAGTAAATTATAGAACTTGCAATCATATTCTGTATTTACTATCAAATCTGGATGTTATGCTACAAGGATTTTGTTGTTGTTGTTTTAAAGCACTCATTTTGGGGAATGGAGTGATAGTTCATCAGCTAAGAGCATGTATTGCTTTTACTGAGGACATGAATTCTATCCCCAACCCCTCTTCTGAACTCTTAGGACCCCTGTACTCAGACATATACATATAATTTTAAAAACTGGAAAACTCAGAAAACTGTCAAAAAAGAAAAGAAGGCATTCTAGTGCTAAGTGAACCATGCTTGTAAGTACATTTAAAATGGTTGATAAAGTGGATGCCTGGTTATGCTTGTTTCCCTAGAACAAGGAGTCTTGACTAATCCCCATCTACCATCCAATGTATCACATCTGTGCACCAGAGTGTCAGCATGGAGTTACTTTCAGAACCTCTGCTGGGTCATCATCTCTATATTTAATGCTTTGGTTTTCCCCCCGGGGGTGGGGGGCTTATTTTGTTTAAAATATAGGATGTCACATAGGCCAGCTTAGCTTTAGAGAGTAACTGAGGGTAACCTTTGACATTTCATCTTCCTGATTCTACCTCCCAAATGCTGGTCTTATAGGCCTGCAGTCCCCATGTCTGACTTTCCACTATGACAGGCAGTTAAGTCCACAATATATTGTGCTGGTACTCAAGCATCTGAATAATATCCCTGGTTACCACACTCAAGTTTTATCCCACGGTGCTGCAAGAGCCGCAGGTGCTCTTAACAACCTGAGCCACCCACCTCCCCAGCTCCCCTATGGTCATTCCTGAGTAATACTCCACTGTATGGGAGTTATCAGTTGCTTCTGTTTGTTATGAACATTGCTACTGTGAGCATTTTCAAGCAAGTTTTTTTGTTTGGTTTGGTTTGGTGTTTGTTTTGTTTTGTTTGTTTTGTTTTGTTTTTCGAGATAGGGCTTTTCTCTATTAGCCCTGATTGTCCTGAAGTCACTCTGTAGACCAGGCTGGCCTGCCTCTATCTCCTGAGTGCTAAGATTAAAGACGTATTCCACCACCCTAGTTTTTGTACAAGTTTTTACACACACACAAGTTGGTTTTCATATTTTTTAGAAACTGCTAAACTTTTAAAATGGCAGTACCTGGAACTTACTTAGTGTGCAAAAGTTTTTAGGTTTAATCCCCAGTAATACAAAGAAGTCAGTCTATATAAACAGTCCTCACCACTGGTGAGGGTGAGGGTGTGTGTGTGTGTGTGTGTGTGCTTCACTGCTCTTCCATTCTTTCTAGTAAAGGTTCTGTGTTATCTGCACCCTCACTGACTTCCTGACTTTGGTCATTGCCATCCTGCTGTGGATTTTGATTTGCTTTTTTTTTTTTTTTTTTTTTTTCCAGTGGTTTGCTATGTTGAGCATCTTTTCCTATGCTAACTAGTAATTTGTTTTGTTTTTGTGTTTGGTGATGTTGGTAGTGGTGGTGGTGGTGGTGGTGGTGGTGGTGGTGTTTGAGACAGGGTCTCACAATATACTTCTGACTGGCCTAGAATTAACTATGTTGACCAAGGTGATCTTGGACTCACAGAAATCTACTTGCTTCTGCCTCTGGAGTGCTAGGAATTACAAGTGTGTGTTAGGATCACTGGCAAATACTTCTTCCTGCTCCATGGGTTTTGTGGTTTTTTGTTTTGTTTTTGCCATATCACCTTTTGATGAAGTCCTTTGCAATACAAAACTATTTTATTTTGATAAAAGCTAAGTCACCACTTCTTTGGTTGTTTATACTTTTTTGATGAGATCTGCTAGTTATTTCTGTGGTATTTTATTATAGACATATATTTGAGGGTCTTCTGGAATTCCTACAGTTTCTTTCCTCCCTCCTAAAGCTTTTAAATTAATAGAGAAGCCAATAAGCATTGATCTGTCTGTATCACTAGCCCCTGTTCTAATATGCTGTTTAGGATCCCTTGATTCCCCCTGGGCTATTTAACCACAATAGTGGGAGGGTGCCAGGTCCCTAGACATGCAGTGGTCAGGTCCCTTCAGTTCTTAGTAACAGAATAGCTAGGTTGTAAATATGGAAAGATGAGAGAGGCACCATCCAGGAGCCTCATTTTTAGGTTCATGATAGTACTGGAAAATACTTCCTAGAATCCCAGAAAGTCTTCATGACTGTGGATGTCCCTGCTGGCCAACCTTCGGACGTTATTTCCATGGACTTAAAAGTACAGTTTATCATTTGTAATAAGGATAAACAGGACTGCCTACCTAAATAAAGGTAACAGAAGTGCTGCCAAAGAAAGGATGTTGGCTACTGACAGCTGTCAGTAAGCCTCCCACAGCTACTGTGCTTTAAGTGCTTTTGAAAAGAGAACAGCTCAAAAAGTTCTATTTAGAATGTTCAAGATCTCTTAAGGTTTGCTGATGAACAGCAGACTGTAGATCATTTCCCTAACTGATGTCCAGGCTCTTCTAAGGAGGGCTTGGGGCCTGAGAGCTAAAAGGGTAGGTAGGGTCATTAGTTGGGATTCTGGAGAGCCTGAGTACCAACAGGTAGTGCAGAGCCCTTTTCATTGAGAACAGCCCATGTCAATTAAATGGCTTCATTGAGAACCAGCCTATATGGAAGCCTGACTGTAGGCTACTCAGCCTTGGCAGATGGGCTGATAGACATACATGACAAAGAGAAATGGGTACACATAGTTTCTCTCCCACTAGACCTGTTTTCCTAAGTTCTTTTTTAAAAACTTCAGAAGACCACACACCCTCTCCCCAGTTTTATTTTATTTTTCAGCTGATTTGGAATCTTTCCTATCATCTGAAATTAAAGTAAATTCAGCCTTTGTGGTTGCAGCGTCCCTTTCTGCCTGGTACATGGTCCCCAATCTGATGTTACAAGGCAGTCAACTTTTGTAGAATAGTTAATGTAGTAGTAATATTAATAATAACAACAATAATATTAATAATGCAGTTGACTGCCACACAGACTTTTACTTGGCATAGAAACTGACTCTCTCCTAAAAGCCAAATAAAATCCATTTGATTTGCAAAAGGCTCACCTGTAAAATCTGTTGGTTATTTATGTAGCCCTGGGAACCACCAACCATCCCCAATCCACAGCTACACACAGAAGAGTCCAGGTTACTTACCAACCTCTTAAGTGACTGAATGATGCTCAGTGGCACCTCTTACCAGCCTTCCTTTCTTACTGCCTCCCTCATGATACTGTTATTTTTGCTTAGATTGGACTGTCTTACACGAGTTAGAAAAAAAATAAGAAAATTGCCTGTTTTCTGCAATCCAGGTGTGTTTCAGAGATTCAGAGTTAAGAAGTCAAGTAAATATTTTGGCAGCCCAACAAAGGTAAGAAAGGGAGAATGTACCTAACTGGCTTCTCAAATTGCAGGCCTGTCCAAACATTGCCTTTCTCTAGAGAAGCTGGTCTAATGAAGTCAGCCCTGCTCACCCAACAGCCAGGTCAGTGGCTAAAGTGGACTTGTGCCTTTTTCTGGCGCCTTCCCTGGTTTGGTGCTGAGCCAGATTTGATTTTGATTCCCTCTAGTACTAGACAGAGATGCTCTATCTGTAAGCTGGGATCTTTCCTCCTTAACACACTCTAATCACATTGTTTTCTCATCTTGCTGGGGGCAAAAAGAAAAGCCAGCCTATTTTCTCTCCCTCTTTTAAGTTGGAACCCTGACAAAATTAAGCCCCAAAACGTCACAGTCTTTCAGATAACATGGAGACTTCAGTGTAACTTCATCCCAGGAAGCTGGCAGACAGCTGTGAAAGGGAATCCAGAAGTACCATGTACAGGGCTGCTGGTCTCTAGGGCTTCAAAGATCAGGGCACCAGAGCACACCCCAGGTGCCAATCTAGGTGGCTACCCCCTCCCCCAATGTTTTCACTTAAGAACAACCATTCATCCCAGAAGTAGGGAGTTATGGCCTGCTAGTCCTGTCTTGCTGTGCTTTGTGACTCTTCTAAGGAAAAGACAGACGTGAAAGCTGTCTCTCTCACCCTCCCCCAGTGGCTTCCATCGGATCACCTTGGCAGGGGCCTCATCCCAAGGGAGGAGGGGTAGAGTGCGCTGTGGTGATGGTTCCTTTGATCACCTCTTGCTAGACCCAGGCCTGGCTGCCAGCAGGCCAACTAAAGGTCCTACTATGCTGACCTGATGAGGTGCTGAATAAAACCCAAGGGAGAGTAACTAGTGAGAAGGAAGCCTTGGGAGTGAAAAGGATCTCCCTCCCCCTTTCCTGTCAACCTGCAAAGCTTCATAGACTGGATTTTCCTAACAGGGAGCCTCTCGGTTCCTGCCAGCCAGGCTACATACCCTTAGCCTTGGCCCCTGCTTTTTAGATCTTGTGTGCTCTGTGTATGTTTTGTGTTTGAATCCAGGCTGGCTCTCCCTGGTTCTCAGGCTGGGAACCCACTGTGCCTGTTTCCATGGTCACTGGGAAGCTCTTAACGCCATGTGCTTCAAAGGGATCCTTTCTCCTCCCAGACTCCCTGCTGCCTGCCTAGGGAGTGCACAATGAGAGGCTCCTCTGCCAGGCCTCTGAAGACCTATCCTTTGCCAAGGAAGGCTGTGCTACCTCACAGTACTAGGAAGTGCACCCAGTCCTTAGTGAGCCAGCCCCCTTGTAGATGTTTATAGTTTGTAGACTGGTGTTTTCCCTACATCTCTTTGTTTAGGAAATCATAGAAACTAAAGGAGAATGCAAAATTGTAAGAGGTAGCAGTCTTCTAAGTGGGCAAGGGAGAAAGAAAATGATGGGTTGGGGAAGGGAGACTAATGTTAGATATCCTTGGCTAGACTCCTATCTTTTTTGGGCCAGGAGAGAATGAAGTTGAAAGATGGCTCTTGTCATGCTTTCTGTCCCTGGAGACTGACTGGGGAAGGGATGCCTGCTCACCCTCCCAGAGCCAGGCTTCCAGGTTTGACAGTTGCTTTCGTTCATGTGTTTCAGGCTCTCCCAGCTGAAAGAAGATAAGAAGAACTTACAGTTTAGAGATTTGGAAGGTGCTCCAAGTTGAGGCTGGAATAAATGCAGAGCTCCTCGTTTTAGATCCCAAGCCTGAAGCCTAGCCCTCAGAGCTGGCAGCTTAGTATCTGTCTGAGCTTACCATACAGCAGAGGGCATGTGGACCAGTTGTTTTCCAGGGGTAGAGGGATTGAAAATCTTTTTTTTTTTTTTTTTTTTAAGTACAGGGTTTCTTGTATAGTCCTGGTTGTCCTAGAACTCACTCTGTAGACCAGGCTGGCCTCGAACTCACAGAGATCTGACCACCTCTGCCTCCTGAGTACTGGGATTAAAGGTGTGTACCACCATGCCTACCCAGGATTGAAATTCTTTATTTGGGCTTTTATCCTGGCGTTGCATTCCTGATTCCTTGTCAGCCTTCAGAATACCTCTTTCCTCCCCTGTGGGATTCCCTGTAGTGATAGGAATTTAGTTAACAGGTCACAGATACTCTTTATGTAACTAGAAGAGAATTCACTTTGATGGCGTTAACTATATTTTCTACTTAAAACATCTTGGAAAGGTTTCTAGAACTTGGAGTTCTGAGGGTGATAAGTTTTGCTTCCCCCAAAACCTGTGTTCACTGCCTATGGAACATCATTTAAAGGGTGGATTCTAAGAACAGCTCATTTTTTTACTGCTCTGTTGGAACCCTACAGGTGGTGCCCTTGGAATACCTATGGGAAATAAAATGGAAACTATGGCCCCTATTATAGGCAACATTCCTAATAGAAAGGAATGGTACTAGACTTTTTTCAGTGAGTATAGGGATGAAATTCCAGGATGACCTAACAATGTATGTGACCATGTAGCTAGTTTCAGCAAACAGGGACCACTGGACCATCAACTCTTCCACCAATGCCCTTAGTCTGCTGTCAGAGTAGAATCTTTCTAGAAAGCAAATACCTTATTAGTGCTTAAATACTTCAGAGCTAATGAGAGGAAGAAACATCTTAAAGAACTATTTAAAAAAAAAAAAAACTACTAGTTTCTTTCATGTAGATTATAGTTTCCTAACAATCTATCCCTTTTCCTTTTTCTTCTTACCTGCCCAAACCATATTTGGTAAGAAAAGAGATAAGAAGACTGAATGTTCAAAAATGTCATCCTAACAACTGCCCATTTGGTGGGCAGATTGTGTGCTCCTAACTGTGTTCTTAATCATTGGAGTTGGAGATCCTGAAATTTCAAAGTCCACAACTTTGAATATTACAGCACTGGTTATAGAGTCCTGGTGATGGTTTTGTGTATTACGTGTTCTGAGCCAATTCTCCCAGATTCTTTGTCTAACCTTAGGCTTTCTTAGGTATCAGGTATACAACCTGAAGAGAGTGAGAGACAGACAGACAGAAGACAGGCATAGATTCTATATATTATAGATATATATGTCTCATTTTGTCCACTCATCTGTTGATTAATCCTTGGGTCACTTTTTTTTTATCTCTGGGTGATTGTAAATAATGAAACCATGAATGAGAACACATAAGTATCTCTTTAAGAGATCCTGCTTTCAGTCCTCTGGAGCATACACTAGACCTTGACATGGAATTGCTGAACCACATGGCCACTCATGCTTAACTTGTTGAGGAATCAGTCTACTGCTTTCCACAATAGCTACATCATTTTACTTTCCCACCAGAAATGTACAAAAGTTTATTCTGCTGAGCAGTGGTGGCGCACGCCTTTAATCCCAGCACTTGGGAGGCAGAGGCAGGCGGATTTCTGAGTTCGAGACCAGCCTGGTCTACAGAGTGAATTCCAGGACAGCCAGGGCTGCACAGAGAAACCCTGTCTCTAAAAACAAACAAACAAAAAAGTTTATTTTACACATCTTGTCACCATGTGCATACATGTATACACAGGCAAATAATGGTCAGTTTATTGGTATGGACTGGTGCTTTGATTTGCATCCTCTTACTGATCAATGATGCAGTAGTGATGCATCATTGGTAACCAATGATGCTGAGAAGCCCTTTGCATACTTTTTGTCTATTGTCCATTGTCCATTCTCTTTGGAGAACAATTAAAATATTTTGCCTGTTTTGAAGTCAGTTTGATTGGGTTTTGTTGTTGACTTTTAGGGATTCTTTATATATTCTTGGTATTAATCTCTTATCTGGTGAACAGTTTGCAATATTTTCTCTTGTTCTTTGGGCTGACTTTTCATTCTATTGATAGTATCCTTTGATGCACAGATGTCTTTAATCTTGAAGAAGTCTAGTTTGTCTATTTTTCCTGTTGCCTGTGCTTTGGTGTCTGGTTTTTGTTTTGTTTTTTTGCCTTTTCTTTTCCTTTTTTAAAAATATTTGTATAGTTGTTTCCTTTTGTTTGGTTGGTTTTGCTTTTTTGTTGTTGTTGTTTTTTGTTTTTTAGCACATAGAAAGTTAAACAAATATATTTGTCAATTTAATGTTATCCTGAGAATTCCAGAACAAAAAAGAATTGTTGCATCCTGGGCCAGGCTCCCAGCAGCTCTCTGTGTTAGAAGATGTTCACTTTTGGACATGAAGAATGAGAAGGAAATACACAGGAAGTGCCCTAGGCTGGCTGTCAGGGTCCAGCTAGCTGGCCACACTGTTTTGTGGCCAACCTCTTGCTAATGGGGAATTGCTGTCTTGTCTCCATGGCCAGTTGCCACCAGCCCTTTGGTGTGAATGGCAAGGAAATGGGGACTGGTGGCTGGCTGAAGTCCAGGATGCAGCCTTTGCTGGCTGAGAACCAAGGCAGGAGGGATAAACATTCCATGCACAAGAGAAATAATGCCAGTTCCAAAACCTGTAATTCCCAAGTTAAAAAAATCTTTTTAAAAAGAGATTTTTTCAACCAAACTGTGCTTTTATCTTTAAGTTCTGAATGGAAGATTGTTCATACAGCTAAGCTGGCTGCAAAAGCCAGGCCAGTTAAAACAGTATGCCGGCAGCACTCCTTCTAAATAACCAGAAACTGTTGGCTCAGAGGAGCCTAAACTGAGGAACCAACCTGCTGGGAGACGTTTTTTCCAAGTAACTCCAAGCAGTGGCCTAAATGTAAACCCTCCTGCTGGGGAATGGCACTTTGGCAAATGAAGACCCTAATTAGAAATGGAAGGGTTTCTATTTTGTTTTTCTTTAATCCTTACCCTGGGGCCTTTGCAGGGCCTGCCATGTCTCTGCTTGTGTGCAAAGAAATTTCCAGCTTCTCTTTGTAACAGGATCCTCTTTTGGGAAAGCAGCAACAGTGTGGGCCCACCACAGCCAGAAGACCCTGCAGCCAGCCTAATCCAAAACAAAGAGCGTGGGCTGGGTCACCTGGATTGGCTAGTCATCGAGGTTATGCCCAAAGTGGATCTTATGCTGCCTCTTAAGACACTCAGACACATGCTTAGGTGGAAAGTGAGCTTCCCTCCATCCTAGAGAACAGAGGCATGAGCAAAATGCAGAGCAGTAAGGAAGAGCTGTGGCTCTGACCTGCCAGGCCTAGGAGAACTGAACACACTGCAAAGGTCTACTTTCTTTCCTATAGTTCCTTAGCTGTTACATCCAGATGGTGGATCAATTAGCTTTTGATCCTTAAGATCAAATCCATGGAGACTGTGCCTGGACGCATCAGTGCTACCTGTCCTACTGTCCATGTATCCTTGCCCTGTGAGGCACCTGTGGAGGCTTAGGGCAAAGAGTACCTTCAGTTCTGTTTTTCTTTGGCTCTGGAAAGACAGATGAACAGAGCTTCTCTGGACCTAAAGTATTGAATAGCTGGTAAGTTATAGCACTGGTTTTACATAATTCTAAGTGAATTCTAGTGATGTACCTTTTTAGCCTCAGAGAGCAGTTCTGTTTTTAAGCAACATCTTCACATCAGTGAGTGTGATGTGGCAAGTGAGCTGGGAAGTTTCATGTGTCCTTTGTGTTTTAAGCACCAATTTATGGCTGTTAGCTTTTATTTTCATCATCATCGTCAAAATCATGACTTAGTACAAAATGCTTGTGCCTAAGGGACTTCCAAAAACTTACTGGGGGAAATTACACTTTTTTTTTTTTTTTTTTGAGCCAAATACAAGAAATATATGTCTCCCAAGCAGCTGCTCCCTGAAAGCTGGAAACCCTGGAAGCTAGTTCAAAGATTAGTGATCCCAGACTTGGGGAGAGAAGCTTGGCTGCAGACAACTAGCTAAGGCTCATCCAGGACCCAGGTTAGCACCAGCCTCACAAGCTCTTTTAGACCACTGCAGTTCTTGGCGCATCAGTTCTGTGCTCTGGTTTGTGGAGCCTCTGGAGAGTCCCTCTCTCTAGTTCTGCATGTGTAACAGGATGGGTTCCTGGGCAGTCTACACCCCTCCCATTGTTGAGAAGCGTATTGCTGTCAACACACCTATCTAGGGTTGCCCACTGCCAGAAGAAAGTATATCTGGAGCATTTATTTTCCTGAGGTGCCCCCTCTGTAGCTTCTAAATTATAAGGGATCAGATCCCCTCTTCTGGTCTCCATGGGCAATAGTTATGCATGTAGTACACAGGGCATACATGCAGACAAACAAAACTCTCACAAATGTACATTTAAAAAGATTATGGAGCTGGCAGGATGGTTCTGGGTAGAAGCCCTTGCAACTCCGACCATAGTGGGAGGAGAGGGCTGACTCCATTAGTTGTCCTCTCACCTCTTCACTCATTCACACACACACACACACACGCATGCTTATGCACACACTAAAAGCGAAAGAAAATTAAAAAGGAAAGAAAAACACATTCTACCATAGATAATTGGATTAGCTGTGTAGATCATAAAAGCATGAGTATGTGGAATAACATGAATAATCCTGGATTTATAAAGGCTTTGCTGCAGTAGCAGGGCCCTGATAGCACCTACCATGGGCAATGTGGAATACTGGGGATAGCCTTTACCAGGACAGGTTAGTATTGCTGATACTGCTAAAAATGTCTTTACTCAGAGAAAATAATGCAGAGGGCTTAATAGTCTTCACATCACTCCCTCAACATCTTTTCTCCATACTTCCCTTTCTGCCCTGGCCATTTCTTCATTTCTGCTGTCCTACCATGCTAAATGCTATTGTATCAGCAGTGAGAGCAC
Source organism: Mus caroli (assembly GCF_978045245.1). Lineage (NCBI taxonomy): Eukaryota > Metazoa > Chordata > Mammalia > Rodentia > Muridae > Mus > Mus caroli. Next base: position 118,125,792 of record NW_028227268.1, read on the forward strand.
TCTTGAAAATCTTGTCACCCAAAAGAGCTAGAAAAAGACATTCTATGCATCTTGGTTTTGAGTTGCTGTCCCCCTAGTCCTCTTGAGCAATGGTATATTTGATGTTACTCAGTTGTCTGAATATATGTGGTCCTCTAGCCAGCTGATGCAAGCTTGGATTTGGTGTTCCTCGTGTCTGTGAGATCTTTGAACCAAGAACATTTCAACAGCTGCTTACTTACTACACAGCAGTTAAACTCACAGCCCACTTTGTACCACATTGTTGAACAGAATGCAGAGAAAAAGCCCCAGCCTCCTAGCTAAGGTAACTTAGACATGAACTTGCAGAAGTTGAGTAACAGTGTAAAACAAATCTTGTCTGTGTAATTCAGTTATACATTTATTAAGGCTCTCCTACAGCCCAGGCAGTGGGCTAGACACTCCTGACACCATGGTGGTTAGAGTAGACAAGTACCCTGCCCTCATGAGATCCTTGGTCAGTAAAGGGATTACAGAGACAAGCAACACATGAACACACACACACACACACACACACACACACACACACAAGAGAGTTGGCTATGGGCCATGATGTGGTTGCAAGATCAACAAGGTAAAAGGGTGAATCTGCCCGAATTGCATTGAGCCATTAGCCTAGAGTCAAGAAGAAAGAGACACATCTCCCACAATGAGCTTGCCTACCTACCTCTGCTTTGTCTTCTGTTCTTAAGTATGCTGCCTAAGGTGTGCTTTGTTGCTCCCTGTCATCTCTTTCATTTTCAAATCCATCAGACAGTTCTTTGCTCCCATATAAGTATTAGCATGTGATAAGAATGACAGGAAGGCACTTAGTCTTACAGAAAGTTAGCTGCTGTATTTTAGGAACCTCATTAAATATTATCTACTTGTCTATTTCACAAAGATACTTTTTTTTAACCTCTGAAAGTTGTGTAATATGCTGTGATATAAAGGGGTATGGTAGGGTATCCCCTAAGACTCAACCTTTGGTATTGTTTTAGAGATTTATGTAACCTACAAAGTCCAGTGCAGTGTTTTGTTGGGGTACTCATTCTTCCTTAAGGTACCGTTCCCTCCTCTGGTGACTATGGAAAGGGAAGGAATCTGTTGAACCTAAAACTGTCTGACTGTGTCTTACACCCTGAAATATCGTAATTAAGAGATCATTAGCAAATAGTATCTCTGGTGCTAGTAAAGGTTATTGTCATAAAAAGCTGCCTGCTGTACCAACTTTGTGTTCACATGAAAATCCAAAGACCAGCAAAATGTCCTCTTAACTGGTGAGAGCTGCATTGGAGAAGGTGGGAAGGTGAAGCAGTGTTCGACCGTCTTGAGAAAAGATGAAAGCATGGAAATAAACAGGTTTTGATAGACTAGAAAACTTTCTCCTTAGAAAAAGTGAATGAGAAAACAAGGCTTTGTGTGGAGTGGGGGGATCTCTAGCCAATATAAGGTTGTACTGGTGGAACCCATTTCCTTTGTTCTGTTAAAGCCTGAAGTAGGCTTTCAGTTGTTTGATGAACATTAATTTAAGGACACGGGAGAACTTAGGATGCAGCTCGAATTTAGGGACTTTTCTACATTATTTGCCATAGGCTATAGAAACAGAAGAGTGTGGGTTCCCTGGTATATGGATAACCTCTCACTATTGTATTTAAGAGGAATACTAACTAAACAGGGAGCTTCAAGTAGGACATCTCTGTATTTACATTTAAAGGTCAGCAAGCTGGGCATGGTGGCACATGCCTGTAGTTCCAGTATTTGGAAGGATGAAGCAAGAGAATCATGAGATCTAGACAGCAGGACCCTGTTTCAGGAAAAGAAAAAAAAAAGGGGACAGAAGAAAAGAAAGTTAGTTGTTCCGGTGAGAGTTGCAAGCAGAGAAGAGCTTTGTGATTTTAGGGCACTGTCACTTTATGGCCAAGTGGCATGCAGCGTGCTTTTATCCAAAAGATCTGAAGAGAGAGGGAAAAGTAACATTTTCCTAGAAAGGAAAGCCGTGTGCTTCTGATGGTCTAGATGAACCTAGGACAGCAGCCTGCCACAGATGGTTTGTAACAGAGCTACTGAGTGACAAACCCACCTTGGCTTCTGAATGAGTCGCATGGGCTCAGCACCAGCATGTGCAAGGGGTGAGAAGATGGAACATTGAGGGCAGAGGGGGCTGGAAAGCCATTGAATATGGAACAGTACAGGATGGTAGCTGAAAAGGGAAACTCAGTTTGCTTCCAAGGACCCCTTACGTACATAGGGTTGAGCAGGCTGGATGTAGGAAGGAAGGATGGAGGCTGTGAGAGGAGGGAAGGATTTGTGTTTCTCATGTGAGACAATGGTTTCGTAAGTGTGAGCTTTAGGAGAAACTTGGTGACTTTGATTTTGGTTTTGTTGTTTGGGGATTTTTTTTTAAAGATTTATTTATTATTATATATAAGTACACTGTAGCTGACTTCAGATGCACCAGAAGAGGGAGTCAGATCTCATTACAGGTGGTTGTGAGCCACCATGTGGTTGCTGGGATTTGAACTCAGGACCTTGGGAAGAGCAGTCAGTGCTCTTACCCGCTGAGCCATCTCACCAGCCCTGTTTGGGGATTTTTGTTTTGTTTCATTTGGTTTTGTGGAGTTTTTTTTTTAAAGACTTATATATTTTGTGTATGTGAATACACTGTTGCTGTCTTACCCATGTTAAATTGCTTGGGAAATCAGGGCTGGAGATGGTGTGGTGCAAAATGAGCTTGTCCTAGAAGAGAATGTAGAGAAAAGGGACCAAGTATAGGGCTCAATGGGAAAGGAATTAGTGGGACTTTGAAGGACTCATTGTAGGGACCTGAAGGAATCTAAAACTAAGAGAGAGGGGAGCTGGCATAAAGCACAGAAGACAGGTGTGTAAGGGAGCAGGCCCTGTGCATTCACTTAGCACAAGTATGTCAGCTTTGCTACAGTAGCAACAGCCCCTAAAACCTACCAAACAAAAACTACTCCCTATTTCTGTGATTTGGCTAAGTGTTTCTGGTCGGGGCTACCCTGATTGATGTCTGTGGTCAGCTGGTAGTTTACAATGGCTGAATAGCGTAGGATGGCCCCAATCACATTGGGACCTTGCCCGAGACAACTGTGCCTATGTCATCCGGGAGCTTAGGGTTCTAGACAGGGAGGGAAGGGGGGAAGGGGAGGGGAGAGAGAAGAGAAGAGAAGAGAGGAGAGGAGAGGGGAGGGGAGGGGAGGGGAGGGGAGGGGAGGGGAGGGGGGGAGGGGGAGGGGGAGAGGGGAGAGGAGAGAGGAGAGAGAGAATGAATAAATGTGAAAGAAAATGAATGTAAGCATGCCTGAGTCTTATATTCAGGCCTGCTTCAAGAGATGGAAAAACAACCTCCCATCTCTACCTAGAAATAGACACAAAATATTGTGGGCTTTTTTTTCTTCAGTCCACTCAAGAATGTAAATGAGATCATGGAGACGTCCTTATGGAAGTTATTTTTCTTCAACCTCAGATGATGGCAGAAAAGTGAAGTAATACAGCAGGAAATCGACACCAGTCTGGTTCATGACACCAAGCAAACGGGGTTGATAATGCCAGATGTAGTGGCTCAATCAGCCAAGAGCCAAGGCAGAATTGCCTAGGCTACATAATGAATTCTGGGCCAACCTGGTCTATATCCTGTCTCAAAAGCAGAAACAAAACCAGGTAGAGGTATGCTGCTAGGCCTGACCACCTGAGGTTAAGCCTAGGAACCCAGATGGTATAAAGAAAGGATTAACATTTTTGGAAGTTGTCTTCTGGTCTCTACAAGAGGACATGCATGCATATACATCCAACATACAATAGATGAGATTTAAAGAAAATAAGAAATTTATAGTCAGTTACAAACTCAAACTGAAACACCCCTGCTCAGATCAGCACTGTCTGATCTACAGGATTCAACACTTGACTGCTAATATTCATGTAAGACTAGACCAGTGAAAAGTGATCATAGCTGCCATTAGTTTGTAGCTACTGTGTTCCCAAATTGTGCCAAGTATCCTATATCCATGATTATTTGATAAATCTTAACAATTCTATAATATATAACAATACTATAACTATCACTGTCCCAGTTTTAAAGATGGGGAAATGAGGATCAAACTGTAATTGACTTGGCCAAAGGTATCTGTTTAATAAGTGATGAACCAGAAATGAAAACCTTGCAGGCTCCTGGACTCCCTTGACTGTGGACAGTAGCAACAAGTGTGCATTCATTCTCCTCCTCGTGTTCATCTCTCCTCTCCTCCCCTCAAGACAAAATATTAATATGTAGGGCTAGAGAGATGGCTCAGCAGTTAAGAGCACTGACTACTCTTCTAGAGGTCCTGAGTTCAGTTCCCAGCAACCACATGGTTGTTCACAACCATCCTTAAAGGGATCCAATGTCCTCTTCAGATGTGTCTGAAGACAGCTAGAGTATACTCATATAAGTAAAATAAACATTTTTTTTTAAAAAAATCTTAATATGTAGCCTAGGTCAGACTTGAATTCACCTAATCTGACTCCAAACTCAGTGCAGTTCTCTTGCGTTAGTCTTCCAAGTCCTGGGATTACAATTCTGTACAACCATGCCTATTTCTGGATCTACCTCTCCCCCCTGCTTGGCTCATCTTTCCACCCCTTCCTTTCTTTTATAATTTCATACACACACACACACTATACTTAGATGGTTTCCCTCCCCATTATCTTCTTTTGTCCCTTTTTCCCCTCATACGGAGCTCTCCCCCCAATAAGTCACCCACTTGTATGTTTGTGTGTATGCATTTAATTAGGATTGCTTATGTGAGTATGAGTGGTGGGTTATTTATTTGAACAAAGGCAACTTTCCACTGGCTCTTACACAGAAGAATATGATTCTCCTTTCCTCAGAGAGAGGTGGAGTCTTGTACAGATAGCCACAACTGTTCTGAGTTCATGAATGCAGTGGCAGTCCAACAAGCAGAAGACACTGGCTGGCAGCTCTCTTCCCCATCCCTGGCTTTCACATTCTCCCTGCTCCTCTTCCACAGTGTTCCCTAAGCTTTGGAGGTAGTGCAATGGATGTCCTGTTTAGAGCTGAGTACTCAGCAGCCACTTGTTGTTCTCAGTATTTGACCAGTTATGAGTCTCTTCCTTAACCACTGCCCACTGCAAACAGAAACTTCTCTCACCAAGGTGGAGCACACACTAATGCTATGGATATAAACAGAAATATTTAGAAAGCAATTTGGCACCATTGGTTATCCACTTGTTTGTTTTCAAGGCAGGTCTTCTCTGCATATCCCTGACTGTCCTGGAACTTGCTTTATAGAGAGAGTAGACTGCCTTCAAACTCAAAGATCTACCATGCCTGGCTATCATCCCTTTCTTGTTTTTTGTTTGTTTCTGTTTTTCGAGACAGGGCTTCTCTGTGTAGCCCTGGCTATCCTGGAACTCACTCTGTAGACCAGGCTGGCCTCGAACTCAGAAATCTGCCTGCCTCTGCCTCCCAAGTGCTGGGACTAAAGGCGTGCGCCACCACGCCCGGCTATCATCCCTTTCTTAATGAAATATTCACTCTGTCTACTTACTTGGGATCTGCTTGCTTCCCAGAGGCCTAGTGAAATCTACACTGCCCTTAAATTTACCCTTCATCTAGACACATTGGCAGTAGATTTCAGGTACTGAGTCAGTTTGAGATATCAAAGGAGGTAGTATCTTGCTCAATCTGGGTAATTGTTGAAACTAACTTTGAATTTTCTTCTATTATCTAGAATTAATAGCATTCTCAGCTGGGTGCAGTAACAGCATGAATTCTACCACTCTAAGTGTCGAATCCTGGCTGAGCAGTGATGACTTTTAATGCCAGCACTCAGGAGGTAGAGGCAGTTGGAGGCCAGCCTGGTCTACAGAGCGAGTTCCAGGACACCCAGGGCTGCACGGAGAAATCCTGTCTCAAAAACAAAACCCAACCAAACCAAAAAGAAAAGAAAAGAGTGGAAGCCTGGGGAATCGTAGGTCAAGGTCATCCTCAGCAGCAGCTGGCGCTAGAGAGCGAGCACCGGAAATAAGGACTGTCACTGCTCTTGGAGGGGACCAGTTTCCAACAGTTCAACATCCTCTTCTGGCCTCCATTGGCATCCTTCCGAACATACATGCACATACAGACAAATAGATACTAAATGTAAATAAGTCTTTTTAAGAACAGCATTCACATGGTCAAATGTCATCAGTTTCAGAATAGTTTTGCTCTTAAGCAGTAATGGGAAAGGCTAATTTTGGGTTGACCACCCATTTCATCTAGAACAAACTTTAGGGGCCAGCAAGATGGCTTAGCATGTAAGAGTACTCACTGTCAAGCCTGATGCCTTCTGTTGAATTCTCAGGGTACACATGGTGGAAGGAGAGAACAGATTCCCGCATGTTGTCCTCTGAAGTCTGACCTGTACACACACCTACAAAACCATAACCTGGCATGCCAAAAGTTCCCTCCATTCTCCCTTTGAAATCTCCTTCCCAGCTGCTAGACCACTGATTCTCCAACTATAAATTAATTTGCATTGTATAGAATTCTATATGGAATCGGTGTGTGTGTGTGTGTGTGTGAGAGAGAGAGAGAGAGAGAGAGAGAGAGAGAGAGAGATATTTTAAAATTTGAATACATGTGAGCATTCTGCTTTTTAAACTCTGAACTTGGGCCAGAACTTGTAAAGTTACCTGTGAATTGAACATTAACCAACTAATGGCAATGATAAGTTAATCTATAACATCATCTGTTAGCTGTTAACATTACCCCCAAGTCTAACTTCCTCTTGACTGTCTGGTTCTAAGCACACCTTCTCTTGAAGTGGTAACTGAAGGCAGCCTAGAGAACTTGGGGGAGTGTGTGTGTGTGTACCCTAATATGTGTAGCTTTGTGGCCAGCAGACTAGCATGGACCAGTGTCCTGCAAAAACTTAAGGTCCACTCTGACAGATTCAAGATATGCAAATTCCCCAGCATTGCCTTGGGGCAGATGATTGCTACAAAAGTATTCACTTTACAATCTAATAATGGCCAGATATGGTGATGTACACCTTTAATCCCAGCACTTGGGAGGCAAGGCAGTTGGATACCTATAAGTTTGAGGTTAGCCTGGTCTATGTATTGAGTTCCAGGACAGCCAGGGCTACATTGAGACCCTATCTCAAAAAAACAAAACAAACAAAAAAAACATACAAAGAAAGGATTTCATAGTGGGAGCTGGAACAGTGGCTTGGTGGTTAAGAAAACTGGCTACTCTCTGGGTGGTGGTAACACACATCTTTAATCCCAGCATGTGGAGGCAGAGGCAGGCAGATCCTGTGAGTTTGAGGCCAGTCTGGTCCACAGAGTGAGTTCCAGGACAGCCAAAGATACACAGAGAAGTGAGAGGGGGAATTGATCTAACTTTGGGTTCTCTCAACCCCAAGCATAAACTTGGATTTTGCAAAGCCTAATGGTAGGGCGGGAGCAGATCCTCAGGAAAAGTATGGCCTCCTTTGCAAATCAGCAAAATGGGACCCTGACTCCCAAATAGAAGAAGTAGACTCCTTGTCTCAGGTGCACTGCATGAGTCTCAGGACAGAAGCAGACTCACTATCCTCAGATATGCCACATAGGCTCTGGGGACCAAGAGTAGACTCAGTCTGTATAGGAACAACTGGCCAGAACTACTTCTTCAAAGAAAGTGGTTTGTGGCCCTTCCTCTAGAGTTGGCTCACTAATCTTTCTATGTGTTACAGACACCCAAAGGGTGTGTAGTTTGATATCTTTAACCTCAAGGCTAGCAAGAGGGTATAAGCTTGGTGATCCAGCAAGTTCAATACCTAAAACTCACACATAAAAATGGAAAAAGAAAACAGAATCTACAAAGTTGCCCTCTACCTCCATATATTCACTGTGGCATGTGCACCCACAAAGACACAGTAATAATAAACAAACAAAATTTTAATTAAAAAGTGCTGGGTGTTGGCATACAGCTTTAATTCTAACAATCCAGAGTCAGAGACATAGGCTGAATGTCTGAGTTGGAGATCAGCTTGGTCTACACAGGGCAGTGGTTTTCAACCTTCCTAATGCTGTGACCCTTTAATACAGTTTCTCATGGTATGATGATCCCCAACCATGAAATTATTTCATTGCTACGTAATCATAACTGCAATTTTCTAGTTATGAATCATAATGTAAATATTTGTGTTTGCCAATGGTCTTAGTTGAGACCCACAGGTTGAGAACCACTGACATACATAAGTGTTCCAGGCTGGCCAAGGCTACATAGTGAGACCCTTTCTCAACAGTTACAAAAGGAGCAAATAGTGTGTGTGACTCAGTGGATAAACGCTTTTGCTACAAAAACCTGATGGCCCAAGCTCAATTCCTAGAACCCACATAAAAGTGGAAGAACAGACTCCCCAAAATTGTTCTTTGGCATTTACTCTGTGTCTCTGTGTGTGTGTGTGTGTGTGTAAATAAAGTAACTTTTTTAATTTTTAAAAAAGAAAATAGTAGTAGCCACTTTTCCAGGTTTGCCTGATAGCTGGGTACCTCCTAGTTAACACTGCCATTTCCTACAATTACTGGCTTGTATTTGGGGTTCTACAGAGCATGTGGTACTACCTCTGCTTGCCTACAAAGCCACTGGCAAACTCTTACATCATAAAGCAGAGCATACACATGATCTAGTGTTTGCCTGTTCATTTGAAACTTGGCAGCAAGAAGGGTTCTGGGTAGATGTTAGTGATTGCCGCTGATTCCCTTGGTGTAACTTTTCTTGGAATCAAGCTGTCCCTTTGCAAGAAGTTCTTTTTTAGTGGCAGTTATTCACATGTTATTGACCAAAGGAAGTGATGGGCCCAGTCATACTTCTCCAAGTTTCTTTCACTGTAATGATTTTTTGAAGGTAATAACTAAGATCTGTTCATCTGTCTGTCTTTATTCAATGTTTTGTTGTTGTTGTTGTTGTTGTTGTTGTTAAAAGCTACCACATTGCTGGGCGTGGTGGCGCACGCCTTTAATCCCAGCACTCGGGAGGCAGAGGCAGGCGGATTTCTGAGTTCGAGGCCAGCCTGGTCTACAAAGTGAGTGCCAGGACAGCCAGGACTACACAGAGAAACCCTGTCTCGAAAAACCAAAAAAAAAAAAAAAAAAAAAAGCTACCACATTATACTGTAAGACGAATCTGCCCTAACACTGTTGTGTTTTGGTGTGCTAATGGATGAGTGTTAGTACAAGTATATGTATTCATATTAGCTGAGGCAGGAAGGGCTCTTAGAGATGCTGCTTACAGTGTGGCCGGCCTGCCAGGTGGACGCACAGGTACCTTAAGTACTAGCTTTCCTCTCTCCCTTTCTTCTTGCTGACCTGTGAAGTTCAACTCCTTCAGAACACTTCTGATTACACTTACAAAAAACATCCCTAAAACTGTAGAAGTACCATGAGAAGAGTAACTGGAGCTTTAGGGACTTGGAGTCGTACAGTTGTAGTTTACTGGGAAATGCCCAGTAAACATTGATTAAATGCATGCATCTTTATTGTCTAGAGACAGAGCCATAGAACTGAGCCATGTGTGAGAGTTAGAGACCCCCTTCCAGAGAACAAAATTCCAGATAGAGATCCAAGGTGTACTCGAGAGCCTACAGACAGAATCTAGACTTGTGGGCACACTGGCTGCCACTGAGAGTAAGGCAAGGCGGCAGTAGGTAGTAAGTTTTCGTGTTGGGTTTGTGAAAACTATAGTACAAAACTACCATATCCCCCAGAGTCACCTTTGTAGAGCCCTTCTTCCGTGCTCATTGATGTGACCATGAGTGTCAGTTTTTAAGACTAAGCTGTTGTTGTTCTGTCCTCCCCTTTCCATCAGTACTGCAATTGTAATGGCTCTTTAATGAGGACTAGAAGAATTTGGACAATGAGTGTGTATTTAAAAAGCAGTCTTCGCCGGGCATGGTGGCGCATGCCTTTAATCCCAGCACTCGGGAGGCAGAGGCAGGCGAATTTCTGAGTTCGAGGCCAGCCTGGTCTACAAAGTGAATTCCAGCACAGCCAAGGCTACACAGAGAAACCCTGTCTCAAAAAACCAAAAAAAAAAAAAAAAAAGCAGTCTTCACCTATAGGTATCTGATTATAGCACTCGCTCTTTAAACTAGACCCTGAATTACAGACTTGCCAGTTTAATTCATTCTTTGTTTTATAACCTATCTCGTGACCTCAGCTCCTACAGCTGACAGCTCTCACTACACCCACTGTCCCCATCGCTAGGACAACCCCTGATGACAGAACTTGGGAGGTTGGCTTGGAAGTACTGTGAGTTGATAAGTACAGCTCGTGAGTGTGTTTGAGACCTTAATTCAAGAAAGTGTAGACTTGAAGTCAAAATGGTGACCTTGAGGTTCTTCTTCCTGGTTTTTACCATCTATTATGCTATTATTCTGTTTGACCAGTAAGAAGGAGTCCTAGACAAGGTCCTGAGCTCTTGTGGAATAGAAACCAAAAGCCTGGACCCAGGATCCAGGAATCTGCCCTTCATTACCAAAGCTTGCTTTGTTCATGCCCACAGCTATATATCATCCCAGCATTTATGTATCTGTTGGATTGCAGGCGCTGTGTCAGAAGCTGTGACCAGGGATGAGAGTGGGGTGGGTCTGTTTAATAACTTCACAAGGCCTTGACTGTGAAGGACCCAGACATCTGCTTTAGAGGTACCTTTCCCAGACATTACAAAAGCCCCTATTGTTTGGTACCCTAAAAGCACATTGTCCCTTTAACAGGGCTCTCCTTTAGTCTGAGTTAGAATAGTTAAGTGGATTTCTTGAAAACCAAAAATATAGCTGAAGAAGGAATTGGGTCATTCTAGGTGGGAAGAAAAGCCAAGGGTTTGGTGAGTTAGAGTAAGGGGTGCATACCCTGCCATATTTCCACCTCCGCTGTTCTTAACCTCCAGGTCTGAAGAGCTTTCAGACCTAATAGGTCCCAGTGTACCTCTAGCAGGACTCCTCAGTTGTCTCTGGGAGGAGTCTTTTTTTCTCCTTGGGGGGTTGGGGAGTGTGTGTGTGTGTGTGTGTGTGTGTATACTATGTATATGCAGGTGTTTGCAGAGGTCAGGAGGGATGGTCTGTGCAGTGTAAACTTCCCAGCAAGGGTCCTGGAAACAAAACTGGAATCTCTGGAAGAGAAGTAAGCACTATTCACCACTGAGCCATCATTCTAGCTCCGGGGGAATCTTTAACAAGTTCCCTAGGCAGTCCCCACTGCCACCCTGTCTGTGCCTGATCATTCCATGGCTTGCTTTCTTTATTGCCATTTTGTGATGTTCCTGTGTCACATCAACCTCCAGGTCAACTCACTGTGGTTCTTAAGGGCCTCCCTGCTTTGTGCAGACCCCGCACCTGTAGGAAGGATCAGAGAATGAATTTCTCTCTTTCTTCAAGAGAATACATCCTGTATGCAGCCATCAAAGGGAAGGGGTAAGGATCCATCAAGAAATGTAGAATGTATGCTGTGTTCATAGGAGGGAGATGTGTGTGGTAATCTTCCCAGGTTCTTGGACCTGAATCCCTGTATCTGTCGGGTCAGCCCTCCCAACCACTATGAATGTGCTATTAATTTTACCCCCGAGGACCCAGAGTAAAGATAGGCTTTCCCTCACATACTCACTGCCATGGAATTAAAACAGTGAGTCAGGATTTATTGCAATTCCAAGAGTTTCAACTCCCTTCCCTTCCTCCATGGCAGAGCTAAAATAAAAGCCAGGTGGCCAGCCTGAGCTCATGTCACCTGACCTTCAGCCTGTGCTAGTCCTGAAGGTCACCTTACTATAGTGTTATCAAACTAGTTGTAGACACATAAGACTAGCCGGATGGGGGTAGGGAGCTGGGAGAGTTGTGACTGTTCTTCCCTAAAGATGTGATGCTGATGTTGCTATAAATTACCTTGGTGAGGGGTTAAGATAATTAAACAATCATCGTTAAACTCCTCTAATAATAATGTTCAGAATTGAGACAATATTGAAAAAACGTAAGTGGATATATCCTCTTAAAAAGGAGAGAGGGAGGGAGAGAGAGAGAACGAGAACTAGCTCAGCATTGTCACACAGGCATTTAAACCCAGCAGAGAAGGTAGAGGTGAGTGGATCTCTGTGAGTTCAAGGTTAGCCTGATCTGCATAACAAGTTACAGGACAGATAGAAATACAGAGACTATGTCTCAAAAATAAAAATTGATAAGCAAAAAAACAAGTAGTAAGGGTGAGAACTGCCCTGTTCATGAACTTACACTGGCCTAAATACCAATGGCAATCACAGCACTGAATGAAACAGCCTTGTCTGATCAGAACAGTCCTTCCAAGCTGCTAGCCTGAAGGAAAAGAAGGAAAGTCCTTCAGCACCTCCCAAGATGGCCTCTTATGAGGCAGTGTAATAGGCAACTTGAGGGAATAAGACTCCTTTCTATGTTGAAGATTTGATTTATATGACATTTTTAACAAGTTTTAAAGAGAAAGAAGACCAAATGAGTTAAATAATAACTAAGTGGGGCCTGGACAGGGCTCTGGAAAGATGGCTCAGGGACTAAGAGCACTTGCTATTCTTGCAGAAAGTCCAGGCTTGGTTCCCAGCATCCACATAGCAATTCAACCACCTGTAACTTCAGCTCTAGGGATCTGATGCCCTCTTCTGACCTATATAAGTGTTTCAAAGATAAAAACACTATCTAGAACTTCTTGTGGGGCAATGGAGAGTAACACTCACCCGACAAGGGATTGAACCTAAGGTCTCATACATGCTAGGTAATACATACAGCTATACTACTATGCCCCAGCCCTCTTGTTTTTTATGTTGAGGCAGGGTCCTTGCTGACCTGCTAAGTAATTGGGATTATAAGTCTGCTCTTCTAAACTTGGCCAGTATAACACTTGTTTATTTAAACTATAAATATTTTGAGGTTCAGCATTCATGTTTCCAAATGGGACAAAATGAGAACTTCTCTGGGATGGGATGGGATGGGATGGGATGGGATGGGATGGGATGATGATGGGATGGGATGGGATGGGATGGGATGGGATGGGATGGGATGGGATGGGAAAGAGGTTTAGGTCAAATATCAACCCTCTAATTCATAGACAAGATATATAACTTACAAGCTTCCGGCTCTGTAGTGGAGCCAGCTGCCCTAGCCTTGCAGTTGTGCACATTTGGAAGCACTGAGTGTCTCACGTCAAACATTAATGAGTATTTTACTTTCCCTTCTGAAGTTTCATGCTTCCAGTCACTATTGCTGATGACAAGATGTGTGGTGTTAGCAGAAGACCTAGCTTATCATCCCCTTAATCCACCCCCAAGATGGCCCTGTGCTAGCTCCCAGTCCTTCCTCTAGCTTCCTATCCTCCTAGGGACAGACGACTATGGCAACATAGGTGTCTAAGCAAGGTGAAGGGAACTTGGTGTTTGAAGACTGAGAGCCCGCCTGCATGTGTGTAAGCCCCTTCCAAGAGGCAGGTGAACTGTGAGCACACTCTAATGAGGGACTGAGGAATAGTGTATAGTCCTCAGTATAGTCAAGGATATTTTGTGCTTAGTGTTAAAGTTGTATAGTCAGAATGTTTCTGTTTTGATTTTGCTTTTAAATCTGTTTACCACCTGATTCAAGAGTATTGTAATTTCTTTTCCTTCATTGCAAATATTGCTGGGTTCTGCTTAATTAGATCCAGACTCCATTAGTCCATCAGCATCAGAACATAGGGATCAAACTGAACTATCAGACTTGATGGCAGATGTCCTTACTAACTGAGACACCTCACCAGCCAGTGATTTTTATTTTATTTTTATTTTTCAGTCCCCCAGTTTCTCCATCAGTAGGCCAATCTTAAGAACAAAGCCCCTTGCTGCAAGAACCTACCCTTATTCTCCAGAGGCCGCTTAGGTGTTCAGACTTTGCAGGCGAGGTTGTTAAGTCTGATTCTGCCACCTAATTAACACTTGTTTATATTAATTAGTTGCCACATGTACAGAAGGCAGTGGTCCTTTTTTGAAGTTTCCAGTTACAGACCTAATAAGATCTGGCCTGAAATGGGACTTTGAGAACCTCCCAAGGCAAGGTAACAGCTTCCAAGTCCTCTACAAGTTTCTCTTTCAGGCATAGACAGCTCTACAGCCATTTTTCCATAACATCCTTCATTCACTCAGAAGGATGGATGGAACAGGAGGGTGTGCACAGGCTCTCTTTGAGTTTTTGGTGCTCCTTGTCAGGTGTTAAAACAAAGGGGACCATTGTGTTTCTTGGAACTGATCTAGAAGTCTGTGTTTGAGATTAAGATCTAAGGAAATGCATTTCCGTTTAACACCCAGTAGTTTCTGATTGTGAAAAGACTCACAACCTGTACATCGGCGCCATACATGACTACAGACTCCAGCCTCTTCTGTTGTTGGTTCCTTTAATTAGTAGGAATTAAGTGGAGGCTGCTGCATATTTTGAGAATAAATAACACTGTTTAAACTTAGGCAGCCTTAACCATTAACTTAACCACTGGATTCTCGCTGCTACATGTCTCCTGAATAGATCAGCATAATCTTAACTAGGACTTAAAAATCCTTCATCCTCTCGCTCACTCGCTCGCTCACTCACTCACTCACTCTCGGGAACTTAGAACTTGAAGCCCATGGGAGCCTTTGGAGACTTAATGACTTTAATTATGGCAAGAAGTATCTTGTGGTGGGTAGGAGTACAGCTGGTGGGAGAGCCCTTTCTCAGTGCAGCCGGATGGGAGCTGGCAAAAAGGCAGTCATGGGGGAGGGGACTGAGAGGGGTGACTGGGGGGGGGGAGGTTGGCCGCAGGGCCTCTGAATTCTGAACTGTGTTTGTGGCTTCAGAGCTTTGATCACTTGCCAGGGAAACCTGGAAGGTCAGGCCAGGCTGCAGCCAAGCCCTGGAATGAGGAGCCAAGTCAGTGGAGCGGGCAACACTATGTCACTGCCCTCACCTCCCACCCTAGAGGAAGTAACCCTATCTGCAACCCCATCCTTTGGTCCTCTTTCTGTGTTGGTCTTCTTTTGAACTGGGGGCTCTAAAGCCTGCAATAAGCCAACAAAATGCCTTCCAAATGTGACTTGGTAAAATCAGATATGCTATATGTACTTTAGAGGAAATCAGGACTGTTTTTTGTTTGTTTTTAATTCTGTGTGTGTCTAGTACAAATTACTCCAGAGCACAGGTGATCTTCCCTGGTGGCTTGTGTCAGGTTTCCCCATTTCTTTTAACATTACCATCACCACCATCACCCCCACCTTGTTTCTTGGCACCAAGTTTTTCTCACTGGTTCCCTGTGTGCCCTAGTGTGTGACCTCATTTCCTATGTAATGAAAAGTTTCTGTCGGAAAACAGGGCCCTTGGTGAGCCCCTTTGCCTGGTGTGACTCATGCTTTAGGGCACAGGGCTGTGCAGAATACGAAAGAGCCTGGTGCCTGGGTGGTCACTGCCTAGAGGCAAGTGAAGGAAGGAGAAAGTGAGGAGTGAAGGTTTAAAGTCCATTTAGTGATCTCCAGAGAGAAGGGGTATACAAGGACCCAGTGCGTGGCTGCTTGCACCAGGAAGCCCCACCAAGAGAGAGCTGCTGCTGGTGGTAGGTATGCTCAGGTCCACTGGTTGATCGCCATTGGTATGACTTGCCCCTACCACAGCCACCATCAGTTTCCCTACATGACCTCACTGGCAGTAGGCACAGGACCCTGTACAACAACAGAAGCTTGTGACTGCCACTCTGCAAGTCTGTAGACTACAGAAAAGAATGGTGTCTCTCATGTTGGTGTTTAAAAACTGTGACGCTGTGGTTTCTGCAGCCAGTACTCGTAGAGAGCCATGCTCTTTGTCTCAACATGCCCTGTGCCTTGTTCTCTCTTGCAAGTGGTAGGGTAGATTCCATCAGTCCTCTAGGCCAGAGGAAGACCAAGGGCACAGAGCCAAGGGTAGTCATCTGCCTAGCCTTTTTTCCTCATTGTAATTCTATGGAAAGTTCACTTCCCTCCAGAGAGAAGGGACACGGCACACACTTTAAATGTACAGGAATTTTTTTTTGAGAGAGAGAGCTTTGAAATCCAGAGATGTGTGTGTACAAAGTCCAGGGCCTAAGAGTCATAGGCAGAGCCACTGGAGTTTAAGACTGGCCAGAAACAACATGTGTGCCTTAGAAGTCAAAAGCCTCCTCAGCAGTACAACAGAAGATGGTGCAGATAAGAAGGCAGGTCTTGAAGTCTGAAGTGTGAAGACTAAAGACTGCAGATTGCAAAGTTTCAAGAAGACATAGCTAAACAGACCAATCCTAATTGAAGAGTTGGAGGATCCACAGGATTCCCGTTGGTCAGGAGTGGGCTGTAGTCAATGATGGCAGCAGCAAAGCCCAAGTATGGTGCTTACTACTGAGTGAAACTGATGCTGTATGAGTGCAGCAGGGTACTGTAAAGAAGTCGGATGGCCAGGCTGCCCTCTCGTGTGGGAAGCTTTTGAAGATTGGTGCTGCAATATGGAGCTGGGTGCAAGTGTTAGAAAATGCCATGAAGAGCAAGTTAAGTGAGGTAAAGCTGAGCTCTAGAGGTGCTGCATGCTACATCCTGCAGTGGGGAGGACATGGTAAAAGGGAGCAGGCTGTTGAGTTTGGAAGCACTTAGTAAGGGAAGTCAAATTTTAAACAGCCCTAAAAGCAATATAAATCCCTGACTGAGAAAGGTCCTTGTGCTGTGCTGTGGGTAAGACGGGCTAGGTAGGGAGAGCCCCAGGGATAAACTAGTTATGACTCACAAGGTAGTGATAGGGTTGCAACAGTGGAGAAAAATAGTAAGTAGATTTGGAAGTTATGGATTGGTAAGCAGTTAAATGTAAGGGTGAAGCAACAGACTACAGTTAGCATGCACCACCTTGAGAGAGGAGCCCAAGTTGTAGGGAAGAAAGAATTGCTTTTATTTGGTTTCATTTCTTTGGATTTTTCAAGACAGTGTCTCACCATGCGTTCATAAACTCTTTATACCTCTGACTGACTCAGACTTGCAGTGATGCATCTGCCCCAGCCTCCTGAGTGCTAGAATGACAGATATGCACCACCACAAGCAACTTAAAACTTCGGATTGAATGAATCATAGGCCCATGGCACCCACATTGTCAAGAAATGGCCCACAAGTGTCTGAGATAATATACTCTGGCCTGCTCTGGAAATAGCTGCAGAAGTTTGGAGAAACCCAATCTGCAGCAGAAAGTTGGTGCCAAGTCAGGGGAAGCAGTCCTTGGGCCTCCAGAACCATGAATTCCCCACTGTAGTCATTTCTGCCCACTTGGGTTAAGCTGCTATCTGTAAGCTCATCTGAAAGCTCTGTCAGTGTGTTCACAGGGTGAAGGGAGGAGACCCCAGCACCTCCTTGCCTAAGAAAGAGTGCTTCACTCGGAGATTGTGAAGGAGCATTATGGTAGATGCTTCCAAAATGTCCTTGTTCGTGTCTTCCTTGAAGTTCCTATGACACAATTATTTGGCTATCTTAAATTGTTCATAGATGTAACTGTATAATTGAATGTTTTCATACCAGTAACCACCATTTCTGTTAAGTTGTGGGTGTGCGCGTTATTTAGTTATTGGCTACCAGAGCAAAATATCAGTCCTTCCACCTATGAGAGTAAAATAGGAGAGAAGGGTTGATAATCCTTTCATCCAGGCATGCTGCACACCATGGAGCATTGATCCAAACAAAGCCTGCTTCACAGCAGGAAAGGTCTATGCATTGCTTTGGAAGACTTTCTAATGCTGGGTAGTCTGGAGATGCCCAAACATGAATATGCTTCACATACATCACAGATAGCTCTAGAATATGCAGAGCTTCCAGAAAGCAGCCAGGAAAACAGGTCATTTTCATAGATGCACTTCGGGAAAAGCCACTCTAGATACAGGATAAGCAATCTTGTGTTCATCTCTTGCCCTATACCCCTGAACTAAACACCAACCTTCCTGGTGCTGCCCACAGGAGTGGTATTGTTCCACAATCATCACATGCAGACGATGTGCTCCATAAGGACAAAGATCTGTCACTGTCTTTTGTTCAGTGCTATATATGTTCCCAGGACTTAGCACACGTAGTAACTGACTAATAACTACTGTTGAACAGTTAAATTAGTAAATGGTAATGCAAATGGAATTAGACCATTCCTCACTGCTATGTTAATTATATTGAGATGGCCTGGGGACATCTGTTTTGTTAGGCCTTATGGAGTATATAAATGCAACCTATAACATCTACCTTTTGACCCCTAGGAGTCTCTGTTATACACAGAACATGTATAGTACCTGAGTGAAGTGTTTGCCTGTAGGACCACTCAGATATTTTAAGGACAGGTGCCACAGAGAACGTAGCTATCCCTTGCCTGTCTATGTTGTTCATTTATGTCATCTTACTTTGTCATTAATCTAAGAAGCATATTCTGTGAAGATTCTTAATAATCTTCCTGTTTCTTTGGTAATATTTCTCTATCTTAAGGAAATTGGAATGAAAGTCAAGATCCATTTAATGTAATAGTAGAAAACAGAAATAGTACAGATATCAAAAATACATGAGAAGGATCCAGTCCTAATGGTGAAGGACAATAATCTCAGATGCTTAGGGAGACAAGGTAGGGGACTACAAAGTCAAAACATGCCTGGGCAACTTGGAGAGATCCTGCTGTGTTAAAGGTTAAAAAAAAAAAAAAAAGAAAGATATTAAAAGAGAGAGAGAGAGAGAGCTGGCAATAGATGCTTACCTAGCACGAGTGAGGCCCTACTACAGCCCTCCAAAAGGAGTAGTCTTTGAAGGGACTTATCATCATTGGCACACACCTTTAATCCCAACACTCAGAGACAGAGGCAGGAGGATCCCTGTGAGAGGAAACCAGTGTACTTAGTAAGTTTCAGGACAGCCAAGGCTACATAGTGAGAGATCTTGTCTCAGAAAAAGCAAATTTACAGCATGTGGTCCATACCTGTAATCTCAGCACTTGAGTTGCTTAGGCAGCAGGATCATAAGTTTAAGAGCAGCCTAGGCTACAAAATAATACACTCTTAAAAAACAAAAAACAACAACAACAAAAACAGGGCTAAAGAGATGCCACTGACTGTTCTTCCGGGTGATCTGGGTTTCCGTTCTCAGCACCCACAGAGGAGCTTACAACTGTCTGTAACTCCAGTTCCAGGGGACCCAACACCCTCACAGACATGAATACTACAGGTAAAACACTAGTGTAGTACAAATAAATTTAAAAATTTTAAATAATCATAGTCACACACACAAATTGATTGGAACTCTTATATATTAGAATTTCCCATAAGTAGCTGACACATACATCAGCTATGGACAGCTCAACTCCTTGTTACCCTATCATCCAGAACTCAGAGCAATGGTTTGTTACTGCCCTCTCCTGTGACCCCAGCTTGCCAGTAACCCTCCCCTGGCCAGGGTCACCAGGCTGTCTTTCCCATCCTTTCTTTCAGGCAGCTTTATCCTGAGAGTTTTTAAAGCATTAGGGGTATAGTACTATAATATAAATACTGGTCACGAGACTGGAAATCTTCTACCTAGGTTTTAGATTTGTTTGAAATACAAATAGGCAGGAAGTTGACTAGATAAAATTGGAAATTATCTGAGATAAGAAAATTCACTCAAAGAGTTTGACTCTTCAGGTTTCTAAAATTATATTGAGTCAGGAGGAAAAGTGTAACCAAGCAATAATTGATGATTTTAAGATAAAATGAAAACTCCATTTTGTAAATGAAGATTACTCGTGGCCTTTTCTTGAGGATTAAGCAACTCAGGATTACATCCCCTGCCATCACAGTCTTTTCTAAAGCCATCTCTCAACAGGCAAGATTCCAATAGGATCTCCTCTCATCAGTTCTGATATGTGCAGGAAATACAGATTAATTCAGTAACATATAATTTTTGGTTTTTGAGGGGTTTGTTTTTGTTTTTGTTTTTGAGACAAGGTTTCTCTGAGTAGCTCTGGCTGTCCAGAAACTCTCTGTTGACCAGGCTGGTCCTGAACTCATTCACCTGCCTTTGCCTCCTGTGTGCTAGGATTAGTGTGTGCCACCACCAACCAGCTATTTTACATGTTTTTTAAAAAAGTTTCACATGGTCCAAACTGCCCTCAAACTCTCTATGTTGCTGGGATGACCTTGAACTTTGGAATCCTCCTGCCTCTACCTTTCAAATGTTGAAATTACAGGCACCATACCTAGTCTTATGCAGTACTGAGAATCACTTTATATAAAGTGCTAGGGTTTCATGCATGGTTGGCAAATCTACCCACTGTGTTACATCTCCAGCCTCAATAAATATAATTTAAGCATCCCTCAGCCACAATATTTGCCCTTAGAGTCCATGCATTAGTGAATTGTGCTGTAGATGGAATTTAAGCAGTTTATTCTCTACCTGCCTGCCTCACCAAAGAAAGCAAGTATGTTTTAAAGCATCTTCTGCAAGGCTGCAAATGGAGCCCAGTGTAGAGCACATACTTGGCATGGATGAGGCCCAGGGCTCATCCCCCAGCTCTGTGATGTCTGTCCTGAATGGATCATGCCTCTGGAACGAATGAACATCCATGTTCCTGTGGAACAAGAAATACTGGGAAGCCCAGGAGGCCCTCTGGCTGTGTGTTTCCCTGAGGCACATTCCAGGAAGGCATTCCCTACCCAGGTGCTGCAGTCACTGCCAGCCTCTCCAGGTGCACCAGCATCAAAGCTGGAGGAACAAGCACTCCTAGTCAGGACATCCCTGAACTCACACTCCCACAGGGACTCTTTGATATGCTGGAGCCCTGGCTGAAAGCAGGGTTAAAAACATGAGAGGCTCTCTTTATTTCGTCCTCTAGGGATGGAGTTTGTGAAGAAGCCTAGGGTACCACTGGGGCAGAAACACAAGTACCTGCTCAGAAAGTCTCTGAGCAACTGCCCTAGGGAGCTTAATGGAAGAGAACAAACGTGCCACCTAGGCTTCTTGCAGGGCCATGGCTGTCCTGAGGTTGGGACTACAGAGATTCAGTGACTTACGTACGATGCAGTGATAGAGCACTTGCTTAGCATAAACAAAGCCTGGGTTTGACCCCACACACACACAGCCCACACTATCTAGAAGAAAAAGAGATGCTGAACCTCACTGGTCACTTGGGATCACTGACTGTAAAACAATGAGGTGCTCCTCAGGCAACTTTCTGATTGTTCAGTCTCAGTTAGTTTTTAAGGAAGGTGCCCATAGGGCAGGGACAAAGTCTATAGCACTGTACCCAGGATTCCAGGCTGTCTTAAGCTACCAAGGAAAATACTTTATCCCCAATATCACCAAATTTTGACTTGCTGGTCCTAAGTTCAGGGAATTGGCTTAAAAAGCAATGGGGTGACACTGCCCTCTAGTGGTCCAGTAAAGTATTTGCCCATTGGGTTTGTGCACCTGTCAGCACAGATTATTTCTGTGGAAAGAATTTGGATTTATTCTCATACTCTTGGACCCATAGTGGTGTGGCCTCTGAACACTGGCTGAAATTGCCCATCCGTTAGCTGTTTTGGGAATTTGTTTTGTTTTCCCTGTATTTTTTAGAGTGTCTGTCTGTTACAAGAGTTCAAGTCCTAAAAGCAAGGATCAGTCTCGTGTCTCCTCTTCTGAAGCCTCAACTCTGTTGTTCACTTAGCTGGAGATAAAATTAGAAAGTTCATTGAGGTAGAAAGGAATCTTTTCTCCCTCCCTGCCCCAACAACAAAAAAATTCTATCACTTCTCATTTGTTTCTAAGCCTTCTTGTCCTGTTCCTCTGACCTCTAGTTTTCCAGCTGGTAAGATTATCTGAGTCCCTGAAAGCTTACAGAATTCAGCTTCCTGGGCCTGCCTCTAGCCCCACTGAACCAGTCTCTGTGGTTGGAGCCAGGAAATCTGCTTTACAAACTTCCCAAGTGGTTTTTGATGTGCAGCCTAGCTTGGCAGCCAACAGCTCTAAATCCCCACTTATTGTTTATTATAACCCCCGCCCCCAGTCTCCAGAGGTCTTCATCTTGTGTCACAAGTTAAAAATGACCATTTTGAGATTCATTCAGAAATAGTCAACATGCTATCTTAACTGGATGACATGGGAAGGAAGAAAGGACCACAAGAGACAAACCAAAAGCATTTACTCTGGTTGCCAGGGGCAGCATGTTTATAGCAGAAATACCAAACCAATACCTCTGTGCTGGCTGGGCAGGCTGCCCATCTGTAGTCTTGTTTTTAATGTTCCATAGATTGGGGGTCGGGGAGAGACGGGCTTCTGCAGGAGTCAGTGACTCATTCATTCCCACCCATTCTAAGTCTTCGGGCTCTTAGGAAGAAAGGACAAAGTAGGTGGCATTGTCTCCTGTTTTGCAGATGAGAATGCCAAAGCTTAGGGAAGAGGATCAACTTGCTCAGGGGCACAGGCATTGCTTGTTGTCCAGTTCTGCATTATGAAGCCATGCCTGATTTATAAGGCCAGTGTTGGCAGAGTCAGAGGACAGAGTTGCCAACCTGCTCTTTTTCACTCCACCAGGCCAAGAGAGCAGTTCAGCGGGGAGCTACTGCAGTTATCTTTGATGTATCTGAAAATCCAGAAGCCATCGACCAGGTAAACCACCACTGCAGCCAGTCCTACCATCTGCCTAAGAGGCATTTGCTTTGGTCATCTTGAGTGGGCACTGTTTTGACACCCTTGTCTAAGATCCTTTTACTTGTTTGCTGAAGTTATGTCTGTGCTTGAGTCTCAGGTATCATACCTGAGAGAGGCATATAGAAAGTAGTTGTGGGTCGAGGGGTTAGGGATGAGGGACATTTTCAAAGAGTTTCTGGGGTTTGGGGTAGCTCAGCCCATCTTAAAACAAGTATAGCATCCTATCCTCGCCTTTCTGGAAACCCCAAGGCTATAATTCTTGAAGACTTTAAAGATTCCCAAATAGAGATTTAGCATTCTTTTCTTCCTCGTGTGTGTGTGTGTGTGTGTGTGTGTGTGTGTGTGTGTGTGTGTGTGCTTGCATGTACAAAACAAGAACTATACCACTGAGCCACATTCCAAATCCTCTTCTTAAATCAGCATGTCTTTAACTGATGCCCTCTCTTCTTTGTCAGCTAAACCAAGGCTCAGAAGACCCTCTTAAGAGGCCAGTGGTGTATGTGAAGGGTGCAGATGCTATCAAGCTGATGAACATTGTCAACAAGCAGAAAGTAGCTCGAGCAAGGATCCAGCACCTCCCTCCTCGAGTGAGTGGCAGCCTCTGTGTTGTCCTGTCGGTGCTTTTGTTTCCTTTGAGCTTTCGGCCTTCTCATCCCTGTATCTACAATGCTGGTGTAATGTAGGTTCCTACAGGGTGAGCTCAACTATGGCACAGGAGGACAGAGAGATTTTCACCCATGTTTCTTTATTTGTAAAAATGTGTAAAAGCTTATGGAAACAGACACTGTGTGCTATAAAGTCTGGTTTCTCCAACCTGGCATAGCCCCTTTGCAGTTCATTCTTCTAAGGGACAAGCCGAGAAAGATGAAGGATGACACAGTAGCACTTGGCTTTCTTGTTTCCTTTTCTCCATCTGATCTAGAGATGAGAAAAAACCTATACTTCCTCCTTTCAATCATATAGATTACTCACGTGAAATTCCCTGACTCACAAATAAGAATGTTAAGAATTACTAAAAACATTAGAAATTACTCAGGCCTCAGACTGACATTTTGGTGACAAGTAGTGGCCAGACGCCTCTTCAGTGTGCTGAAGCAGTATTACTGCCCACTGATACTTCACCCCAAGAAAAGAAACCAGGGAAGCATGCAGGACTGACGTCATCTCCTCAGCCTTGGACTGAAGCAGTCTAGAAGTCTGGGGCTAGTGGCCCGAGTATGTTTTCTTTCCTCTCCACAATCAGTGAACTGTTCCTATATGGGATGATTCTTCCCGGTACCAAGTATCTGGATAGCACAGCATCTCACTAGGGTCCTCTTCTTATTGGCTAAATGCATGTCTTAGGTGAAGTAGCTTCAGGTGACAGAAGGCAGTGTTCTGCACAGAAGAGATAAAGCTAGCCGGGTGTACCTCAGTTGGTAGAAGGCTTGCCTAGTATCCACAAAGTATGAAGGTCATCCCCCCAGCACTGTATAACCACTATGGTGGCACAACTGTGATCTCAGTACTTAGAAGGTGGTGGCTGTAGAGTTAGAAACCCATGGTCATTTTCAGTTCAGCTAGGTAGAAGACCAACCTAGAATAAACACTGCCTTGCACCCTCTACATCACCCCAAGGAAAGAAACAAGGGAAGTTTACAGAACTGACTTGCTGGCTTCTTTTTGAAGGAAAAAGGAACGTTGGTAAATGTGACTCATTGTAGTCGAAGCTGATATTTGTGGAAGCAGTGTACAATTTTCTAAGTTGTTGTAAACCATTAAATATATCATTAGTAATCATTGTTCCCTCAAAACACATCACTCCTTTGTCCATAACTATGATATTTGTGTTTATAATCACAGTTTAGAGGGGCTTTTCTCACTAGTTATACCAAATGTTGCAGTGTTTTAATGGGAGGCCAAACTCAACAAATGGTTCTCTCAGCTACTAGAAAGAAAGCCTTGGGCCATTTTAGCTCCCCACCCTCATCCTGGCCACACTAAAGGCACCATCACTGTGCATGTGAGCTTCCTACACACTGAGGGACCTGTCCTCATCCTTCTCCATTTCCCAACCAGGACTGACAACCATGTGCACACACCAATTAGGCCAAAGAGAACATGGTTCATGGCATTTGTGTTCTATTCTAGCAACCCACCGAGTACTTTGACATGGGGATTTTCCTGGCCTTCTTCGTCGTGGTCTCCTTGGTCTGCCTCATTCTTCTTGTCAAAATCAAGCTGAAGCAACGTCGTAGTCAGGTAACCCTAGGAGTGACCTGTGAACCCCATTACCCTGTTCCTGATGACAGCTGGGGAACCAGGTGTAGTGGCACACTCTTTTAATCCCAGTACTTGGGAGGCAGAGGCAGGTGGGTCTCCGAGTTCAAGGCCAGCTTAGTCTACATAGTGAGTTCCAGTAGAGTCAGGGCTGCTACACAGAGAAACCCTGTCTCTCAAAACTTAAAAACAAAAAAAGAAAAGAAAGTTAGGGATCTGACCAGCCTGTTGTCGATGGCACCCAAGCTGCCTCAAGTACTGAGCCCTCATGTGGAGGAGAGCAGGCTTGTCCACAAAGGCCTCAGCATTGAGGGTGTTCCAAACTAGTATTTTGAGGGGAATGTTTCAATAAATGCTGCTTTGGAGCGTGAGACCTTGCTCCTTAAGTAGAGCTGAGGTTGGTAGAAATAAAGACAGTCAGGCTCCTAGGTCTTATGATGAAATTTGCCTCTGCCAGGTCCATCTGTTCAATGTTGATGAACAGGAGCTATAGGTAGTACTCTAGCAATCCCATCACTGTGGCTTACAAGAGAGATGGTGAGAGGAGAGGCAGGAAACTAGACTTTGAGGTATGTGGCGGTGTGACATCTTGGGAGAAAGGGCACCTTAGATAGTGACTGTCAAAAGGATGTGGTTACAATTGTCAGGAGGGTTGAGGAGCCACCACCAGCAAGACAGGACTAGGGGCTAGTATTTGTGCACTCACACCGCATGTCGGGTGCTGAGCACTCATGTGAACGTTCTCATTTCCCTGGCTTCCTTCAACAAGGAGGGACATTTGACCTAGAGCCTTCTAAAACCCAATGTTGCACAGAATTAAGAAGTATCAGAGACAGGGAATTGCCTTTCCTCTTGAAGGCAAGCCTTTGTAGTAGAGTCAGTGTCATGGGCACTGTTGGGTCTAGGAAATACAGTAGCAATATGAATTTTGAACAGCTCCTCAGGAATCTGTTTGACCTAAGTGAGATTAGTTTTGTCTGTCCCAGTGTCGTGAGTGCCATGGCCTGGGGTATGCCTACCACATGTGTACCAACACTGACCATGCTCTGCCATGCAGAATTCCATGAACAGGCTGGCCGTGCAGGCTCTGGAGAAGATGGAAACCAGAAAGTTCAACTCCAAGAGCAAGGGGCGCCGGGAAGGAAGCTGTGGGGCCCTGGATACACTTAGCAGCGGCTCCACATCCGACTGTGCCATCTGTCTGGAGAAGTACATTGATGGAGAGGTAGCTGCAGAATCAGGGCCTGCCTTGGGTGGGAAGGGATGTACAGAGGCCCCAAGAGGTGCTGGGGACTATCATGACCATGACTAGAGTTCTCCACAACCTAGATTCAGTGTGTAAGCTTCTAAAGGCATTTCTTCCTGGGGCTGGGAAAACACAATACTCTATAGATGGTCTAGCTAATAAGTACATGGTTGGCCAGGGTAGTAGCACATGTCAGTAGTTTTAGTGCTTGAGAGACTACTCAAGAAGTGTGGGTTTAAGATCCCGGCTTTGCCAAAATGCACATGGTTGAACAGAAAATATATAGATGTAAGATCAAGTTGCTTACTTTGCTTTGAAGAACTGGTTAAGTAATGAGTTAACTTGGAAAAAGTCTAGAAATGTGATGCCTTTTGTTTTTTCTTGTAGCTCTTTATTAATGGTTGCAAGTATCAGGAACAGCGCAGAACCACCATTCACATATTTTGCTACCTTTATGTCTGTCTCCAGATGGATAGGTACATACAAAGTGGGGAGCAAACTGCCTGAGAGCCCAGGCCTTGGACAGCCCCTGGATAAGATCGACCTCCCCCCACCCCTGATGTGTAGATTGCTGGGTGGAAGTGTGTTTGTACACAAGCCCTTGGATGATATGCTTGCATAGACTGTAGGTAAAGACTCCTGGGTTCTAACCTAGCCCAGGCAGATTCTTGGTTTGTGGACTTCATTCTGTATCTGGCTTGTAACACCAACCAGCATACTAGATTCTCACAAAGGCTATTTAGGTGAGAAGATACAAGCAGTCTTTTTTTCTTTCTTTTAAGATTTATATATGTATATGAGCACTCTAATTTGCGTGTACAGCTGCGTGCCAGGATCCCATTACAGATAGTTGTGAGTCACCATGTGGTTGCTGGAAATTGAACTCGGGACCTCTGAAAGAGCAGCCACTAAGCCATCTCTCCAACCCTGATACAGGCATTCTAAAGCACCATATTGGCTATTTATTTTAATATCACTGTATCAGACTGGTGGGAAAAGGAAAAAGAAAAGAAAAGAAAAGAAAAGAAAAGGAATAAGAACAAGTCAGTAGGATACTTCGGTTTTCTTTCAAATTGGCTGCTTTTCTTAGAAACAATGTGGCCTTATCAAGTGTTCCTTTTCTTCTTGACCTCATTCAATGGTACTTAGAGGCAACCATCCATAGTCCAGTAGTTCTCAACCTTCCTAAAGCTGTGACCCTTTAATACAGTTTCTCATATTGTGGTGACCCCCAACCATAAGATAATTTTCATGACTACTAAATAACTGTAATTTTGTTATTGTTATGAACCGTAATATACAAAGCTGTATTTTCCGATAATTTTTTGAGGTCTTGACCCATAGGTTGGGAACCACAGATCTATACCAATATAGATGGCCTGAGGTGTTTGTTACTCTCCCTGCAAACCCTTTGTTCCCTGGCCTGTGGCTTTGGACTTAGATGTGCCCCCAGTTCCTGGAAAGGAATCTGCTTCCTTATGCTCCTTGTCCTTTAGCCCTGATAGCTGTGATTAGGACAGATGAATTGGGCAGTTTCCTTCTCCTTGTAGGCCATACTTCAAGGGATGAGACCGGCCTTTAGAGTTAGGGAAGAGAGTGGGAAGTACCCTGACTTTCCATTTCTGTAACAAACGCTTGCAGTAATAAACAGGTAAAGAGCAAAGGTTTGTTTAAACACATAGTTTTAGACTTTTGTTTTATTTTTAATGATTTTATTTGGTTTATGTATATGAGTGCTCTATCTACATGTACACCTGCATGCCAGAAGAGGGCATCAGATCCCATTACAGATGGTTGTGAGTCACCATGTGGTAGCTGGGAGTTGAACTCTGGACCTCTGGAAGAGCAGCCAATGCTCTTAACTTCTGAACGGTCTCTCCAGCCTAGTTTTGAACTTTTAACCCACGCACTTGACCACAATCCTTTATTAGGCTTATAGAAAGGCAGCAGCATATCATGGCAAGAGTGTGTGATGGCTAGGACTGGAAAGGTGTCTCTGTGGTTATGAGCACATGCCTATCTTGGAGAGGATCTGACTTCAGTTCCCAGTACCCTCTTCTAGTCTCCTCAGGGAACTACACGCACGTGCACAGATATCAAGCATGCATACACATAATTCAAAGTAAAAATTAAGGCAGCCATGCAGCCTTGTAAGTCTTGTAATATACCTCCATGAATTGCTCAGAACAGTGGACCTTCTTCTTTTCTTCTGTCTCTTTTCTAAGCATGCTTTCTCTCACACTGTAGACTTCCTTGCTCTTTCTCCAATTATCTGACTCTAGGCCAGCTTAACTCAAGTGGCATGGCTCTCTTCCCTCGTCCATTGTCCTTGGAGCAACTGATGAGGCATACTGCTTGCCTGGCCTGGAAACTTCTCTTTATCGCTAATAAAATTATCCAGGAGGACACAAGAAGAGGGAGAAAGGAGACCAGGTCCCACTTGGCTCCCTTCCCTTGTATTGCCAAGCTAGGAACACTTAGGATCCATCTTACAGCAGGGGGACACCAGCACAGTGCACAGAGCTGCCTGTTCCCCATTGACTCCATGGAAAGAAGCACATGGGTGAGGCTGAAGGCAGAAGCACCCTCTCTCCAGTTCACCCTTCAGTCTGTGTTCTTTCTCTCTCTCTGCAGGAGCTTCGGGTCATCCCTTGTACCCATCGGTTCCACAGGAAGTGTGTGGATCCATGGCTACTACAGCACCATACCTGCCCCCACTGTCGGCACAACATCATAGGTAACTATTACAGGCCTTGCCACACCCTGACCCTACGAAGTGTGACAAGTGCGTGATACATACTGTGGGCTCATGAGCAAGCTGAACCAACACAGCATGGTTTTCTGGACCTGCAGATGTGGACCTTAGGTTTTGGAAGTTGGTTGCACAACTCTAAGCAGAACCTAGCATTAAGGATCACTTTGAGCTGCAAGTGACGTGGTGGCTCAGTGGTAAACTGTTTGCCTAGGATGTGCAAGGCCCTAGGTTTGACAGCCCCCTTAGTCCCCCGCCTCTAAAGAAAATCATCTTATGTTCAAGTTTGAGTTTCCAATTAAATAGGATCCTAGCTGGGTATGGTAATGTACACCTGTATACCCAGCACTTGGGAAGTAGAAGCAGAAGTGCAAGGTCATCATTAGCTTTGTGGCAAGTTGGAGACCAGTCTAGGGTACAAGTCTGAGGAAAAGTAAAAAACAAACAAACAAACAAAAAAACTCAGCCTCCTGACCTGGCCTCCTTAAGCCTAAGGCCCCATCTCTTTAACAGATGACAATAACATTGACTGCCCAGGCCTAGACTACAGGGTTGTTTCCAGTGACATAGGGATGATGAACATGCAGTGTCAGTGTTTGCAGCTGCACCCACAGGGCAGCGTGGGAGGCACTCTCGTCTTTGTATTTGTTTTGCTCACATAGACTATATGTGGGGAGATGGGAAAAGAGACAGGTCAGCCTCTACCTGCTCAGCTCAACTTGGAGACAGTGTACAGTGTGGCAGGGTCAAGCATAGACTTCCCTGGCACATAGTTCCGCTTGATGCTTCAGTCTCTACCCCATTACCTTATTTCCTCCACCTCTTCCAGAACAAAAGGGAAATCCAGGTGCTGTTTGTGTGCAGACAAGCAACCTTACACGTGGCCGGCAGCCAAGAGTGACCCTACCAGTACATTACCCAGGCCGTGTGCATAGGACCAATGCCATCCCAGCCTACCCTACTAGGACAAGTATGGACTCCCATGGCAACCCTGTCACACTGCTAACCATGGACCGGCATGGGGAGCAGAACCTCTATTCTCCACAGACACCCACCTATGTCCATGGCTACCCACCCCTGCACCTGGACCACACTCTGGCCCCTCATCGCTGCAGCCTGGAACACCGGGCCTACTCACCAGCCCATCCCTTCCGCAGGCCCAAGTTCAGCAGCCGCAGCTTCTCCAAGGCAGCTTGCTTCTCCCAGTATGAGACCATGTACCAACACTACTACTTCCAGGGTCTCAGCTACCCAGAGCAGGAGGGCCAGACAGTCCCCAGCGTCACACCCAGGGGCCAATCCCGTGCCTTCCCACCAAGTGGTGGCAGCAGCCTGCTCTTCCCCACAATGGTACATGTGGCCCCTCCAACCCACATGGAGAGTGGCAGCACATCCAGCTTCAGTTGCTATCATGGGCACCGTTCTGTGTGTAGTGGCTACCTGGCTGACTGTCCTGCCAGTGATAGCAGCAGCAACAGCTCTGGCCAGTGCCGCTGCTCTTCCAGTGACTCCGTGGTGGACTGCACAGAAGTCAGCAACCAAGGTGTGTATGGGAGCTGTTCCACCTTCCGGAGCTCCCTCAGCAGCGACTATGACCCCTTCATCTACCGCAGCCGGGGGCCTGCTGTGCACCTTGAGGGTTCCCCTCCACCAGAGGAGCTCCCAGCAGCACACAGTCAAGGTGCTGGGAGGGGTGAGCCATGGCTAGGCCCTGCCTCTCCCTCAGGGGACCAGCTGTCCACCTGCAGCCTGGAGATGAACTACAGCAGCAACTCCTCGCTGGAACCCAGAGGGCCCAACAGCTCTACCTCAGAAGTGGGGCTCGAGGTTTCTCCTGGGACCGCCCTGGACCTCAGGAGGACCTGGAAAGGAGGTCCAGAGGGACCATCATGTGCTTGCTGCTTCGAGCCCCAGCCCTTCCCGCTGGGCTCTGGGATAGAAACAACTGCAGGTGGCAGCAGCTTATTCCTGGGTCCTCGGCTCCTTGAGGACTGCAACCCTCCAAGTGGGGAGCCACAACTGGGGAGTTCCCAGGGCCTGTATGGTCTTCACTCAGACCATTATCCTAGGACAGATGGGGTGAAATATGAGGGCCTGCCCTGCTGCTTCTATGAAGAGAAGCAGGTGGCCCACAGTGCTGGCAGGGGCAATGGCTGCTACACTGAGGACTATTCAGTGAGTGTACAGTACACACTCACCGAGGAACCCCCACCCAGCTGTTATACAGGGCCCCGGGACCTGAGCCAGCGCATCCCCATTATTCCAGAGGATGTAGACTGTGACTTGGGCTTGCCCCAAGACTGCCACGGGATGCACAGCCACAGCCCCTGGGGTGGGGCACTGAGCTTGGACGTCCCCCGACTCCACTGGAGTCTAGGCACAACCCGGGAAGAGGAACAGGCTCCATGTTACCAAGCTGAGGTACAGCCTGGCTGCTCTCCAGAGGAGGCAGATGCTTCCAGGGCTAGCCTCTCCAGTGCCCCCCAGGACACTCAGGAGTCTCATGCCCTGGCTGCTGAGACTTCAGGTGAGAACAGATGACAGTAGTATTTGTATAAGGATCCTTGTCTCACACCTTTTTTGTTTGGCTTCCTCTGTGCCTTTGGCTTCTGTACCTGATGACTTTCAAACACTGCTTTTCAGCCCTACCCCTCCTCAAACGCTCTATCCACGATGTTGGCATCTCCTCCCATCAGATGCTTCATATCGCAAAAGCATATCTCAATTTTATTAACTATTCTGCATCTCCTATGGTTCCCCTTAGTCCATCCCTGTGTCTATTAGAGGGCAAAGTCCTGACAGAGGTCACTGCAATTGTTTGCTCTCCCACTTGGGAGACCTTAATCACAGTCCTTATACTAGAAATGCTATAGTGACTTTTCAGTTACCTTTATAAGATGTCTGATTTTGTGTGTTTCTGTTTTGTTTTTGAGACAGGGTTTCTTTGTGTAGACCAGGCTAGTCTTGAACTCAGAGATCTCTCTGCTTCTGTCTCCTGAGTACTCCTGGGATTAAAGGCATGCCCTAACACTGCCCAGCATAAGATATCTTCTAACTGGAGATGCTCCTTTTGATCCAGCCTGTGTCTTGTTCCTGTAGCATGTCCATCTCCATCTGAGATCCTTCCATCTCAGCTCCACAGCCTTCCTTTCCCCATCAGTATCACTCCCACTGCTATCTCCTCAAGCCAGGCACCTCGTGGTGAAATCTGTGTGATCTGTGAGAAGTCTCCCTTGGCCCCCTGGGAATTCACTTAACTTCAGTTCTACCTATGCTTCTATGATATCTTAGAAGATTCAGTATAGGCATCAAGGGAGACCTGCTCACCCTCTGGCCCAACAGCTGTTCTCAATGTAGTCTTGAGCTCCTCAGGAAAGGAGCCATTGCTGCCCCCTTTATCACACAGAGCCAACTCACCATTGTGAACTATCACGTCCAAGGGCCCCATAGACAGGCTAGGGATGCTCAAGGACCTTACCTGATACATAGTACCCAAAGCCTGCTGTGCTGGCTCTCTCCAGACCCTTGATGACTGTTCTCCCTCTCTCTCCCAGGACCAGGATCTGGCCCAGGCATCGGTACGGGAGCCTGAGCTCAAAAGGAACTCTTATGTAGAAATCGTGACCTGTACGGAGACTTCAAAGTCTGGCTTCCTTCAAAACTACTATATATATATATATACACACACACACACACACACACACACACACATATATATATATTTTAGCTTTGACAAACACAAAGTGGTAATAAAGAGAGCCCTCCTCAACCCAAAATGTGAGCCACCTGTGGCATCCCTTCCCCTTTAACAAACCAACAGACAAAAATCTCTTGAGTCCTTTGCCTCTTTAATAATGTGTTGTTCTGTTTTGTAATGTGTGCTTGGGTTTCTGAGGTGTGTGGGATTGAGTTCTCTGCTTTTTTTCTAAAATATTATATGTAAATGTAAAAAGTTATTTAAATATATATTTTAAAGAACCCTAACTACCAACTTCTGTTGAAAAAAAAAATCACTGCTGCATTAAATGAACCACATCATGTGTCGATACTGTTGTCTCCCTGGAGGGACCTCAGGCCTTTGAAAAGCTCAGGGTTACACCTGCCTTATTGAAAATGAACCAGAAACTTGAAGTAAAAAGCTAGTTGATATGGGTACAAACTCCAAGAAACAATACAAAGCTGCCTCGTCCTTTTTCCCTTTTTTGAGGCAAATCTGAACTTCAGGGCTTCTGGGAAGCCACACCTCTCCTGCCCACACCTGTAGGCAGCAATGGAACAGGAGGGAAGTGGGGGGCAGTGTCAAACTATTACTGCCTAGGCCAACTTTATTGGAGACAGTTCTGCCCATTCTCTTCTGTTCCTTTGGTAGGTCTTTATCCCAGCAGAGGCTGTGGCTGTGACCAGCCCTGTTACCAGGGTCTCTCCTGCACTCTGACCACCGGTCAAGGGAAGAGACGCTCTCACCCTGTGGCCTTGGAGTCTTTTGTAAAATCATTTTGGGCTTCATGCCATTAATTGCAGGGGTGATTTAAATGGGGTGTGCAGGGTGGACACCCAGGAGGAATGTTGATTTGTGGCCTTGGTGTCCTGTGGGACTAGAGGAACAAGCTCTCCTCTCAGTAGCAGTGCACCACTCCTTGAAAGGCATGCTGAGGCACACTTGTGCCCATGGGTCTAGGGCAGCCACACCCCTCAGCTGTTGCCCCCTTAGGTTGCCTTCTTGGGGGACATATGCTTGAACCACAAGAGTGTACTAAGCTTCAATTGGACCAGTCCCCCATCCCTAGAAACAGGCCTCTGTTCACCTTGCCAGCAGATGTCTGCTAGCCTGTCTGCCTGATGCACTATTATGTACTGATTCTCCACGAGACAGACTATCAGATAGTTCAGACCCAAAGGGTAGGCTTTTGTATATTTTTTCCAGCCTCTTTTTTTTTAAGGGGGAGAGTTTTTTAAACCCAAACCACTTTTGGTTGTTTTTATTATTGTTTTTAAGATATTTTGTTTATTTTTAAAAGGGAGAGAGAATCTATTTAAAATCAGTTCAGGGATTGTAATCCTTTTTATTCAAAATAGTCCTTGTTCTTAAAAGTGTTTTCTTTTCCTTAGAGGAAACTAATCGGCTTGGCCCTGTGTCTGCTAACTCTTCTTGGTCACTTTTAGTCGTTCATTTAGCAGATGTCTTTTTCCATCAGGAAGAGTTTGGCCGAGTGGGTCTGAAAACTTGGGTACAGAATGGGGACCACCTGGGTTGCCAGAGACAGAAATGACCCTTCTTCCCAGTCAGGCTCCCAGGAAGTCATCCCAGGGTCCAGATTGCACATTTGAGATGATCAGAATACTTTGTTCTTTAAAACCTCGTCCTAGGATGAGGGCATTTGCTTATTTCTATCCAGAATCTAACAAAGGAAGTCCCACGTCAGATGGTCCAGTTATTTGCCCTTCAGGAAATGGCCATAGTGAAATTTGTTCTTCTGCCCGACTCTGGGGATCAGTCCCTTGAAGGCTATGCCCAGTGCATCTGTTGCTGAGGGTGTGTGAGAAGGGCCTAAACTGTTGACATGTAATCGGGGCTGCCTTTCTGGGGCCAGGAGTAGCAGCTGCTAAGAACAGCAGCTTTCCTTACTGTGCAGGAGGAGTGGAGGCACAGCTTTTAACATGAACTGCAAAGCACAGCTTCTCATTGTTGAGATGTTTGTTGTTTCTGGTTTTGCTTTTTTTATTTTTAGTGTCTGTATGTGCATATTTCTCCATTGGCTGAAACAAACCCCAGAAAGATTTTGCCTTTGTCCTGCCTGGCTAGAAAACCATTTCTCAGTACTCATAGATGAGTAGAGAATTTGAATGCCACTAGACAGAGTTAAAAAAACAAGTTCAACTCTCCTTTGAAAAAATACTACTAGTGGGTGACAGGCACTTGTAATTGTTGTAGTTTTGGGCTAGTAGAAACAAAAGATTTAGAGACAATTATCATCTTTGTGTTGCCACATCAGACCAGAATAAACCTATCTTATGTCACCATTTAAATCAGAAGAAATAATGTCTATGAAGTTCTGAGACTCCCAGTGCTGTCTGTACCCTCTTCTGGGGAGGGGTAGCGGAAAGGGAGTGTCAGAAGTGTGTGGTGATTGTATAGCCATGGACAAGGAACACCCCACTGTCCACCGGGAGCCTCTATAACGTCTGTGTGGAATAGCAAGTGTGGGCTTGATACCAGCCCTGGGTGTAAGACAGCCATGCCAACCCAAAATCTAGAACCAGATGAAGATGGAAGTTAAGTCATTGTGTACCTTGAGGTGCCTCTGTGGTCGCAGCTCCAGAAGCTGACCATCCATCCCCTCCCCTCCAGGCCCAGATCGTTGTATTCGTGTCCCTCTTTAGTCCCGTGGTTCAGGCCTTTCCCTATGTGCTTCTGCTCTCAAAGTCTACG
Organism: Mus caroli; assembly: GCF_978045245.1. Classification (NCBI taxonomy): domain Eukaryota; kingdom Metazoa; phylum Chordata; class Mammalia; order Rodentia; family Muridae; genus Mus; species Mus caroli. The sequence goes on from NW_028227268.1 coordinate 118,161,139, forward strand.
CAGGACTAATCTTTTAAAATGTGGTCTGTAAAAGAATTTGAAAGTATCATCTTTTAAACTGACCTGCATTTTTCTATTCCTTACATAAACTTTTTGTATTGTGTTGGTCTAATGACACTATTTTAATTTTTTTTATTTCTCCCATAGCACTTAATATTTTGTAAAGATTTTTTTGTGATAAAATGGTCTAAGGGCTCTTTTTCAACATTACCATTTTAAAAACTTTTAAAAGCTAGAAAACAACTTATGTATATTCTGTATATGTATAGCAGCACATTTCATTTATGGAAATATGTTCTCAGAATATTTATTTACTAATATATTTATCTTAAGCCATGTCTTATGTTGAGAGTGTGACATTGTTGAAATAATCATTGAAAATGACTAACAAGGCCCTGTAAATACATGATAATTGCACACAGATTTTACATATTTGCAGACCAAAAATGATTTAAAGCAAGTTGTAGTCTTCTATGGTTTTGTAACAAATTGTACAAATGACTGTAAAAAAAAATACAATTTTATCAAGTATGTGTTACATGTGGTCATTGCTGTGGCTCCTAAAGTCTAGAGCCTGGGCCAGTGCTCTGATTTCCATCGTATCCAGAGATGCTTGTGACCTTCTGCTCCTATTAACAGATTCCAAGTCAGCAGAGTATTGGCTGGGACCTGTGGGTTATATCTTTGAGTAACAGTGTGTGGCAGGAACCTGAAGCAGGAAGATCACATCTTTCAGACCATTCTGGACTACAGAGTGCATCCAAAGCTAGCCCGTGCAATGTAATGAAACCCTGTCTCAAAAAGTAAAAGATGTGCTGGCGCCTGGGCACCTGCCAACAGTCAAGGCTGTAGGTTCAATCCCCCCACACCTCCCTTCCCCTGCTCTGTGCCATCCCCAGAAAACCAGTTGGGCATGGTGGCTCACAACTTTAATTGTAGTGCTTGGGAGGCAAAAGCAGGCGGATCCCTAGGTTCCAGTTCAGTTTAGTGTACATGGTGAGTTCTAGGCCAGCCAGCTCTATGTAGAGAGAGCCTGTCTCCTGACCTCCACTCCACCCCATTTAAAACAACAACAACAAAAGGACTGGGACTTTGTCTCTTTTCCCTGGAAGGGTAGCCACTAGTTTGTAAAACGTTCTGAGATTGGGTGAAAGGTGCAGCTTATTTTTCAGACATACTGCAGAGGAGACTCCAACCCTATGAGTTCCTATTATTTCTTATCCTAGCTTGGGCCACTCCTCCGGTGACAGCAGCCGTACTCCCTCCAGCTTCACGCCCCTCTAGGCACTCCTGGGGGCGGGCGGCTTCCAAAGGAAAGCTTCCCAGAGCCTTTGTTTAATGGCTTTGCCTAGCTGTACCTCTTGGCGCTTCCAGAAGGATCTCAGAGCATGGGCTCTGCCACAGTGTGGTACAGAGGCCGGTAACCCTCGGTGAGGATGCCATGGATGTTTGGCATGACCTCCAGCTGCTGTTCCTCTTGGGTTTCAGGAAGCAGTGTCCAGCCCTTGCAGGCTATGAGCCCACTGTCCCTGGACAACACTTGGGTAGTGGCTGCATGTTTGGCATATCTGTCCTTAAGATCTTGGCTGACTTGTTACTTTTTCTCCTTTGAACTTTCTTTACTCGGGCCAAGAAGAAAGCAGAGATGTCAAAGTTAAAACTTGAGAAGGGAACTCAGTATAATTAGCAGGGATTTGTGTCTGAGTCTTCACTACAACAACAACAAGCAACATTTGCCGAGTACAATCTCGTTACTGAATCCCTTTACATATGTCACTGAGTATTCCCTAGAGCCCTGTCCAGTCAGCAGAGGTGGATTTAGGTGGGGAAATTGGAATTGGTCTGCTCAAGGCCACAAAGCTTAGGGACTTCATAACTACAGCTATTGCATACTAAGTGCGCTCCTACTTATTCTCTGCCACCCCATTCAAAAGGCCTTTGCATGTATATGTATATGTTCATTTATTCTTCATGGAACCCTGTAAGAGAAGGCCAGTATTATAAAATCAAGGCACACACTTGAGACTTGGACCCTGACAGCCAGTCTCTAAGACATACTCTGAGTTCTGCTGGCCACCATAAAGTGACAGAACTGGACTCATCAGGTCTAGCCTCTGGCTGTCAAGTTTTATGAATGCGAGTTCACAGGCGATAGGTACCCCAGCTGTGTATGCAGAAGCATATACTACCCACCTTTTTCCTCTTTATTTTCCCTCATTGTCAACTTCCTTTTGTCTGTGTATATGAAGTCACCCTCCAGAACTAAACAGAAGATGAACCCTAAATCTAACTAGATCTGGTGTTCCATCCCTCTATCACAGAGACTCTTCTACCCCTATCCTGTCTTCAACTTAAGGATTTTCATCACCTGGTGGTGAAACCTCTGCCTTTGGCTTTTCCTTCCTCCCATCCATCCTACCACCACTGGTGGTTTCTTACCTGTCTGATGCCACCTGCAAACCTGTGCTCTGGAGTGCCCAGCAACTGGCCTACTGGCCACTTGCTCTTGGTATTTCTTATGTCTCTTGGTGCCTTTCAACATCGTGCTGTCACTGGGCTTCAGTCACTTGGAGGATTTTGCTTCTCTGAGCTTGGAAGGCACGCCAATAGCGTTTACCCTTCAATTGCCTCTGAGCACAACCTTGATCAGAGAGAATGAATTGGCAATTAACTGACTCTTTCCCACTTCCCAGTGGTGAGGCGGTACCTGGTGCTGGGTGCTAGTCTGCTTTATATCCATCCTGACTGCACAGATGTCGGTGGGACCACACAGCAGTCCCGCAGCCTGGTGTTCAATGAGATGGTTTACTGGAGTCCATAGGTAGGGATGCTGGGATCTTGTCTCACATTGGTTGGGTGTTAGAAATAAACAGGGGAAATGATATTTTGTTCTTGTTAAAGAGCAGCTCCCATGAAGAAACTAGAGTTATGTTGAGACTAAGCTTTAACATCATTTTACATGTTATTCCTTTGCCCCAGACTTTGGAAATCTAGCTGGATTTTGTACCTCCTGCTCATCTAGACTTACTTTAAATACCAAGTAAGAGAAAGATGTGACTTTTAAAGGTCGTGACATTTTGGTTCTTAACAGCGTGTTGGGGCAGGAAGCTGGAGTCAGGAAGAGCTCAGTAGGAACATAAGGCAGTTTGCCTGCTGGAAAGATGAGTCCACAGCAGGCAGGAAAGAATAGGACCCACTTGCAAGACTTCTGTATAAGCTACAGTCACAACTCCTGCCCATTCATACACAAATGACAGCAGTTAAGTCCTGCTGGACTGTGAATACACCTTCTAACCTGATAGATAGCAAGAGCCAGGAAAAGCCACTCAACAGGGAACATAAAGAACAAGGTGTACTTCCTGGGACTGGGAACAATTTGGGTAAATTGAATCACACTAGAAGACCTGGCTTTTTCAGGAATGTCACCTATACAAAAATGAAATCAGGGACTAGAGAGCCCAGCAGTGGAGAGCTGGCTACTATTCCAGAGGCCCCAGCACCTTTTTCTGGCCTCCTTGGGCTCCCGCACATAGGTAGTGCACCCATCGTTGACCTTTCTGCTTGGATATGAAGGTGTCCTAGGACTTGGAAGTCGAGCAACCACGCAGCTCTGAAGTGTTCTAAGAGGGAAGGGCATCCTGAGACAGAAGACCAGGAAGCACACAGCTCTGAGAGGAAGTTTCCTCAGCAGAGGCAGGGGAGGGACCCCAGCTGAGCTGAGGAACTCAGGAGCCTCAGCCCTGCCCCACTTCTTCGCTTCCATTCTCTTCATTGCTTCTTGGTTTCTTCTGATGAGAGTCACACCAGACAGAGATTTAGTGAAGGGTCCAGGCTGTGGAGGAATAAATCCAGGCATGGCTGCCTCTACTCCTGAGGGGGAGCAGACAATTGGACAAAGCACAGTGCTTTTATAGGGGTTCTTGATGGGGGAGGTGGAGATTTCCAGGGTGAGGATTGGTGGGATTTCAAGTCCTGAGCTTAGGGGAGCCCAGGGATTGGTGGGTTTTCCTGTTCAGGGATTGGTGGGTTTTCCTGTTCAGGGATTGGTGGGTTTTCCTGTTCAGGGGTTGGTGGGTTTTCCTGTTCAGGGATTGGTGGGTTTTCCTGTTCAGGGATTGGTGGGTTTTCCTGTTCAGGGATTGGTGGGTTTTCCTGTTCAGGGGTTGGTGGGTTTTCCTGTTCAGGGGTTGGTGGGTTTTCCTGTTCAGGGGTTGGTGGGTTTTCCTGTTCAGGGGTTGGTGTGTTTTCATGCTCAGAGGCTGGTGGGTTTTCCTATTCAGAGATTGATGGCTTTTGTCCAGACTTTTCACCTAAAATTAGCATAATCTAGGGAGAGTCCTGCTGAGGGGCTAGGGATGACCTTCGTGACAGTTACAGAGGCTGCAAATGTAGTTCTGAGAGTTAGGAAGGTCTGGAGGAGGGGCTTGGCTGTTGGAGCTCTTCAGGCCTTGAGGGTTTATGAAGGGAGTCTGGCATTGAAGCCTTTCCTGCCTCTTAAGTCGCCTTAACAACATATATCAGTTTCACACACATACACATAATAAATATTTTTAAATAAAATTACCATATTTTAGGTGCCTTAATTTTTCTTTTAGCTACCTTAGTAGGAGGAAGAAATGTTATTTTTCTTTCTCTCCCCTCCCCTCATGTCTGTGCATTGTATGTTGCTTCTTTCCCACGTCTAGTCTAGTCACCTGCCTTTCTCATCTGAAGCAAATCGCTGTCTGTCTAGATTCTGGGTGGCAATGCAAGCAGTTTTGAGCTATTCACTCCAGGATTTCTGATGTCACTTTTGTTTGTGAAGTGGGTGTGGGCAGGTATTACATCATCATATTTTATGGTCAAATGATTTTTTTAGAAGAAGCTCCAAAACGTCTGGAGTCTTCATTTTCCCTAAAAGGCTTGGGGAAAAGATCCTAGTGTTCTTAGGAAGCACGCTTTGCATAAAATGCCACCAGACATGCAGACCAGATTATGTGGGCACAGATGCAGAGATCATCCTTTTGTGTGCAGAAGTGCCCTTCTCCATGCACATAAAGAGGGTACTGTTAATTTATCCAAATAGCTGCCAAGGTTAGGGGACCAGAAATGAAAGAACACGTTCCTGCAGCCCTGAGCACCTCTCCCTGTCTCTCTTGCCCAAGGAGATGACATGGTTTCTGGAATGTGGTTTTATTTTACACCCCATGGCAAATGCAGTAATTAGAGCTGTTAGCACTATAAAGGCCTGGAAATGAGAACAAAGACCGCCTCTTCCTGGGAACTCTTGGGCAATGCCTCTCGCCTTATCAGGTGCAGGTCCTGTTGGTAGTTTTGAGTTTTTCATACATAGAATGCCAAAGGAGGCTTCTACCGAGTGGGAGGAGGGTGAAAGGATGGAAAAACAAAGTGTGTGTCTGACAGGGACTCCTGGAATCACCATGTGTTGCCTGTTTGAAATTTCAACTGTTGTCCCTGGAGTGAATCAAAGCTGGCAGCCGACCACAACACAGGCTGCCCTGTGGTAGAGCCACCCCCAGGCCCACAGCATCTGTGCCCACAGACACTTGGGAAGACAACGACGCCTATTCAGCAGCAAACTCTGGCTTCACCTCCCAAGAGGTGGGTCAGTTTTATAGCAGGACATTGGAAAAGGTTTGTCTTTGGGAAGGGTTTGCAAATACCTAAAACCAGACAGGAAAACACCCTTCCAAACCAGTGAGTCCTGGAGAGATGGCACCGTGCTTGTAGGTCACTGGACAGTCACTACATTTGACTCTGCTTGGTGGGGACCAGGAGGCCATAGGAGAGTCATTTTGTTTTCCTTTTCTTCCCTAGCTTCCCTCCCCTTCCCCACAGCCTCCATTATATAATGCTACCTAGACTGTGTTCTGGAACTCATGATCCTCCTGCCTCAGCCTCCAGAGTACTGGGATTGCTGGCAGGCATGTGCCACCATGCCCAGCACCCTTCCCCGTCTCCAACTTGGTTTCCTCGTCAGCTTTCTTCCAGACACCTGCCCACCGCATTCACTCTGTTAGCTTTGTCAGTCAGTGATGGAGACACAGCTTAGTTTCTGGGGAACAGTGAACCTTCTGTGTGTATATGAATCCATGCACAAGTTGCAATGAAGGCAAGAGGAAGACACCATATCTCTTGGAACTAGAGTTACAGGCAGCTGTGAGACATCATGTGGGTGCTGGGACCCAAACTCTGGTTCACTAGACCAGCAGGTGCTCTCAAGTGTGGGGCCACTGCCCCAGCCCTGCACGCTTCAGATTTGATTTAGTTCCTTCCCTCTGTTCAGCACGGCTCACTTCAGGTTGGCTGCACCTTAAAGGCACACCCACCCATCCTTAACCCAACCCTTAGTAACTGCACCTGCGCTATTTCTTGTGCATCAATAAAATTTGTATTTATTGAAGAGTTACTGAATGCCAGATGCTATTTAAGCTCCTATCGTGAAATGCTGCCCACAGTCACATGGGTGTGCGGACTGGTACCACTTTTAGTTTACAAATGAAGAAACCCGAGGCACAGATTGCTCAAGAACAATGCCCCAGTCCCTATGGCTAGTGGATGCAGCCAAAGTCCACATAGGTTGCTCTGGACCGTTCACAGTTGTTACCGTGACTCTGCCTCTTCCCTAGCTGGTCCATCCACCCACCATCCCTGGGCCCAGGTCTAGTCCTATCTTGTCACAAGACTTCCTTCTTGTCATAGGGCTCAGGGATTGGTCTACCTAAGTTGGGATCCCAGGTCATCACTCTGCGTTCTCTGAATTGGAATGTTCCCCTCCCTCAGACAGGGACAGCCAACAGTGCCTCCAAAATGATTAACATGAGAATGAAGTGGAACAACGCAGAGCGAATGCCAGGCACCACTGCTCACGTAATTGGTGCCAAATATGTAATATTCTTGCACTAGGAATCTCAAGCAATGCCGAGCAGTGGTGGCGCACGCCTTTAATCCCAGCACTTGGGAAGCAGAGGCAGACAGATTTCTGAGTTCTAGGCCAGCCTGGTCTACAAAGTGAGTTCCAGGATAGCCAGGGCTACACAGAGAAACCTTGACTCAAAAAACAAAAGAAAAGAAAAGGAATCTCAAGCAAGAGGTGTGGCATTTTGTCTTCAGGTGATCCAGATTAAATTGAGTAGCTAGCAAGAGGGTTCAGAGATGACTCAGAGGTTAAGAGCACTTCCTGCTCTTCCAGAGGACCTGAGTTCAGTTTAGCAACTCACAGACACTTGTAACTTTTTGAAATCTAATCCTTTCCTCTGTCCTCCGTAGGCACCACATACATACATACATGTGGCATAAATATACAAACATGACAAGGTCTCACCATGTAGCCTTGGCTGTCCTGGAACTCACTCTGTAGGCCAGGCTGGCCTCAAAAGCTCAGAGATCCACCTGCCTCTGCCCCGAAAGTACGGGGATTAAAGACTTATTATGGCACCACACCTGGTTTCAAATAAATCCTCCAAAAAAGAAAATACATAATAAGGGTCAGCAGGATGGTTCAGTGAATAAAGATGCTGCTACCTGGCTGGCGATGCAGTGCTGGCAACCTGAGTTCACCTGCCAGCACCTACAGAAAAGGGGAAGGAGAGTGTCAACCCCACAAAGTTGTCCTCTGATCTCTACATGTGTGTCATGGCACACAAACACACACACACATATTATAATAAATTTTCAAGTATATAATAGGGCTGTTTCGATGTCTCAGCAGGCAAGAGTGCCTGCCACCCAGTGACCTGAGCCTGCCCCCCAGGACGTACACAATGGAAAGAGAAAATCAACATCTACAAGTATTCCTCTGACCTCCATACACACACTAACACACATACATATACACACAATAGATGGTTTTGAAACGCTTAAAAAGAAAATAGATAATGCTTTTTAAAGATTTATTTATTTATTTTATGTAAGTACACTGTAGCTGTCTTCAGACACACCAGAAGAGGGCGTCAGATCTCATTACGGATGGTTGTGAGCCACCATGTGGTTGCTGGGAATTGAACTCAGGACCTCTGGAAGAGCAATCAGTGCTCTTAACCTCTGAGCCATCTCTCCAGCCCTAGATAATGCTTTTATTAATATAGCATTGTAAACTGGACCCCTTTACGGTAAAAGTATTTCTGATGCAGTTTGGATAGCAAAGCAACCTCTGCTCACCGCCTCCCTCCCTCTGACCTCTCACCTGCTGAGTGCACGCTCCACCTCTGGGCGTGGCCCCAGCTCCCTCAGAGCTCCGTTCTTGACTTATTTTCACTGAATCATCAGTTGTAGAACTTCCTGAAATACTGCATTTCTTGAACATCCTTTGTTTTGTTAGATGGGAAAGGGTGCCTGTAGACACAGGGAGGAAAGTAGTTAGGCTTTTCAGGATTCTTGCCTCGGAGGTTGTAGAATCATGAAGTCAGGCTTCAGACAGTATTTGGTCCAGGTTCCTGCAGCCTAGTGAGGGCTTTGGTTTTTACTGTCATCTGGCCTGGGCGGTGACATCAATTTCACAGCCATATCACCCTGAAAACACCAGAGTTAGGGTGGTTAGTGCTTGATTGGAGAGTTTGGGGTTGAGGGAAGAGGATGTATGTCCTTGTGTGTCTTGCTCTATGAAGTTTTTTTGTTTTATTTTCTGTTTTTTGTTGGTTTTTTGTTTTTGTGGGGTTTTTTGTCAGATATTTTCTTTATTTACATTTCAAATGTTACCCCTTTCCTGATTTCCCCTCCAAAAATCCCTTCCCCTCCCCCCTTCCCCTACTCACCAACCCACCCACTCCCATTCCCAGTCCTGGCATTTCCCTATACTGGAACACAGAATCTTCACAAGACCAAGGGCCTCTCCTCCCCATTGATGACTGACTAGGCCATCCTCTGCTACATGTGCAGCTAGAGCCATGAGTCCCACCATGTGTTTTCTTTGGTTGGTGTTTTAGTCTCTGGGCGCTCTGGGGGTACTGGTTAGTTCATATTGTTCCTCCTATGGGGCTCCTTGGGTTTTGTTTTGGGTTTTTTTGTTTGTTTGGTTGGTTTGGTTTGGTTTGGTTTTTTATGCTATTCTGTAGAGCTCGATCTAAATTGCCCTTGCTTCCCACGTTTGGGGCTTAGCTCCTGCACACCTGCAAGCTCATGCTTCTGTTTGGAAACACATCTGTCCTTCTCTGACGCTCAGCCAGCCAAGCTTCTTCCCTTCAAGCCACAGTGGCATTTCCCCGCCTCCTCGGTTGTTTTTATTTGGCATACAAGCAGCCAACTCCCACACCCATATGGGGACACAGCTGAGGTTCATCATGAAAAAGGACAGAGAGCCTTCAGAGAGAAAATGTGGAGTGAGCCCTGACCTGTGAAGCAGTGGATTAGACCACATGACTGAACACTCACCACTCACAGGCCTTGCACCTGACATGGTACCTGGTGCTCTGTCTGTCTGCCCCAGGGCCACTGGCCTCCTAACTTTAAATTCAATGGCTCCATTGCCTCCTCTTCACGCACATGTTCCCACTGACCACTCTTCATACCCAGGACCAGAGATTCTTTTTTTCCTTACTCCATCAAAACAGTGAATTCCTGACTTTTGGCTTTTCGAGACAGGGTTTCTCTGTGTAGCCCTGGCTGTCCTGGAACTCACTCTGTAGACCAGGTTGGCCTCGAACTCAGAAATCCACCTGCCTCTGCCTCCCAAGTGCTGGGACTAAAGGCATGCGCCACCACGCCTGGCTAATTCCTGGCTCTCTTAAATTTCCTATCACTGAGATCCTATTCCTGAGCTAGGATCAGTAAACAACTCAGTGCTGAGCCAAGCCTAAATCCAGAGAAAAAAAATGAGAAAACGATCTGATGTTTGCTTGAAATGTTGAAAATGGATACATATAGCTAGCTCAGTGGTAGAAGGCATGTACTTGATCCAGAGACAGACAGACAGACAGGCAGACAGACTTTTGGGTGAGACAGGGCTTTGTAGCCCAGGCTGGCCTTACACTACCTTGTTCTACCTCCCAATACTGGGATTACAGATATGTGTACCACACCCAGTTTTTTTCAGTGCTGGGTACGGAGCACACAATTCAGCTGCAAGACAAGCAGTCCACTGATTGGCCTATATTCCCAATCTCTTTCAGGTATGTGTGTGTGTGTGTGTGTGTGTGTGTGTGTGTTTAAAATTACAATGCTCATCTAGTATGTCTTTCAGTGTGTGTGCCCATGTGTGTGAAGGCTTGAATGTGGAGGTCAGGGGACAGTATGCAACAACCAGTTCTCTATTTCTGCCATGTGAGCCCCAGTGATCAAACTCAAATCACTAGGCTTGGTGGCATGTCCCTTTCTCTGCTGACCCATCACACTGGTCCTTGGGACCTCCTTCAGAAGGCTTGGGGGAGAGGCTCTGTGATCAGAAGTCCTGCAAAGTCCGTAGGAATTCTTTGGTAAGGTGGTGCCTCATTATGTAGCCCATGATAGCATGGAACTCCCTATGTTACAGACTGGCTTCAAACTCACAGAGAGCCTCTCCCTACAGTGTGCCGGGGCTAAAGGTGTGCACCACCGTGCCTTTCGAGCAAAAGCTCTAGGTGTTTGGGATCAGACACCTTTGTGTTGTGTTTATCTGCAGCGTGAGAGCCTTCAGAACAGACTTCATTCTAATCAGTGCACTGCACTCTACACTCTAACCTGACCAAACTCCACTGCTCAGGCAGGTTCCCCCGAAGGAGACAAACAACCTGCCTGCAAAGTGTAATCAGGCGAATGGACTCAAACGTCAGCATCTTATTGAAGGCAAGGTGCTGCCATGAATATCCTAATTCTTTCCATGAAATAAGTCTCCGAAACCCCCGGCACGCAAAGCATCGACGTGAGCATCTGGGGGCGGAGCCCAACACCACATAACTGAGCGAAAGACCTTGAGCCCTTAAGCGCTATGACCTAGACACACTCAGCTGTATTTTTAGCCTCCAGGACGATGTTTCCATCATCTGTGCTGGGCTTTTAGCTTCAGAGAGAAGGTGGGGGTAGGGAAGGCCAGAGGGCTGCTTCTTTCTCAAGGCAGCCCAATGGGTAGGAGCTCACAGGCTGAGTCATTATACACAGGGTCACTTTCACAAGTGTGCTACGTATGTAGTGAAAAAGATCAGAGTGCTTGGACAAGCCAGGCTACCATTTAATGCTCTGCTGTCAACATCTTAAAATTCTTCTGTTTTTTGTTTTGTTTTGCCCTTGAACATCCAACAATCCCCCCTAACTTAGCCTCCCCAGTGCAGGTGTGAGCCATAAGGCCAGGCTTGAAATTCTTAATAAGTCTGAACACAGGACCCTATATTTTCTTTGTGTGTGTGTGTTGTGGGGGTGGATAGTCTTTAGAGACAGGGTTTCCTGTGTAGCCCTGGCTGTCTTGGAAGTCCCTCTGTAGACCAGGCTGGCCTCAGACTCACAGATATCACCTGCTTCCTGAGTTCTGGGACTAAAGGTATATGCCACTATGCCCTGCTAGGACCCTGTATTTTCATTTCCTATGCAGCCATACAAACTGAAGAGCTTATTCTGATTGCATTAAGGGTGGAGAGTCTGATGAACAGTAGAGGCTGATACCAGATCTGCAGGGGCAACTTTCTATATAAGGGAGGAGGCACCGTCGTCTCAAGCTTATTTATCAGGAAGCCTGGATGCCCTGAGTTGGCCAAAAGAATCTTTTTTTTTTTTTTTGGATCTCCTGTGTGCCCCCTTCCTATTTTCTCCTCTGACACCCAAAGGAGATATAGAAAGAATCTAGTAGCCAGGTGTGGTGGTCACACCTTTAATACCAGCACTCAGGACGAAGAGGCAAGCAGATCTTTGGGTTGGAGGCCAGAGCAAGTCCCAGGACCACCAGGGATACACAGAGAAATCCTGTCTTGAAAAACAAAAAAAGAAAGAAAAAGAAAAAGAAAACAAAAGTCTATTAAAGTGTAGGTTAGTTAAAGTGCAGGGGATTGGTTCTGCTTCTCTCCAGCGTCCTGACTGATTGTTGCCGTGTTTGGGATGGAACCCAAGGACTCCCTTACCCTAGGCAAGTTTCTCTCCAGTGTTCCACAACTCTTTAGTGCTAGGGTTGGAGGTGGGACTCACTAGAGCGCTGGCCACACAGGCACAGAGAGAACATCTTCTTATTGGTGTCTCTGTAGTATCGTGGGTGTTTGAAATGCCCTCCATACACACACACACACACTCACACACGTCTGAGCTGTCCTCAGCACTGCCTATGTCCCTGTCTGTCTTTGTTTTGAGACAATGCCACGAAATCCATCTAGGCTGGCTTTGCACTTGAGTAGTTTGAGGGTGACCTTGAACTCTCTTGATTCTCCTGCCTCTACCTCCCAATCCTGAGATGACAGGCACCCACCTTGTTTCTTTGGTGTTGAGACCAGGCCTTTGTGCATGCTAAGTAAATAAATACTCTACTGAGCTATATCCCCATCCGATGTCTGACTATTCGTGGAGTGGGGCAAGGCTCACCCTACCTAGTGTCTACACCAATGTTAGCTGTTGGTTTTGATTGTCTTTGAAGGTAATGCTGCATTTGAGGGGGAGAGCCAAGAGTGTAGGGTATAGAGGTCACAGGTCTTCCTGGAGGAGCAAACAGGCTGGTGTTGAGTTGCTTTGCCTGAGGAGGCATGAACAAACACCCATTCACCCTAAATTTAGCTCCGACAGCAGACAAGAAAGACTCCTCCCGAACCCAGCTTTGTAACCAATGAATTTATGCAGTCTCACAACAGAAGCTGAGTGACTTAAAAGCAGGTGCATCACCAAAAAGCCCTATGGCCCTTAATAACAACCTCAGTGAAGCAGCCTTGTGGAGCACTGCCTTCGGTGGTGTCTCCCCATATCACAGGCCCCTGGGGTAGCCCCTTTATTGTTACCCTCAGACTTAACCATAATCGTATTGCTCTTTCCTTGTTGCAGCTGTGGGCCGAAGCTCTCTGCTCCGTAATGTCCGATGTTCATGGGTCATGTTAGGCCCTCAGTTAAAAAGGAAGAAAAAAGAAAAGAAAAGAAAAAAGTATATATATACAACAGTCCCACATGTGGAACCTGGAGGCTGAGTTCTCACTAGTAAGTGAAGGGTGTGTCCACTGGGTGGTGGGGGCGTCCACTCAGAAACACCTAGGGTTCTTGAATTCAGGAACAACAGGGAAAGCAAACGATTGAACAAGATTCTTCTTGCCACAGCTCTGGGTCGTGTGGGTGGAGAGGGACAGAAAGGCAGGCGCCTCGTGGGAGGTAGCTACGCCCTTGGGGCCCAGCTCTGGGAGCTGCCTTCTGAGTGTGGGAAGGCTGGGGAGAACACCGGCCCAGTGAGAGGGCGAGGGGCACAGGGCGCAGGGGTGGGTGTACCCCAGGCAGGCCAGAGTATCCCACGGGGCCAGGATCGCCCAGCCCTGCTCCGGGCACAGCGAGTAGGAACAGGAGGGCAGATGTTCCCGCCGCCGCCAAGCCTGGTGCAGGCCTGTACTTGCCAGCCCCGGACCAAGGACTTGAAAGCTCCCGGTGCACAGCCCAGACCTGTCCCGCCGGGCGTCACCGTAGCATTTTAAGCAAGAGCAATCGGAAAATCCCCGCTGCCTGGGGGTGTGAGGAGGAGTAAGGAGGCTCGAGATGCTGGGGGGTGGGGGGGCTGCCTCGCGGAGACCGAGAATTTAAGCCACCAGAACCCCAAGTCTCTCCTAATGAAGAGACACAGCGCTTGCCCCATTGAGTTGGGCACTTTTGTTGCTTCCGTGTCTTTGAACCTTGAGGTCTTTTATGGTTCCTATTTTGCTGATGGTTGAGCAAAATACATTGGTGGTATATATATATATATATATATATATATATATATATATATGCAAATACATATATAGTGTATCACCCATTTTATACTAATTAAAAATAATTTAACTGGGAGTGGGGACACACACCTTTAATCTAGCACTTGGGAGGCGTAGGCAGGAAGACCTCTGTGAGTGCGAGGACAGCCTGATCTACATAGTTCCAAGACTCAAAATAATAATAATAATAATTTAAAACTGGTGTGATGGCTCATTGGTAAAGACAATTGCCACCAAGGTTGAGGACCTGAGTTCCCAGAACCGACAGTGCAAGGAGAGCCGACTCCCACAAATGGTCCTCTGGTGTTACACATGCACCCATACACATACACACACAATAAAAAAAACATATATGTATGTACATATGCATTTATACATACATATACATTTTTCTTTGTTTCTGTTTTATAGCCCTGGCTGTTCTGAAACTCGCTTTATAGATCAGACTAGCCCTCCAACACCAAGACCTATCTGCCTCTGCCTCCCGATTAAAGGCTTGCGCCACGACTGCCCTGCTGTAAATAAATATTTTTAAAAGAATAAGTTGCGCTAGTTGACACGGATATGATAGGATTCTGCACAAGGCTCAGTATGCTGTCCCTTTGGTAGCTGCAGGACTCCACAAGGAGAAAGAACTCCACATTTACTGAGCCCCTACCGTGCGTGCGAGGTTTCCGAGCATTATCTCACTTTGTACAACCGCTTTGTGGAGCAGACGGTATCGACATACCACTGAGCAGAAGGGAGCCCCGTTTTCTTTAAGCCTGTATAAATTTATACAGATCTTACGAGTAACCAAGTGGGATACGAACCGGGTCTGGAGGACTCCAGAACACGCTTTGGCTAACCGCTACCACGAGCCTAGCAAGAGCAAGAGGTTTGTTCTGGCTACTACCGCAGTGATGGAACTCGCGCGTGGGTCACGACCTAGGTGAGGGTGAAACAGGGGTCACTGGGAGCCCGGCCGGTGTCAGCGCCGACAAACCTCAGCGTGGGGACTCAGAGGCAGGGCCCGTCCCGCCCTCACCTGCGGACTCCACACCTCGGGTGGCCTCACCTCGCCGGCTGTGGGGGCGGAGCCAGGTGGGGCGGGGGCCGGCTCCCGCGCGTGAGTGGCAGGCCGCGGGCAGAACGCGCATGCGCAGGCCGCCCGGCTCCGAATCCTAGCAGGCGTCAGGCAATCGGGGCGGTGCTGAGGAGGGCGGGGCGGCGCTGAGGAGGGCGGGCCGGGGCGGGCCGGGGCGGGCCGGGCGGCGGGGGCGGGGCGACGCTGAGCTCAGTCCTGCTCCCATGGCCGCCCCCGGCTCCCGGTGCTGCCCCCTCTGCCCCGGGCCGCGCCCGGGGGTCCCACACTGACGGCCCATGGCGCCGCCCGCCGCCCGTCTCGCGCTGCTCTCCGTCGCTGCGCTCACTCTGGCGGCCCGGCCCGCGCCCGGTCCTCGCCCCGGCCCCGGTGAGTGAGACCCCGGCCCCCCCACCCCGATTCCCCCTCACCCTCTCTCGCGCGTGGATCCCGGAGAACCCGATGCTTGGGCTTCTGTCCGGGCACGCGGCGTGGACGCGCCTGTCCCGCGTTACCAGGACTCTGCCCCGAGTGCGGGCTTCTAACTTTGCCGAACTCTGCTTTCCGACTTACGGAAGAGAAGGGGGTGCGTGACGGCTAAAGTCGCCCGTACGGAGTGCAGACTACTCTGAGTCCACCGCGGCGTCCGCCCGAGGTGGTGCTCTCGGCCAGGATGGAAGCTGGGATGGCAACTTAGTTCCCACACGCCCTTCCTTGCCTCGGAATCCTTTCCCAGTGGAAGGACAAGCAAGCATGAGGGTGTTGTCTGGCCCAGTTCAGATTCTTTGCAGGTTGTTGAGAGCTGATGAGCATAGGACATTGGTGAACCTGCCCCTGGGGTCTCCACCCTAAGTTGCCGATTGTGCTGTTGCGAAGGCAGGGTTTTACTAGTAAAAGAAAACTTAGAGTTGCTTTGTTTTCTTGACAGCTTGGATTTAGGGGAAAGGCTGAGATTTATTTTCTGTGTGATTTTGAGGCAAAGCTGCTTGAACCTGTTACTTGATCTGAAAAGGGGGGGGGTGGTAACTCACTCCCATGAGCAGTGTTGGTGAACATTAAATGATACACTGTAGGCAACTTGCTTAGAGTGTTCCACCATGTGTAGTCATTAAACGATTCAATAATACTTATTATAGTGCTTCCCAGTTCACTAAGGACTAGACACCTGGTTTACCCAGCGAATACTGAATTTCTTGCAGGTTGAATGCTGGCAAAAGGCAAAGCTGGGTTTTGGGAAGGCAGAATGAGGAGTTACCAACACACCAAACCTGAGACTCAGTAGAAGTGGTTTCTAGGTGATTGCTGCCTTCTATGGGACTTCTATAATGTGCTCTTTTCTACTGTTTGTAGTATGTGAACAGGGAGGGAGGGACGTTCCGAGAGCCAGGACGTGTCAACATAACTGTAACCTAGTAACTCCTTCCACTTTGTCATCTTTGTGTTCAGGATTTAATGTCCTCTATGGAGAGAGAGGTACGGGTGGGAGTGGACTGGCGCTCCTTCCTGGAAAGGGCACCGTGAGCCTATTCTGCCCACACTTGCAGGGAGGTAGCATCTGTTAGGCACCGACGCTTTGCTAGGTCAAATGCAACAGCTCTTGAGTAAAGTTGGTATGCTTTTATTTAGGAGTCCTGGGTAAGGACAAATTTATGGCTGTTGTGAAACAGTTTACTAAGTCACTCAAACTCTCCTCAGCGGGGTTCCTCAGCTTTCTGCAACATCAGTGCCTTTGTGATGTTTCCCCTCTGGTTCCAGAAGCAGTTTCAGAAACAAACCACATGGTTTTCAGCATCATATCCTGTCAAGAACCTAGCCACTAGTTTGTTAAATCCTTTCCAATTAAAAAAAAAAAGCTGTACACTGAGAATATGCCAAACTTACCATTTCATATTTTGTGATACTGTAATTTTCTCTAAAATTTTGTGGATGGAAAAAATTATTCCAATACTTATATTCTGCACAACTTTGTAATATTTAAATTACTGGTGGTTTGCATTTTTGAATGCTGACTTTATAAAAACAGTTAGCTCATTCCCCTTCAATGTTATTCTAATTATAGTGTGTAGTCAACCCCAAATGATCTCCAGTCTCTCTGTTCTTTTGTCATGCTTTCTCTTCTTTCACAACTGATAAGAAAGGCGTCAGAGGTTAGTGGTAGCCTTTTCTTGCCTCTCACCATCCTCCCCGACGTCTCATCTGGAATTTGTCCTATCAGGCAGTAATATGTGTTGTTAGAAAACCTGAGTTTGGTCACCTGTAATGCCTGCATACTCTATAGTAATTCTCTTAGCCCCATAGATGAATAATTTAAGTGTTTAAGATGCAGTAAATCCTCCTTTTCCCGCACCTTTTTTAGACCAGGCTGGCCTCGAACTCACAGAGATCTGCCTGCCTCTGCCTCCTGATCACTGGGGCTAAAGGGATCCACCAACCTCAACCAGCTTTCCCTTTATAAATCTCAAAGCAAAAAAGTATTGCATTTAGGCTCAGTACTGACCAAATTGGTGTGCTCAATATAGCTGTCAGTACACTTAGAGTTTAGAATAGGTGGACCAAAAGCAAAACGATGAAAACAAAGCTACAGCTTCAGAATCTGCATATTGGGAATTTTTGGTAGTAAGCAGTGTACCTTCTCTAGTTTAGAATCTAAAACTTTAAAGGATTTATTCGGTGGGGCAGTATGGCGATGAGTACTTAATGGGGTGAGTGTGGAGATCAGAGTGGTTTGGTAATCAATTCTCCCTATCTACCTTGTCAGTCCCTGAGATTAAAAGATTGTCAAGCTTAATAAAAACACCTCTAACATCAGAGTCATCTTGATGGCCCCTAGGTTTGAATTTTGGAGCCTGGAACTCTACCTGAGGCTGTAGACCAGCGCTTCTCAACCTTGCTCACGCTCCGACAATTCAATAAAGTTCCTCATGTTGTGGTGACAACCCCCCCTCCCCCCATAAAATTATTTCATTGCTCCTTAACAACCGTAATTTTGCTACTGTTATGAATCATAATGTAAAGATCTGCATTTTCTGACGGCCGTAAGTAACCCCTGTGAAAGGGGTATTTGACCCCCAAAGGAACCGAGACCCACAGATTGAGAAGGAGAACCACTGCTCTCGACCGAGGCAGAACAGTAAACGCTTTAGGCTTTGTGGCCCGGAGACTGCAGCAAGGGCAGGTTCTCGCCTCTGGCAGTGCACGCAAAAGTGGTCATAGACAAAATGGATAGGCATTGCTGGTTCTGTTTAACGGTTTAGGTTTGGGGGTTTTTCCAAGACAGAGTCTCACTGTCTTCCATTGTTGTTATTCACTACATAGACCACACTGGCCTCAGATTCAAAGAGATCTGCCTGCCTCTGCCTCCCAAGGGCTGGAGCAATATCACCATACCTGGCTTCATTGTTGTATTTTAATACAACTCTTTGGACACTGAAATTTGAAGTTTTCTGTCATTTTTACATGTCACAATATCTTGTCCTTTTTAATTTTTTATAATTAAGAACCCAGTCTGAATTTGGTTTCTGGGTCGTGATTGGCTCACAGACTGCACTTATGCTAATCTTGCTCTAAGTCATGTGAACCGACTTTTAAGCGCTTACTGATCTGGAAAAAGCAACACAGTAGGTTGATTTTACTGAATGAACAGACTTTTTACCATTTACTGTGAATTAACCTTTAGATACGTATGAGAGTCAGGCACAGTGATGATACAGTTGTGCTCCAGCTATTTGGAAAGCTGAGATGAGAGAACAGTTTGAGGCCAGCAGCCTGCCTGTGCAGTGTAACCAATAGGTGAGGAGAAAGCATGTAAATGTTGTGTTTCACCATGATTTCTTTTGTTTTGTTTTGTTTTGTTTTGTTGTTTTGTTTCGAGACAGGGTTTCTCTTTGTAGCCCTGGCTGTCCTGGAACTCACTTTGTAGACCAGGCTGGCTTTGAACTCAGAAATCTGCCTGCCTCTGCCTCCCGGGTGCTGGGATTAAAGGCTAGCGCACCACGCCCTGCTTCACCATGATTTCTAAAAAGATACAGCTGACCAGGATACGCTTGTATGCGTGCATTTGGTGCATTAGTAGAGATTCAGCGCCGTTCTGTGTGCTACTGAAGGAAAGAGTTCCCACCTTGGAGCTGTCCCACAGCTTGCTCTCTCAGCCTGCAGATGTTACTTGAAACAAACTGTTGAGAGATCTTCTGTTTTGCAGAGGAAAGCTGGGCAGCAGGTGGCACCAGCCCAGAAAACTGGGAAGACAACCACTGAGGAAAAGAATTTCTGTCACTATTGGTTTTTACTAAGTCATTAGTTTTTGCTTCCATGCATAGGCTGTCCTGTTAAATGTCTATAAAACAACAATGTGCTTAGCATGGTGGATTTTTCTTTTCTTTTTTTAATTAAAGCATTTTTGAAAAACAAAACAAAACAAAACAAAGTGAAACATTGAAATAAAACAAGCCAATTGTGTTTGTCCTGCTGGACAGTTAATCGGAAATGCTGGGCAGAGGCCGGAAGTTGGGGTCAGGAGCTTTTGTCTGAGGTTTTCTGTCCTGAGTGAGGACACACGTCAGGATGAACTCAGCAGAGGGGCTGAGGAGTGTCCCTCAGTACCCCACACAGGGTTGGAGGTGAGAACTCTTCCTTCAGCCTCCGTTTTCCTTTGGCATCTGACTAGCTCAGTGTGCAGCCCCTGCCTGGGTAAGATGACTGAGATTCCTTCCCTCGTCTGCTTGACCTTGACCCTTGCTCTAGAACCCAGAAGTGTCCCTTTGGGTGGAGTGGGCACTGGGGTCCATCAGGCTTTTGCCCTTTCTTGTCTTCAGTCTTCCTTCCACGATATCATTTCTTTCCCCCCAGACCTCAGCCTCTTAGGACTGTCAGCCAGAACAGGGAGAGGAGAGGGGCCATTGTAGAAGTGTCATCCTACAGAAGTTTGCCTTTTCCTCCAAAGAACTCTTTCTCTGTTCTGTCCTCTTTCTCGGTAAGCACCTCCTTAGGCTGCCCTCGCACCAGCTTCAGGAGGAATGAAGTTGGGGCTAGGCAGTTGCTTCCCAAACAACACTTTAGGCCATGTTACAGGCAGAGCTGCCCACGTCCCTCTTACTTCTGCAGTAGGGCCCCCTGGGGGCTTCTCCCTGCTAGGGCCAGCTTCCAGCTTCTCCTGCCACAGTTTAATCCCTGGCACATAACCAGAGCATTAAACTTTTATTGTTCAATTTGCCACAAGGGCGAGGCCCTGTTCCTAGTGGGCTGAGGAGGCTGTGGCCGACTCCAGAACCCGAGTGTCGCACCACATTAGCAACTGCAGACTTTGAGGGCTGGATTTCTTTCGGTTTGGTTAGATTCTTGGTTAGAACAAGAACAGCATATGCACACTCAGCTTGAAAGCCAGGAAAGAGCAGAGACAGCACAGGCGACTTTTAAAGATGATTCATGATGGAGGTAGCCATCAGCCCGCGCTAGGATCCTGCTAGTTTCCTTTTATCCTCAAAGTGGATACATTGTGGCGTTTGTAGCTTTCCTAGTATCCCGAAATCAAGTAACAACATGGCAGCCAAGCAGCTTGCTTCTAGAATAGTAGGGATTGCTAGCCAATCCCATCATAGTATGTAAATTACTTGCTGCTGTTCAATCTATAAAAATTCATCTTCAAAGAAAATTACTGGGCTGGTAGAAATATTTTTAATAATGACCACAGAAGTCATATTTATTTTTCTTTGATGTTCCTCCGAAGAACCTTCTGTTTCTAATCAGTTTGTTCCCACATAAACTACAGTGGAAATCTACAATAATAAAATCCCATTCTCTGCTAGAGGGAAATAAACAGCAAGGACTGGCTTTTTCAGGGGCTTCCCCTCGCCGTGCCCCAGACTCAAAGCCTCTATTACTGGTGGGTGTTTTGGCATCAGTTAAGGGCCTTCAATCCTTCCCTCCCTCCATGTTTTGCTCTTTCATTAAAGTGTTTCTGTTGTCTAATTATATCCTTTCAATCAAATTAGAGACTGCAGCATCTGGTGAGGGCCCTAACTGCTGCCATCTGCATCTCGCGTACGCAGGCCTTTGCAGCTGAGAATCACTCAACTTCCAAATGGCAGGAAGAGATTTGGAAAAAGTTCAGTTGAAGGGGAGGTTAACTTAAAAAGAACCTCTTCAAAGGCCGGGTGCCCTGTCCTGCCTGCTGTGATGTATGCAGGACGTCATTGGCTTGGCTCACCCAAGACTCTTCCTAAGCACTTCTGGCAGCTGAAGGCTTCCTAATTGTCTTAGCAGAAGTGACTAGGCTTTTTCCTCCCTGTTATGGCTTTGGAGGGCCCCAGTAGAGCTGAGAATATCGCCCTTGAGAAGTGTCTTTGTTCTGTGACCACCGGTTAGTGGATGTGACACTCTCTTTGGTTGGCCATTTCTTCTAACTCAGTGATTTCATCAGACAGAGAATCTTGCTCCCTGGGAGTAGTCTGCAATGCTTGAAGGCTTTTTGTTTTTAATTGTCACATGGGGATATTATTATCTAGCAGGTAGAAACCCAAGGTGCTATTAAACATTCTAGGACGTTTAGGAGAAGTCCCCTACACCAAAGAATTAACCATCTGTAAAGGACTCCATTATTGGAGAACTTTCTGGTCATGTGACTTTAAAAGTAGGCCACAGGCAGTGCTGATAAAACTTGTTTGAAAGTTGGGTTTTATTAGTTTATTTAATCTCTCTTTAGTCTGATTGAGCGCTTGAGACAGTATAAAATAGGACTGCTAGGGCCTAGGGATGTAACTCAGTGGGCTGGATCACTTGCCTAAGGAGTGAAATCCTGATCCAGGACTGCCAAGAAAAGAAAAAAACCATAGGACTGCTCACGTGATCATAGGACTGCTCACGTGATCATGGGGCCAGATACAGACACGAAGCAGGTGTTTCCTGCTTAAAGCAAACTCAGAATGTAAAACTGGCTCACTTGGCAAGGTGTTGGCCGAACACAAAGTCTTAGATTTACTCCCAGCACCAAGTAAAATTGCCTCGGTGGCACACAGCTGGAATCCCAGCACTCTCGAGGGAGAAGCAGGAAGATTAGATGTTCCAAATCTCCCTTGTCTGTGTGGTGAGGTCATAGAGTAGACTGCATGAGACTGTCTTACAAATCAAAAGGGCACAGGCCTGACCTTATCATCAATTTCCTTTATCTGTTTGTCTCTCAGTTCATTCATACACAGGATCTTTTGTGCAGCCTAAGCTGGTCTTGAACTATAATTCTCCTGCCTCTGCTTTCAGAATGAATGTTGGGGTTGTAGGTATGTGTCACCATGCCTGGTTTATTAGTAAATGTGGGAGATATTTATTAATTTATGTTCATTTATGCTAGACAAGCACTTTCCCCATGGGGCGGCATCCTCAGCCTTCTGTCTGTCTGTCTGCTGAGACAATGTGTCACTATGTATCAGAGGCTGACTTAGTATTTGAAATCCTCCTACCTCAACCTCTCAAGTGCTGGGATGACAGGCATTGGTCTGGCAGGGTTTTTTAAATTAGCAAGTATTTGATTGACACAGAACTTCCTAGAACTTCTCAGAGGTGATTACTAGGCGGTTAGAAGGCTGATTCACAGGCAAAAACAAAAAACAAAACAAAACAAAAGCCTGGGGTACTTGATTGTGTAACAGATCCCCCCACCCTGCCTGCTATACATAGATGGTCTTCCCTCATTTCATAAACATAAACAAAAACAGCTTTTCCTGAGCTCTGCCTTGGGGGGCAGGGGGCGGTTTCAGAGTTAGGCAGTCTGGGACTGTCCACTGGTGGAATGTGTGCTTTGCAGTACAGGGCTTGAGCTCCATCCCTAACAGGAGAAATAAAGGCCAGGCATGGCCGGAAGCGGGGATGAAGCTCAATGCTGATGTGGAGGGTGAGGGTGGCTGTGCTTTGCTTGTAGCTTGTGTGCGGAGCTTTGAGATGGGGCTCACGTATGGCGAGTCTTCTACTCACTGTGTAGCTGAGGAAGACCTTGAACTCCTGACCCTGTCTTCCAAGTGTTGATTACAGATGGACACCACTTGACCAAGTTATTTTTGAGTTAAGGTCTCACTCTGTAGCCTACACTAGCCTTAACCACACGACTCATCGTCCAGAATTCCATGTGTGGGCCTGCTTGCCTAACACATGCATGTTACTTTAGCTTTTCCTTGGGAAACACGAACAATGCCTGTTTTCCCAGGTAGGACACCAGGAACAGCTTTGTCAAGCCCAGCTTGGAGAACGAGTGAGTTTATTGGGCATATACAGGAGTATGGTGACCCCAAAAGACCTGAGCTACAGAACAGTCCATGTCCCCTCTCAAAGCTGTACAGTTAACCTTCTACTTCTTATATATTCCTGTGTTTCCCCCAGAGCAAGTCTAGCAGGGCTGAAATTATGTGTAGTTCTTCTGCCAAGGATGACAACAGGCCCGACCGTGTGAGGGTCTCTTGCAGGTAGTCACAGCGGCTCTGATTAAGGTCATAGCAGTCATATCATACTCGGAGGACAGTGCATCACAACAGTGGAATAAACTGAGCTGCATCTCCAAAAGCAAAACAAAAGGTAAACTGCTCAGGAAGCTAGCTGGCCCGATTGGTCCAGTGTCCGTGCACTGGAGCCTGTGACCTGTTTACACCTCTGACAGGAGGATACCACTGTCTGTCCTGGTCCAGCCCTGCAGCAGCTCACCTTCTGACTTTCTGAGGGTTGGGTTTTGTTTTGTTTTTTTTAAATATGGAATGCTTCATGAATTTGCGTGTCATCCTTGTGCAGGGGCCACGCTAATCTTCTCTGTATCGTTCCAATTTTAGTATATGTGCTGCCAAAGCGAACACTGTTTTGTTTTTTAATAGTAAACTGAGATACTGTCTAGAAAGCAGGATTCGGAGCTTGAAAATGTTATGTTTACTGTTTTCTTATGTGAAAACTTTTTTCGCGTGAAATCCAATGTTAAGATAGGACAGGCTATTTATAGATAAATACCTCAAGTAATAGTATACCATGGTGCTCATGTATTACATGGATAATTAAATGGTTCATACCATCAGTCAGGCCCACGTAGGACACTGGTGCTTACATGTTACATGGGTAAGTGAATGTTCTGTGTCATCAGAGAACCATGACAGAATAAATCCTCTTGGTTTTGACAGTTAAGTCCCTTAAGGAGCTTTGTTAATGAAGTGTTTTAGGGCTCTGCAGAGCAACTTCTAACTGCCCTTCTTAAAGTAAGGCTTGTTTAATCTCTCTGTGCGTTAGGATCTTCAGTGCAGCTAAGTTAGTGCAGAAACAGCCTGGGCTGAGGATGTAGCTGAAGCTCAAGGTCCCGTCCTCAGCACATGGCAAAGAAAAGCACCAGCAAAGCCGCAGCTGTCTTGTGTGTATGGGGAGGCGAGCTCTGATTCTCATACCCTGAGTACGTGACTCGGAGCCCGACCCTTTTGGGAGTCACATATCAGATATCCTGCACATCAGATATTTATGTTATGATTCATAACAGTAGCAACATTACAGTTATAAAGTAGCAATGGATAATTTTATGGTTGGGGTCACCACAACCTAAGGAACTGTATTAAAAGGTCACAGCATTAGGACAGTTGAGAAGCACTGCCTAAATGCTAAGTAGAAATCTCTCTTACACTGCTGCATATTCATGGTGGCTGCTCCTGGCAAAAACATGTGTTCACAGCAACACCCATAGCGTGTTTCCCAGGGGGCCCTGCCCGAGTGGGAGGGAAGCGTGCTCCAGATGAGAGCCAGATGTGGGAGAGTGCCACCCCACCTCCCCACTACTTTGACAACTCAGTTTTTTAAAGGCTTTATTTTTTTCTTCCTTTATTTTTAGTTAGGATAGTAGCCCTGACTATCCGAGAATCCTCCTGCCTCTGCCTCTGCCTCCTTAGTGCGTGCGATTGTGATAGTGTGCTGCTATTCCAGCGACATTTTAGGAAAAAAATACAATCACATTTTAGTAGTTTTGTGTGTGTGTGTATAAACCTAAGTTGTAAGAATTGGCTTCAATCACCTTTACCAGCTGAGCCATTTTGCCAGTCCTCAAGGTTTGGGTTTTGTTTTTGTTTTTGATGTTGGGCTTTTTTGGTTTTTTCGAGACAGGGTTTCTCTGTGTACCCTGGCTGTCCTGGAACTCACTCTGTAGCCCAGGCTGTCCTCAAACCTCTGCCTCCCGAGTCCTGGGGTTAAAGGCATGCCCCCACCCCAACTTGGCTTCATTTTAAAATTTTTGTTTTATAATAAGACCTCTCTCTTATTTGACAACTTCCAAATGTAACCCTCTGCTCACTGTAGGCTGTTTTTCTTGGAAATTGTTTTTACATAATTCAGTATTTCGTTTCTTATAAAGAAGACGATTTTAGAGAGTCAAATAGAATTCAAACAAAACTTCCACAAGTATATAGGCTTAGGCCAGTCTTGGCAGCTCAAGAGGGTGAGGCAGGAGAGAGTTTGAGGAGAGCCTCGGCTACATAGTGAGTTCCAGGTCAGCCAGGACTACATAATGAGACCCTGTCTCTTAAACCAACAAAAATGTAAATTCACTTCAAATCGCTTTGGGAATCAGGGTCTTTTCTTCCTTTACTGTGACAGTGTATGTGTAAGTACACATGCTGGAGATTGAGCCGTATATGCACAGAGGTGCTCTATGACTGGGCCATGCCTCAGGTCTCTGCCATGGCTTTAAGAACACTGTCTCCTTAAATGAAAAGGATGCTCTGTACAGTGTTCTAATAGGAAAGCTACTGATGCTTCAGAAGTTACAGTGCTTGTTTATGTGCTTAGTCCACTTTGGGTAGAAGTGCAGCTTTGCAAAGTTACTAAGAACATAGTACATACACAATCATCTGGAACTTAGATGGGTGCAAACTTGGCTAGTTGAGTTTATTATGGTTCTTAACAAGAAGCTAACAACTAGAGCCGGGCGTGGTGGCGCACGCCTTTAATCCCAGCACTTGGGAGGCAGAGGCAGGCGGATTTCTGAGTTCGAGGCCAGCCTGGTCTACAGAGTGAGTTCCAGGACAGCCAAGGCTACACAGAGAAACCCTGCCTCGAAAAACCAAAAAAAAAAAAAAAAAAGAAGCTAACAACTAGCTAAGGGATAGTTATTACAAAACAGTATGCTAGTTTTAGAATAGATTCCATTTTTATTATGGAAATTGAGAAATGCACAAAAATAATCTAGGAAAGCCACAAATACCTATTGCCTAGGACCAGGGTTCTCAACTGTGGCTGCTGTTCTTTCATTCTCCACCCTCCATGTCCTGCCATCTCGAGAGTCTGTAAATGGTTCAGTCCTTGCCTCTAAGTGAGAAGTATTATAAGCCTGCTCATGGAGGGTCATTTGTGTCCCAGTACTCTGAAGAGGGAGACAGGAGGATTGCCACAAGTTAAAACCAGCTAAGACCCTGCCTCAAAAACAAAGAGATTTTAATATAGATTTAAATATAGATATTAGAAGATAACATTTTCAGATGCAACAATGTATCCAAAGGGTACGTAGGCGGCTGGAGAGTGGCCTCAATGAATGAGGTTTATCTGTTCTGACCCAGATACAGAGGCATGTAAGCTTCTGTTACCCCTTCCGTCCATCCGTCCTTCCGTCCGTCCTTCCTTCTGTCCGTCCTTCCGTCCTTCCATCCTTCCTTCTGTCCTTCCTTCCTTCCTTCCTTCCTTCCTTTCGTCCTTCCTTTCGTCCTTCCTTTCGTCCTTCCTTCCTTCCTTCCTTCCGTCTGTCCTTCCTTCCTTCCGTCTGTCCTTCCTTCCTTCTTTCTCTTCTTTCATTTGTTTTTGTTTGTTTGAGACAGAGTCTTGCTATATGGTACTGCTGGATCTGGAACTCAGAATATAGCCTAAGCTCGCCCCAAATTCACCGCAATCCTCCTGCCTCTGCTTCTGAGTGGAATTGTAAGCTGTCTAATGCCCTCACTTCTTGTCTGTTTATTTGTTTCCCCATTGCATATTTTATGTTAAAGATGTGGTTTCCTTTAGGCAGAAGGAAGGCCTAAGTGGCACATGGAAAGGACCTTGCAGAGGCAAGTGTCATGCTTGTCCATGTGACCTTAGACATCTTACCTGCAGTAGAGAGGCATGAAGAATAGCAGGATTTTAAGCCTGGAGGAGAATTTAAGCCCCAGGTCTTTTCTATTCAACTCACCCAGGCTTTTGGATCTTAGTTCTGTTTCCTTAAATCTTGAGAGTGTAGCTACTTCGAGTTGAACGTAAAGGGGTCTCAGAACCAACCTTCTGCGCCAAACCCCATCCCTGCCCACTCCCCTGCCCATCAGGGAGGAGCGGCCCCACCTGCACCTCTGTTTCGTAGCATTGGCCACTCACTGTCTATTATGAGCCTGTATTCCCCATTGACTTGGAAACAACAAGAATCCAGTGTCCATTTGCCACAGCTCCGGGCAGTAGTAAGGGCTGAATAAATGTTGAATTAACTCATGAATGGTGGTGGAGACATTAGGTTTCTTGCCTTTACTCATTTTCTTTTACTGAAATGTGAATACACAAGGCATCACGGGATTTCCTTTGTTGTTTGAGCCTCTCCTTGTTTATCTAGACAAAGCTTATGTGAATTTCATAGCAGTAGAAAGGGAGGCAGGGGCCTCATTACCTCATCCACACCCTGATGAAGACAGGGCCTCAACACTCTTTGTGTTTCTTGTCTTTTCCTCACTAGGCAAGCTTGGTTAAAAAAAGAAAAGAAAAGAAAAAAAGAAAAAGAAACTCTTTAAAACGTAATATGCTTATTTAGAGTGGATCCGCGAAACCTGCCTGCGTGGACTCCCACACTGCGCTTTTAATGCTAAAGAGGTAGGGTTGAGTGCTTAGGAGGGCCAGGAGTTTGAGGCCGGTCTCAGCTGCATAAGTAAATTAGTTCTAGGCAAGCCTGAGCTATATGAGATCCTGTCTCAAAAAGCTTTAAAAAGAGTAGATCAGAGAAGAACAAGCTGAGCCAGAAAGGCTTCATGGCCTCGTTTCTGCTGTGAGATGACATTTCAGTCCCATCTGTGGCACATCCTTTTTTTTTTTTAAATATTTTTATTAGATATTTTCTTTATTTACATTTCAAATGTTAGCCCCTTTCCTAGTTTCCCCTCCAAAAATCCCCTATCCCTTCCCCCTTCCCCCTGCTCCCCAACCCACCCACTCCCATTCCCAGTCCTGGCATTCCCCTATACTGGGGCATAGAACCTTCACAGGACCAAGGGCCTCTCCTCCCATTCATTGATGACTGACTAGGCCATCCTCTGCTACATATGCAACTAGAGCCACAAGTTTCACCATGTGTTTTCTTTCATGGTTTAGTTCCAAGGAGCTCTGGGGGTACTGGTTAGTTCATATTGAAGTTCCTCTATGGGGCTGCAAACCCCTTCAGCTCCTTGAGTACTTTCTCTAGCTCCTTCATTGGGGACCTTGTGCTCCATCCAATGGATGACTGTGAGCATCCACTTCTGTATTTGCCAGGAACTCACAAAAGGCCCTCAGGAGACAGCTGTATCAGGCTCCTGTCAGCAGGCTCTTGTTGGCATCTGCCATAGTGTCTGGGTTTGGTGGTTGTTTATGGGATGGATTCCCAAGTGGGGCAGTCTCTGGATGGTCCTTCCTTCAGTCTCTGCTCCGAACTTTGTCTCTCTAACTCCTTCCATGGGTATTTTGTTCACCCTTCTAGGAAGGATTCTGAGCTTCTGGGCTAAAATCCCCTTATCAGCGAGTACATATCATGTGTGTTCTTTTGTGATTGGGTTACCTCACTCAAGATGATATCCTCCAGATCCATCCATTTGCCTAAGAATTTCATAAATTCATTGTTTTTAATACTGAGTAGTGGCATACCCTCCTGAGTTACAAATAAAATCATCCGAATTTGTGGGAACTTGACCTATAGGTCACTGTGTATTGCTGAGGCCATTGGTTGTGAAAGTCTGTTTTGATGGCTTGTGAGTCATTGGCCTTTCTCGTTTGCTTGCTTGCTTGTTTGAGACAGGGTCTCACACAACCCAGGCCAGACTTTAACTGACTTTTTAGCCGAGAATGACCTAGACCCAAGGAGGGTCATTGTTCTGTCTGACTCCCCTGCCTCCATCTCCCAAGTGCTGGGATCCCAGGTGCGTGCCACCACGCCCTGAGCCACTTGTTTCTGTTATGGTGGTTTGGTTTGGTTTGGTTGGTCTTGTTGTTAGGTTGTGGAGTTTTGTTTTTAGATTTGTTTTTGTTTGTTTGTTTGTTTGTTTTTATTTGTATGTGTCTGTGCGTGAGTATATGCCAAGTGTGTGCTGCAGAGAGGCCAGAAAGGGCTTGGGGCTTCTGGTGCAGGAATTACAGGCAGTTGTGAGCTGCCCAATTTGAATGCTAGAAGCCAATCTCAGGTCCTCTTTTTTTGTTTTTTGTTTTCCGAGACAGGGTTTCTCTGTGTAGCCCTGGCTGTCCTGGAACTCACTCTGTAGACCAGGCTGGCCTCGAACTCCGAAATCCACCTACCTCTGCCTCCCAAGTGCTGGGATTAAAGGTGTGTGCCACCACTGCCTGTCACAGATAATCTTAACACTTAGCCATCTCTCCAGTGCCCCCTCCTTCTTTTTAAGATGTATTGTTTTTATTGTCTATATTTAAAGTAGGCAACATAATGTGTTTTTTGTTTGTTTTTGTTTTGAGACAGATTTTCACTATAGAGCTCTGACTAACCTGGAATGTTCTATATAAACCTGTTTCAAACTCTCAGAAGTTCAACTTTGACATCTAGCTTCAAACTCTTCTATCTGTCACTGCCTTGGAAGTACTGGGATTAAAAGTGTACACCATCATACCCAGCTCTGCAATATAATGTTTTGGTGTATAAGATTAGATAGGGCAAAAATATTTTAACATAGCAATTACAATTGTAGCAGTTGACAGAGGTTGGTGTGATATTCTTAGAATCATCCACTCCTCTGACTCCAGAACTGATCAGGCTCAGAATTACTTAGGTTGGAATAGGGCCACAGACATTATCCTCCCCCACCCTGTCCCCTCAAATATAGCTGTCCTTGGTATCTGTGCAGCCTTTGCTCTAGCCTCTTAGGACCCACGGTGCAGATACTTGTTTGTGTGTCATTGAACATCCTTCATATGCCTCTAGTCATCCTTAGACCATTTAGAACACCCAAACTATTACAATGTGTGGATAACTGTCAGCTCATACCGTTCAGGGGGTGATGTCTAGGAAGATGCCAGTGTGTGTGTGCAGTTGGCTGAACCTGTGTTCAGTGTGTGCATCCTGGATTTAGGGCTGTGTATGTATGTGTGTACGATAGTACTGTGGACAGATGAAGGGGGCAGGGGTGGGCAGAGATGGGAAGGGGATTCTGAAGGGCAATGTTTATCTTGCAACTGGAAATATTAGAGGAAGAACATTTGGGCAGGAAATGGAAAAGTATGTTCCCAGGATTAAAAGCAGACCAGCGTGGCTTGACCGCGATGAGTAACTAGGGGCAGAGCCGGGCTTCCAGCACAGAGGCTCTCAGACACCCAGAGGACAAACCTTAGAGTTCTGTGCGGAGGGGGGCTGTAGAGCAGAAGAGGAAAGGGAGCCCTGAACTGCTTTTTCGTGGTCAGTGGGTCCAAAACAGAGGTGCTAAAGGTGAGGGGTGAAGGAGAGGAAGGGTGCTTCCACTGGAGTCCTGGGTGTGGTCGAGTGCTCTGGCTGCCTCCTGGGTAAAGAGGAGTGGCTAAATCAGTGTGGCTGGTCGTGAACACTGTAAACTGATGTGACTGATGTTGACTTGACCAAGGCCGCAGAGCCTGTCAGCAGCAATCAGGCACCGAGCCAACACTGAGCCTTTAGTTGGTATCTGCCAATCTATGCCGAGTCGCTGTGCCCAGTTATCTTTGAGCTTTTTCTTAGCGTAGACCCCTAGTAGACAATCCTCTTGGTAATTGAGGACTCACACTTACTAACTTAGTATTGCACCAGGCATGGTAAGTTGCTATGGTTTTCTGTCTCCTAGAATTCTAGATTAGTTGAGCTGTCCATAAACGGTGCCATTCCAGACCAAACACAGAGAGCCGCTGGTAGGAGGAAGGCATGACTGAAAGAGAGCCGCTTTGTGGATGGTTTCTCTAAGCAGTCAGGTGGCTTTCAGGATAGAGCTGGGTTCCTGTTGTCCACATGCCTATTAGTCTATGGCAGGCACATGCACTTTCCAGCGGGAGACTACACCACGTCCTTATTACCGGAAGTTATGGGTCGCTATGAGCTAGGAGAAGGACAGGGGGAGAGCGGAGAATGTTGGTGTGACTCCGCAGACTGTCAGGGTCCCAGTGATACATCTTAGAGAAGTGTTTGAAGTGCTTCTATCTGTCAGCTTTAACTAAGCTAATTTTAAAAACTCGCTCTTTGTACTCCGCCTTTCCCATGAACCTCTGAGTTTAATGCATACAAGATGTGGGAAGCCTGCCAGCCTCAGCCCCACCCCCAGTCTGAGAAGTGGATTTTAGAAGTACATGATTGCACCTGTAAGGACTGTCATTTCATAAAATGGGACCTGAGACCATTTTGACACATTTTCTGGGAAAGCACTTGAGGAGGAGGTGAGAGAAAGTGCCACCCCCGTCCTCCGTCGCCCCTGTTTTCTTGCACCTCAGACTGCACAGGGAGGACTGTTCCTCATTCCCAGGGAATGTGAGTCATCCCCGATTTGTGTGATTGGGATTCCAAAGCGTTGCTGTGTCCGATGCTTATTAAATCCAAGTGGCCCCGCAGCCTTTCAGACTGCAGGGGAGTACTCAGTTACAGCTGCTGCCCTGGTTCTAGTTACCACAGGGAGATGCTGGCGAGCGCAGTGGCCCCCTCGGAGGGCCCCAAAGTCCACGTGCATGGCTGTTAGCAACTTTTCTAGATTTGGAGGTTTCCTGGTTCACTTCGTGGACTCCAGCACACTTCAGCTCTGTGATAATCTCTTCACTGGGACCTGCACACTTCAAGGGGAAATGTCCCAGTGCCCCAACAAGCTGGTGCCGACAGTGCCAGTGTTACAGGGCACCTCTTTGCAGATTCAGTCAGCCCAGCAGGCCGCCCAAGATTAGCAAAACATGATCCATTTCTAGCTTGGTCCAAACAAAACAAATAAAACATTCACCAGAGAGGGAGGAAACTATAAATGTTGCCAGAAAATGAGTCTGCTGTTCTCCTCCTTCCAGAGTGCTTCACAGCCAACGGTGCAGATTACAGGGGAACACAGAGCTGGACAGCGCTGCAAGGTGGGAAGCCATGTCTGTTCTGGAACGAGACTTTCCAGCATCCGTACAACACGCTGAAGTACCCCAATGGGGAAGGAGGACTGGGCGAGCACAATTATTGCAGGTAAGATGGGGCCATAGCGCTTCAAGATGATCTCTCATCTCTTCTTCCAGCCTTTCTCCTCTGGAATTCTCACAACTGGAATGCTTGCTTACCTCCTGTTGGCCAATTCAGAGAACCATATCATTGTTTGTTTGTTTGTTTGTTTTGAGACAAGGTTCTCTGTGTATCTCTGGCTGTCCTGGAACTCACTCTGTAGACCAGGCTGGCCTCGAACTCAGAAATCCACTTGCTTCTGCCTCCCAAGTGCTGGGATTAAAGGCGTGCGCCACTACTGCCCGGCCATATCAGTTTTTAAGATGAACTAATCCGAGCCAGAGAGATGGCTCAACAGTTAAGAGCACTTAGCACTCTTCCAGAGGACCCAGGTTCAGTTCCCAGCACCCACATGGGAGCTCAGAACATCTGTAACTCCGGTTCTGGGGGATCAGACACCTTCTTCTGACCTCTCCAGGCACTGCACATGGTACACAGATAAACGTATAGTGAAGCACGCACAAGAAATAAAAGTAAATAAAAATGAATTCCTGACTTTTTTTCTCTCTTCCTCTCTCATTTTTCTCCACCTTAGTTTGCTTTTATGCTGGCATTCACAGCAGTGCCTTCTCTGGTCACTCTCTTGTCTCTTTGGGAGGATTTTCTCAGGTGGTCCTCCCAGCAGTGGGCATTTCATGGCATCAAAGCTGCTGCTACTGATATTCAGACCATCTGGGACCCATGTTCCTTAGGCTGTACCGGAACTCCTGGATCCGAGTAACTCTCCTCAAGCGGCTGCACTACAGACGTGGCCACTGTTTGGCTCCACAGAAAGCCCTAACCTAGCTCTGTGGTCTTCAGATGTATAGTTAGGATTTTCTGTGGAAAGTGAGCCACAGCTTTGATCAGGTTCTCTGTTTTCTCAGATTAAAGACAAGGTGAGAATCACTGGCGGCCAGTGAGATGGCCAGTGGTTTACAGTTGGCATCCCAAGAACCCAGGTGAATTCTGGATTGTCCTGAACGCCCACTGCCATGCTAGTGCTCAGAAGGCAAAGGTGAAATTCCAGGAGCTGGCTGCCTAGCTAGCCATATTGGCTAGCCTGAGTTCAGTGAGAGACACTGTCCCAATGAATAATGTGGAGATTGGTGGAGAAGCCTCCAAAGTCAACCTCACACCCTCACACATACATAAACACACATTTGAACACACATACATATATGCGTGCATGTGTTCATGTATGTGTGTGTGTGTATATATGTGTGCACACACAGAGCAGGCAGAAAGATAAAAATAGAAGTATTAGTATGTAGAAGCCAGAGCAAAAATTCCAAGCACTTTTGTTAATACCTCTAAGTTACTTACACCCAAGATCATGATAACATGACTCAGGGTTCAGCAATGTGGTGAATTTAAGCATTCTTAGGACAGGTGTGCAGCTGTCTCTTGAGCCATTAGGACAGGAAGAATGATTCCAGAGCCCTCCTCCCAGTTCCATGCTCCGACTCTGCTTTGTTGGTACACGAAACGTCTAACCGTTGGCACTGTTGACCCAGCTGAGCCACCCCATCTGTTTTTGCACTGTGTGGACCACTCTGTTTACCGTCTAGCCCCCATATGCCCATGCTAACACACTAGGCCTTGTGGTTGGCTGGTTTGTCCTTCCCTTCAGCTCTTTAGGTCTGTCCTCACTTGCATCAACTGATTGACTGTCCCTCATGTTTGCTACTGCTGTAGTTTTTTCATTTGTTTTTGTAAAAGCACTAAAAGTTTGTTCCAAGTCAGGCCTGGCTGTGTGCGTTCTGTGATCTCAGCACTTGTAGGGCTGTGGTAAGATCAAGACTCCAAACACATCCTTGGCTCCATGGGAGCTCAAGGCCCACTGGGCTGTATACGTTCCAACCTCGAAAGTCTAAACCAAACCTGAGTGAAAGCTTTCTGTAGCGTTGGTTAGTCCTCCTGCTGCCTGTCTCTCCTGGAACCCTGCCTGGTATTATGTGTGACGTCTTTCCACTTTGCTGTCATTTGTATTTTTTAAAGATGTATTTTATTATTTTAAATTATATGTATATGGAGGGAGGGTCTGTATACAGTTGCAGGTGCCACTGAAGGCCAGAGATATCAGATTCCTTATAATTGGAGTTACAAGTAGCTGTGAGCCGCCCAGTGGGATTCTGGGAACTGGACTCCCGGTGCACCAGAAGAGCAGTGCACGTTCTTGACCACTGAGCCATCCCTCTAGGCCCTGTCCTTTGTAGTTGATTGCTCATTAACCAAGTCTTCATTTGTTTTCAGAGTTGTGCATATTAGTATTTTGTATAAATAAACATTTATGCCGGGTGGTGATGGCGCACGCCTTTAATCCCAGCACTCGGGAGGCAGAGGCAGGTGGATTTCTGAGTTCGAGGCCAGCCTGGTCTACAGAGTGAGTTCCAGGACAGCCAGGGCTACACAGAGAAACCCTGTCTCGAAACACCACCCCCCCCCACAAAACCAAAAAACAAATTTGTAGGCTGCTGAGATGGTTTAGTGGGCAAAGGTACTTGCTGCAAAGCCTGATGACCCGAGTTCAATCCCCTGCACCTGGATGGTAGAAAGGAAGGGTCAACGCCCACAGCTCTGTGTGTGCCGTGGCACGTGCTCCCTACACATGCGTGCATATGCTTGCATACACATAAGTAAATGAGTATTTTTTTAAACGCTAAGGAGATGGCTTGGTGAAGTGCTTACGCAGAGAATCTGTTTACTCCGTCTCTCCCACAGTGATAAAAGCGCTGAGTGGTTGTGTGCTTACAATCCCCACACTGGGGAGGCAGAGACGGGCAGATTCCTGGGGTATCTGGCCTGCCACTAGGGAAGTTTCAGGCCAGTGATAGATACCCTGTTTCAAAATAGAAGAGATGAATTGTACCTAAGGAACGGCACCCAAGTTTGACCTCTAGTCTCTAAATGCACACTCATGCACAAGTATATACATGAACATACACACACATACAGGAACATGGACTCACAAGAACATGGATGTGCATACATGAGCATGCACACATGCATGAGCACACAGTCATGAACATGCACATACACTTCTCACCACAGTTGCTCCATTTCTGCTCCATTACCCTCCTCTAGTCTTTCTATTCCTAAGACTGGCTGGCCTGGGAAGGGCACTTAGAGAAAGGGATAGGGTCTTTGGTATTGTCTGCTGGCTTTTCTAGATGAGTGCCTCTGTCTACTCTACTCACAGGCTCTAAGGAGTGCACCCTTAGCATTCCAGGGCTGTACCAGAGGGCTGGGAGGACCTTCCCCTAACTCCTTGGGCTATAGCCCTCTAACTTGATGGAATGTGCCAGACCTGAATTTCCAGTTTATACTTCAAAAGAGAGCGAGGCGAGTCTGTTGATGATATCACCTCAGAGTCCAGGCCTTTTGCTCTAGTTCTGCAGAGAAGTAAGGATAGGCTTGCCTGCTCTTTATTAAGCTATTCGGATGCTTTTAGAATGGCTTTGACATTGATAATAAACACTTGTTGTCTAGAGGTTTTATCCAATACTACATCAAAGCTGAACTCAGAACAGAGGGAGGAAGATGACGGTGACATACATACTGTTTAAAGAAGGGCTTTGTACAAGCCCTGCCACTTTGATTTCTCAGCTGACATCTGACACCGTGTTTGCCTTGTACAACTTCTCAGATCCGTCACATCTGAGATGTCTACATGCTATCGAGTGATGGGAACCGGCTTCTCCCACTGGACCTAAAGTACTGGATTAGACCGAGAGGCCGAGCCCAGCAAGGGCAGAGTTGCCCCTGCACCTGCCTTAGGGCCCAGAAGAGAAAAGGCTCTGTTGTCCTGGGAGGCTTATCTCTCAGCCACACAATGGGCTTGTCTGCTCAGGCCCAGGAGCAGGCTGCAAAGCTGGGGATGGGGAGGGGGTGTCCTTGTGCCCATTTCCTGCCTAACTGGAGTGTCGGGTTTCCAGTATTCTGAGTCTAAATAAAGGGGGCTTGGGAAGGGGTGAAGCGAGGCCGAGGCCGGCTTCTCTGTCATTTGCTGAACTGCTCACCACTGAAGCAGTTTTACTATCTGTGATGTCTCTGCACCGAAACAGCCTTGCCGGTCATTTCCTCCAAGCTGTTCTCACTTGGGAATGCTTTAAAAAGCATGATTGCCATGGCTGTCTGAGAAGCCTCTGTGGGACCTCTGTGGGGATGGAGGACCACTTCTGTCTGTGAGCTAGCCAGCATAGACTGAGTTTGTGTTATGTGAATTTATTTAGCTGTTTGGAAACTATACTTGGGATATTCATTATTGAAAGAGGAAGAAAGTAAAACCACAAAAGAATCCCCCGTCCAAAACCCCTAAGATGCCAAAGTCTCATCCCCTAGAAGTAAGCATGTTTACAATTGAGATGAAGCCGGATGTGGTGGCCCGCACTTTAATCCAGGCACTCAGGTGTAAAAAAACTCAATCTGTTTGTTCTCCCAGCTCCTGTTCCCTGAATGACGACTTTGAGACCAGTTATGCATTATTAAATGCCTAGGCCATAAGTGTTGGCTCATCTCTGGCTAGCTCGTAACTTACCTAACCATTCAAATTCTTCTGTCTTCCACATGGTCAGTTACCTCTCCTGCAGCCCCGTCTGCCTCTTCCTTTGTGTCTCCTTCAGCGTCTCTCACAGTGTCTCTCTCGGCATCTTTCTCCAATCTCTCTTTTTTTCTCGTTTCTTCTTTTCTTCTCTCACTATTTCCCAAAATCCTCTTCTTCCTGCCAGTGTCCCATGTCCTGTTTCCTGCCTCAGCTCATTGGCCCTTGGCTTTTTTATTGTCCGGTGATGCTTCTAAAAGATTCTCTTTATACTTAGGAGGCAGAGGCAGGCAGAGGCCACCATGGTCTACATAGTGAGTTGCAGGACAGCCAGGACTACACAGAGAATCACTTTCAAATAACACAAAAAGCAACCTTTTTTTGTTTTTTTTGAGATTACATCCTTCCCTAAATAATATACCTTTTCCAAACTCCGACAATTGTACTATATGTGATTTTATTGTTTAGTTTGTTTGTTTGCTTGAGACAGGGTCCTGCTGTGTAGCCCAAGCTGGCCTAGAGCTTGTAGCAACCCTCCGGCCTTAGCTTCTTGGGTGCTGGAGTTACAGGTCTGAGCCACTGTGGCCAGCTAATGTTTTCCTTCCTGAAGAGCGATAATACTAAAATGACCAGTTATTAGAAATGATAGGGAGCTCAAGGCTGTACACTGAATGGACTAGGTGACTAGAAGCGCAAGCAGTGTCACTGATGTCTCTTTATTCCCAACAGAAATCCAGATGGAGACGTGAGCCCTTGGTGCTACGTGGCCGAGCATGAGGACGGAGTCTACTGGAAGTACTGTGAAATTCCTGCCTGCCAGAGTAAGGCTGACTGACCCCCTTTGCCATCCGGGGCCTGAGTACTGAGCCCCTGGGCTGTAGGTGTCCACTTTTTATTGAGGTTCTTAAGAACTAGGGATACCCAGTTCCATGGCACTAACCAGGAGGTGGTGGCGCACGCCTTTAATTCCAGCACTCAGGAGCCAGAGACAGGCAGATCTCTGTGAGTTCAAGGCCAGCCTGGTCTA
Source organism: Mus caroli (assembly GCF_978045245.1). Taxonomy (NCBI): domain Eukaryota; kingdom Metazoa; phylum Chordata; class Mammalia; order Rodentia; family Muridae; genus Mus; species Mus caroli. The sequence continues at coordinate 118,198,954 of NW_028227268.1, forward strand.
CAGAGTGAGTTCCAGGACAGCCAAGATACACAGAGAAATGCTGTCTCAAAACAACAACAACAAAAAAAACAAACGAAGAATTTCCATATTTGGTATTATTTGGTATTATTATTCCAATGTCTCTGGAGAATAATAGTAGACCACTGGTTAGCTACCAACCGTAGCTCTTTAATTCACAGTGCTGTGATTCACACCAGCTAGTGTGCTTTTAACGATGATTCATGACTCAGTCTCTCCAGCCTTTTGTGTCTACATATGTGAGTATTCATATGTATGAGGGTATGTGTATGTGCATATACGTGCTTGCATGAGTGGAAGCCAGAGCTCAACCCTGGCTGTTGCTCCTCGGGAGCCATCCACCTTGTTTTCTGAGATTGGCTCTCTCACTGGAACCTGGGACTGCTGGGTTAGGCAGAACTGTCTGGGCACAGCCCTAGAGAATCCCCTGTCTCCACTCCCTATTCCTAGCACTGGGATCATAAGCCTATGTCACCATGCCTGGCTCTTTACGTGGGTGCTGGGGACTAAGCTCTGGTCCTTGGGGTTGTACTTTACCCACTAAGGTGTCTCCCTGAGACCCGTTTCTCTACTGTTTCATTCTCTCTCCTACTCATTTGGTTCCCAACATCAAGGCAGAAGGACATCCAGCTTCCCGGAGAGCTGCCATGTTGAGTGGGTCTTCTGAGGCATTTGGGGCTTCGTTGTCATTTTGTCTGTTTTTCCTGTAAGCTGGCATGGTGGCTCAGGCTGGAATCCTCGCACTCTGAACCCTGAGGCAGAAGGAAGTTGAATTCCAGCCCAGTTTACATGGTAAAATCTTGTCTCAAAAGAAAAACATAAAATAGTAGTAGGCGAGCATTTGCTGCTCCTGGAGAGGACCTGGGTTCTGTCCCCAGCACGCCACAATGCGGCTCACAACTGCCAGTAACTCTAGCTGCGGGGGACCCAGAGCTCTGCTGGACTCCATGGCTCTGCACAGAGAAGTGCACAAACCCTTGCCAGGCAGCGGTGACACACACCTTTAATTCTAGTACCAAAGAGGCAGAGACAGGAGGAGCTCTGTGAGTTCCAGGCCAGCCTGGTCTATAGAGTGAGTTCCAAGCCAGACAGGGCTACACCCGTAAGCCCCGCCCCCAAAGTGCACATACCCAAAGGCACATACACACAGAACTTAAAAATAAAGTAAGCCTTTGGTGGGAGTTGTTTTTATTTTTTGCTTTGCTTTGCTTTGCTTTGCTTTGCTTTGCTTTGCTTTGCTTTGCTTTGCTTTGCTTTGCTTTGCTTTGCTTTGCTTTGCTTTGCTTTGCTTTGCTTTGCTTTTGTTGAGATGGTCTCACTATGTAGTTCTGGCTATCCTGGAACTCAATATATATATATACAAGACTGGTCTTAAACTCATACAGATTCACCTGCCTCTGCGTCTGCCACTCTGCCTCTCTGCCTCTCTGTGTCTCTGCCTCTGCCCCTGCCCAGCCTCTAGCTGATTTTCCCCCTCAGTATAAGCCTGCTCCTTTCCTTCCTTGTCCTAAGCCCAGGAAGCTTGCTTGTTGCAGGTCTTTCTGAGACCTGGGATCCCTCTCCCACTTGCCTAGAGCAGTCTGCATGCTGAGAGCTCTAGGAAGAGGGAGAGGCAGGGCCAGACCTGTAGGCCCACTGTTCTTACTGTCACCAACCTGCCAACCTGAGTGTGCCTCAATGCAGGTCTCCAACTGAGAAAAAACGGTAAAGAGCAGAAGAATGGGGTCTTTGCTTAGTCTACTTAGCCAGATTTTTAAAATGATAAAACATGTCACTTGGCAGTGGCTGTGTAAAGATGGGCAGAAAGGAAAGCGGATTTTCCTCGGTCCATTTGTTCTACACAAAGATGGCCTTTTCCTCTCTGTCTATGCCATTCTCAGAAGGACAACAGGGTGTTTCAATCTGAGCACTTTCATTTGGAAAGATAATGTTCAGCCCACATTTGTAAAGCATAGCTCAGTTCAGTAGGAGCCGACTTATGAACTCATTGAAACTACATTTGAGAAGAGAAAATTATGACAAATAATGACCAACTAGGATATCTCTACCATCCCCACAGTTGAAGAAAGCAGAGCAGTAAGCACTATTCCCGTCCTTCCAGCCTTCTCAACTATTAAACTATTAAATATTAAATATTAAACTATTAAAGGTCCTCAGAACCCCTGGTTCTTAGCGCTTTCAAGAGAAACAAGATGTTACAAGCAGATTCCGAGGCTGGCAGGGCTGTGAGGGAAGCCTGGGTCCGACAGCCTTGTATCTTTCCCTTCTGTGAGGTAACCATCCTTCTGTGCATTGCCTTGGTGGCCAAGCTTGTGTAGTCTCCAATACAGCTTTTCATTTACTCTATTTTACCTGTGGAGTTTTCTTTTCTTTGGAAGTAGGGTCCCAGTATTTAACCTAGGCTAGACTAGAATTCAAAACCCTCATGCCCCAGCCTTCTGAATTTTGGGATTACAGGCATATGCAACACTTCAAACTTAAGATTTTGAAAGTAAATAATGTAATTTTTGAGTGGGAAAATGGTCTGAAAATGACATTTAAAGGCAAATAAAAGGACCAGAAATGCTCGGCAAGTGCACTGGTGAGCTGAGTGTGAGCTGAGTGTGAACTTTAGGTGCCCCATAAGCTCACCAAGTGCACTGGTGAGCTGAGTGTGAGCTGAGTGTGAGCCTCAGGAGCCCCATAAGCTCACCAAGTGCACTGGTGAGCTGAGTGTGAGCTGAGTGTGAACCTTAGGTGCCCTGGAACCTGAGGAGAGAGCTGACTCCTCATGCTGACCTCTCACCCTCCAGAAAGAAAGAAAACGCCACTAACAAACATTTGAAGATTTTATTTTATCTGTGTAGGGACATGTGCACACTTGTGCGGGTACCCACGAAGACTAGAGGTACTAAAGCCCTCTGTGCCGGAGTCCGAAGAGGTGGTGAGCCACCTGATGTGCATCCAAGGACTGAACTCAGGGCCTCCAGAAGCTCAGCATGTGCTCTTAACCATGGTGCCATTTCTCCAGCCCTTCAATTTTTTTTTTTTTAAGTTAAATAAAGTGTTCTGCACACAGCTCATTTGAGCCCAGGCATAAAAAGTTTACTTGCTGATATCTGAGAGCCTTTATTTTATTTTATTTTTTAAATCTACCAAAAAATGTTCACCTACCAATCTTTGACTTAAGAGAAATTTGGAAGATTGAATCTGGTGATATTAATAAATGTGGGGTGGGTGGGGCAGTGGTTTATGTCTCCACCCCTAGGACTCAGTTGCCAGTGTCAGCCTCCTGAGTCGATGGGGCTGCTGATCAGAGGATGGTTTTAGGCATTTGCCTCCTTATACCACGTGATGGGTCCCAGGGGTGAAGCTCCAGCACCACTGACCCAGCTACGTTATTTTTTTAAGTAAAGTTTCATACCTTGTAAGACCTTAATACCATTCAGAATATCTGGACTGAAATACTTAGCTTGAGATCAGCTCTGGGCCTCTCTCCCGTGTCCACCAAGCAGCGTCTCTGACTCCTGGAGAACTTTCCAGTAGCTTGTCAGTGCCTGAAATTGTTGTTAAAGTTTGTCGTTAAGGCTTTAATTAAGTTTATTACAGTTCTTAATTATTACTTAAAGTTATGAAAACTATTCATTATTGAAGTAGTTATTAAAATTAATTATTAAAGTTTAAAATCATAAACCTTTAGGAGCCAGCAAGATGGTTCAGTACATAAGGGTGCTTGCGACATGCCTGCTGACCTGAGTTTGCTCCTTAGCCGTCACGTAGTTCACTGTCCTCTGGCCTCCACACTTGCTATGGCTTGCTGGCCCGCATGCATGCACACATAGAGAAATAAGTGTAGTGGAGTTATAAGAACTGTAAGAGTTGTTAGCTGTGACAAATGGTACTTCTTTCTTCCCTTTTTATTTGTGCGATGATAGAGGCCTTGGCACATGCCAGGAGAGCGCACTACAACCGGGTTCACTCCCAGCTGGTTTCTTAGGCTCTGACTACACGTAAGAGCTTGTACCCAGGTGTAGTCTGTTTCGGTGGAAACCTGCAGTTTAAGGTAGAAGACTGCTACATGAACTGGTGAGCATGCTGGAGAACTGAGGGTGACAAACGTCACACACACGAGAGAGGGCATGTGCCAGGTGTGGGAGGAGGTTGGCTCGATGCTTACAGTCGGGCTGTGAGTAGCAAGGTTGTTCTTACTGGCCTACTGTCAGCAGATCTCAGCCTGTGGGTCTCGACCACTCGGGGTTAGGACCACCCTTCCACGGGGGTCGCCTAAGACAATTGGAAAACACAAATATCTACATTACAATCCATAAGAGCTGCAAAATTACAGTTGTGAATTACCAATGAAAGTAATTGTGTGGTTGGGGTCAGCACACGTGAAGAACTGTATTACAGGGTCACAGCATTAGGAAGGGTGAGAAGCACTGCTTTAGATGTTAGAGTTGAGAGATGGCCCAGCAGTTAAGAACACTTGCAAAGGACCCAGGTTTCATTCCCAGGATCCTCACGGTAGTTCACAACCATCTGTAACTCTTATCCCGATAGATGGGCCGCACGCTTCTGGCCTCCATAGCGACCAGTCATGCACATGTTGCACAGACATCATGCAGACAAAACACCTGTATACATGAAATAATAGATAGATAGATAGATAGATAGATAGATAGATAGATAGATAGATAGATAGATAGATAATGGAGCTGAGTGACAAACCAGCTCTGAAACCATAAAACTAAACTATAAGAGCAAATGTGATGGTGGTGTACACCATTAATCCCAGCTCTTGGGAAGCAGAGGCAGGTAGAACTCTGAGTTCAAAGCTAGTCTGATCTACATATTGAGTTAGTTCCAGCTCAACCGTGGCCATATAGATCTTCTCTGAAAGAAAAGAGAAGGGAAGGGGAGGGGAGAGGAAGAGGAGAGAAGGGGAGGAGGAGGAGTGACTTACAGGCTATGGTCTGAGTAGTCCAACAATGGCTTTCTCCCAACAGAAAGACTATGGATCTGGAAGTTTTTCAATCTGAGAGACTGGATGTCTCAGCATTGGAAGTCTGGTTGGAGTCTTAGGGAAATCTAGAGAGCTGCCAGTTTTCAGTCTACTTTGGAATTTCAGAGAAATAGGTTCTAACACCAGTGAAGGCATGTCTTAGGATCGGGACAGGGAAACTTGCCCGTGAGAGTCGGGGCAAGCAGTCAAAAGGTAAAAGCTTCCTTCTTCCATGTCCTTTTATGTGGGCTGTCACCAGATCTAGATTTGGTCTCTCTCCTCAAATAATCCAGTCAAGAAGAATCCGTGACAAGTGTGCCAGCTGCTTGGATTTTAGTTTATTTTAGATGTCATCACTGACAACAGAGCTTAGCCATCACCCAGGCTCCAGCTCCTCTGAACTAAGTGGTACTCTGCCTAATCTGTCTTCCCTTAGCTTTTGTTCACTTCTGCCCTAAGGAGAGTGTAAAAGCTTTCAATTGTGATCTCTTATAAAATTGTGATCTCCAAAGCTTCACAAAGGACACCTTCCACTGTAGGATGTATGATACTGACACGTCTGTCATTGGTCTCACTGTAGGATATATGTGATGCTGGCACATCTGTCATTGGTGTCAGCACTGGTCTCCATATTGTCCAGCTATTGCTGGATGCCCGGCTTGTACCACACCCATGTTCTCATGCAGACTTGATAGCAGTTACAGGCACGTCTGGTTTTCCCTCCCCCATTGTTCAGTAAGAAAATCAAGACTAGTTAGTTCTGCTACATCCTGGGTCAGACAGGGTTTGGATACAGGACCTAAGGCAAGGGTAGTCCCTTTTCCTTCTGGTCCTTATAAGCAACTTTATTTCCTGTTTTCCTGAAAACTGGTGTCCTAGAATGGATCTGAGCTACTGTTGAGGTTGTGTGTGTGTGTGTTTAAGAATTAAGATAAGAATTTAAATAGTATTGAGAAATAATACAATTCCCTTTCTGACATTGTGGAAATGAAGGGACAACTGAATGCTGAACAGGTAGCAAGGGTGCGGCTCACATCGCTGGCTCTGGGTTGTTTTCTTCTCTCTGGGTTTGGGAAATCCCGAGTCCCCAGGAGCAGAGCAGGCTGCCACAATATCCAGGAAGCCTTTGCTGGCACAGCACAGCTGCCCTGATGCTGGGCTGGCACTGTGGGTGTTCTCTGCCCAGCTGTTATTATCTGAGAACTGGCTTCAGGCTTGGACCCTCTGCACAGAACACTCTGCCAGCCTTTTCTAGGCCTCAGGGTCTTTCCCAGCTTCAGGCTTCACCGATTTGTGCTGAAGTTCATCTCAAAGACAGAGCACATTGCCTCGTTACAACCAAAGAGGAACCTCCTGCTTTCCTCAGTAGCCAAAGAGGTGGAGGCCACATGGATACCACACCTCTACAGCACCTCTCTGTCTTGCCATCTTGACTGCTTAGCATTCTTATTCATGTGTACCGGTTTAGACTACCCATGTTGGCATTGTCAGAATTAAAATTGTCAGTTTTAATATCATTTGTTCTTGCTTTCTGTGGCAACTTTTGTCAGCAAGATGAAGCTGTTTGGTGACAAGGGGCTGGGACTGCTCTGAAATTCTCAAGTAATGGAAAGCCCAGCGTAGAGCAGGGTCCCCAGGATTGCACAGGAGGCTGTGCTCCCATGGGGGTCACCCTCCATTGGCATCTGTGTGCATCTGTAGGAGGGCGCTGGTGGAGGTGAGGGAGAATAGAGTGCTTCAAGGCTCCCACCCAGCACTGGAGGCTAGACCAGGTACTTTATACACCCTCCTCCATCTCTTCCTGTGGGACACGTGACTAATGGGAAGCATTTGGGCCACAGCATCACTGGCCGAGGCACACAGCATCACTGGCCGAGGCACACAGCATCACTGGCCGAGGCGCACAGTATCACTCCTTCGGTGGCTTTAGGAGGGTAGCTCTTCTCTGGGCTTTCTCCACTCATCGGAGCTTTCTCAGGCTGTTTTGAACATTAATAAAATGCATAAACCTCAAGTTTAGGACCCAGATAATAGTAGGCCTGAAAAACGCCACCAGCTATTGTATGGGTGTGTTTTCCCCAGGGAATGGACTCCCCTGGTACTGTCCTGCCGTGTGATTTCCGAAATGTTTATTTTTGTTTCTGTTCACCCTTATCCGCCTAAGTGTGGGGACGGGCTTGGTGCCTTTGCTGCACTCGCTGTTCAGTAGCCATAGCACTGGACTCAAGGATCACAAAAGGACCACAGTAGTGGCTTTTGTGTTTGTTTGTGTCTTGTTTTGAGATGGGGTCTCATTGTAGCCTGGTTGGTCTATCTAGGATTCAATATGTTCATTAGGCTGGCCTTGAACTCATAAAATCCACCTGCTGCTGCTTCCAGTGTACTTGGGTTAAAGGTGTGCGCCACCAACATGTTTGTCCTTACAGTGCAGTTTTATGGACTCAGGTTTAGTGTAGATTCAAGTTTTGATTTTAGTAACTTTTTTTTTTTTGATTTTTGTAACTTAACGTTATTTAGTTTACCATGAAAAAAAAATGCCAACTTGAAGGACTGTAGCTGTAGTTCAGTGGCATGCTGTAGCATTTCCTTAGAATTCCTGAGGCCCCAGGTTTGATATTCCTAGGATTGTTAAAAACAAACAAAACCAACTGGAGACTTTGTGACCAAAGCATTTTCTTCAGTGGCACAGATGGCGTCCTCGGCACAGTTGTGTAAAGTACACTGGTAATGTGGGGAAACCGGAGTACACAGGATGGCTTGGTGGGTGAAGGTGCTGCAGCCTGGGTTCCTGCAACCTCGGGAGCACACAGGATGGAAGGAGAGAACCTGCATGTACACACACACACACACACACACACACACACACCACATACACACACACACACACATACAACCGCATACTCACACACACACCACATACACACACACACATACAACCGCACACTCACACACACACACACACACACTCTCACACACACACACACTCACACTGTGGCATGAATAACATGAATAATACAAAATAAGTAAATAAATAAGCAATTTATAATTTTTAAATTGTGTACAATTCTGGATAGCATGAATTGTCTTAGGGTTTTACTGCTGTGAACAGACACCATGACCAAGGCACTCTTATGAGGACAACATTTAATTGGGGCTGGCTTACAGGTTCAGAGGTTCAGTCCATTACCATCAAGGTGGGAGCATGGCAGCGTCTAGACAGACACAGTGCAGGAGGAGCTGAGAGCTCTACATCTTCATCTGAAGGCGGCTAGCAGATACTGACTTCCAGGAAGATAGGATGAAGGTCTGGTTTGTTTTGTTTTGTTTTGTTTTTCGAGACAGGGTTTCTCTGTGTAGCCCTGGCTGTCCTGGAACTCACTCTGTAGACCAGGCTGACCTCAAACTCCCAAGTGCTGGGATTAAAGGCATACGCCACCACTGCCCCAGCTACCATGAGGGTCTTAAAGCCCACATCCACGGTGAGACACCTACTCCAACAAGGCCACACCTACTTCCAACAGGGCCACACCTTCTAGTAGTGCCACTTCCTGGGCCAAGCATATACAAACCATCACAGACACCATGACCACAGCAATTCTTTTTTTTTTTTTTTGGTTTTTCAAGACAGGGTTTCTCTGTATAGCCCTGGCTGCTCTGGAACTCACTTTGTAGACTAGGCTGGCCTCAAACTCAGAAGTCTGCCTGCCTCTGCCTCCCGAGTGCTGGGATTAAAGGCATGCGCCACCACGCTCAGCAGCAATTCTTTTTTTTTTAATTTTTTATTAGGTATTTTCCTCATTTACATTTCCAATGCTATCCCAAAAGTCCCCCATACCCACCCCCTCACTCCCCTACCCACCCACTCCCCCTTTTTGGCCCTAGCGTTCCCCTGTACTGGGGCATATAAAGTTTGCATGTCCAATGGGCCTCTCTTTCCAGTGATGGCCGACTAGGCCATCTTTTGCTACATATGCAGCTAGAGACAAGAGCTCTGGGGTACTGGTTAGTTCATATTGTTGTTCCACCTATAGGGTTGCAGATCCCTTTAGCTCCTTGGGTACTTTCTCTAGCTCCTCCATTGGGGGCCCTGTGATCCATCCAATAGCTGACTGTGAGCATCCACTTCTGTGTTTGCTAGGCCCCGGCATAGTCTCACAAGAGACAGCTATATCATGGTCCTATCAGCACAATCTTGCTAGTGTATGCAATGGTGTCAGTGTTTGGAGACTGATTATGGGATGGATCCGTGGATATGGCAATCACTAGATGGTCCATCCTTTCGTCACAGCTCCAAATTTTGTCTCTGTAATTCCTTCCATTGGTGTTTTGTTCCCAATTCTAAGAAGGGGCAAAGTGTCCACACTTTGGTCTTCGTTCTTCTTGAGTTTCATGCATTTAGCAAATTGTATCTTATATCTTGGGTATCCTAACAGCAATTCTTTTTTTTTTAAGTATTCTTTTTTTTTTAAAAGATTTATTTACTTATTATATGTAAGTACACTGTAGCTGTCTTCAGACACTCCAGAAGAGAGAGTCAGATCTTGTTACAGATGGTTGTGAGCCACCATGTGGTTGCTGGGATTTGAACTCTGGACCTTCAGAAGAGCAGTTGGGTGCTCTTACCCACTGAGCCATCTCACCAGCCCCCTAACAGCAATTCTTATAAAAGAAAATATTTAATTGCGACTGGCGTACAGGTTCAGAGGTTCAGTTCATTATCATCATGTTATGAAGCATAGTGACATGCAGGCAGACATGATGCTGGAGATGGAGCTGAGAGTTCTACATCTGGATCAGCAGGCAGCAGATGGAGACTTTATACCTCACTGGGTGTACGTAGCTTGACCATAGGAGACCTCAAAGCCCTTCCCACAGTGACTCGCTTCCTCCAACAAGACCTTACCTCCTAATAGGACACTCTCTATGGACCTAGCATTCAAAGACATGAGTCTTTGGGGGTCATTCCTATTCAAACCACCACAATGATGGTATGTAGTGTTTACCTTTAGTCCCAACAGAGAGGCACCTTTTGTATTCAAATGATATTCATTCATTCATCCATTCATTTCTACCAAGGAGAAGCCCTAAAGGGGTTTCTTTAATGAAGTAGGAGGACATTCTCTAATCAAAGTCTTTAGGGCAAAAACCTGGGCTGTAACTGCTAGGCTTAGCCACTTAAGCTTAGTATGCTAAGACTTAGCCTCTATCACATGAGCTTGAGGCCTAAGTAGACTCAATTCTGCGAAGTGGTCCATAGAAGTCCTATCTCTTGAGAAGACAAAGTGGTTCTAAGTAATGACCACTTCTGCTCCAAGATACATCCGACTACAACTCACCTCTCTGTGGATAATTACCCCCTCTGGGAGTCATGCACAGATTCACGGTGATGACCTATCCCCATGGCTTCAGCCAAAATGAGAAATATGGATGGCACAAATGAATGCAGAGTCAATGCTTTTGAGCAAAAGTATCTCCTGGGTGCTTATCTGATTCTCTTAACACCGCCCTCACCACACAGGGCTAAGAGATGGCAAGTCCAAATGAGTGTGATCATAGCCTGGGAACACAGACTGAGTTTGCCACAAACACCAGGCTATAGTGTGGTAAATTTCATGAAGTTTTCATGGTGACAGGATGTGTAAAGTTATTACCAGGGCAGGTTTCGGGTGCATTGGTAGAAATATTAGGGAGGTGGGTCATGGCCAAGGAGGGAAATCTGCTCTGTAGGTTTCATCTGATAACATTCTTAGCCTTTGGGTTCATAGAAGGTCTGTTAAGTCACTACATCCCAAAAGGTTTCTTATGACAGTCACAAGAATGCTAGGTGAGACACAGAGGTGAACTGTGAGGGGAGTAAGGGAGCTAAAGGTATTTCCAAGATAAACTGAGTCCTGATCTGCCACATTCCATCTCCCCACAGTCACAAAGTTCTAAGCAATCAATCAGCCTTGCAGGATCTTGGGTGTGGCTCTTTTCCTGGAACTTGAGTTCACAATCTTCAGCTTAATGAAGATGAGGGAACATATGCTGGGGTTTCTAACTTCTGTGGTGAATATTCTATCTGTGGACAATTGTGGAAGAGAAGGCAGAGTGTGTGTACTCCTATAGGAAGGAAACTCAGCCTCTGTATGGCTGGGTACTATCTGTGGTGTCTGGCATCCACGGGAGGGCTCTGGAATGTATCCCTTACAGATAAGGGAGGGGACTACTGTAATTGCCATGAGCTTCAATGCCTTGACTGTGATAAACAAGGGTTCCATTTGTGTGCTACTTTTTTTCTAAGTGATGAAGCCTCCTCATAAGAGGAAAAATGAATGACGAAGCCACAGGACTTCCAAGTGGCCCTGAAAGTAAAGGAACTTGAGAACAAGTATCTGTTCCTAATGGACTTTCCCTCCCTGCTTCTGGGAAGACCTAAGGATGGGACACAGTCTGGAAACCATGCACGACATGTCTCTCTGGGGAGACATAGAGCCACACTTTCCAGTTAAAGAGCACCCGACAGGCTGATGCTGTCCCGGAGGCGTCCCTGTAGACACACAGCACCCTGAGGGACCTCTGTCTTTACCTATTCAGTCTTGGAGGGGGTGGTGGAACGTGCCTGTAATTATTACATCAAGAAACTGAGGCAGGAGGAGGAAGAGTTAGAGACCAACCTGGGCTTTTATTTATGGCAAGATCCTGTCAAACAAGAAAAGAAGAAAGGTAGAATTCCGTTGTGGGCTGAAGGATGATAAAGTCAGTGTTAACTGTCAGTTGCCTCCTATGATGGGGCGGAGCTGCCCGCGTCTGTGAGGTGGTAGTGAGTGACTTTGTCTAGGCAGTGTGAACATCGCATTGGAGGCACTAATAGACTGACCCTTTAATGCATTGGGTGATTGAAGTTAGTTACAGGAGCACAGGCTACTCAGAAGCCGCTGTATCGCTGGGTCTCCCCACCCCTAAGTCAGCCCTCCTCCTGTGCAGCCAGGAGGCTGTGCTGCATGGAGTTTGGGGTGAGGGTCTGGTGACCTCTTAGCTTGGTACAACCATGTAGCCTTGCTTTCTTCATCACAGTTACTGTAGCCAAGCTGATTTTTAAGTGAGCACAGTGGTTTCTCTTTTATCATGGCACTTGTCACGTTTATATAAGACAGTCAGCAGGCATTTGCACCCTAACTCTATTCTGCCTCCAAGGGCTGCTTATGTGTCCTATGCAAAGCCCTTCACCTTCATCCTGTTTCCCACCTCCCCTGGAGAGATGGCCTTCAGGTGAGATGACCTGGTGAAGCACACTGTGCAGCACAGATGTAAGATGAATATTTTAATATCCAGGGAAAAAGAACATTTCTGAGGTGGGCACTTTTGATGTCTTTTAAATCAATGCTATTGTAATTTTCTATCACCCAGCAAGTTGTCCTCGTTTGTGTGGTGAGTAAAAGCCTTACTCTACAGACTGGCGATAACTCTGTCCGGCATCTATCGTCCTGCCCAGCCTCGGGGTGTGCATGTGCTTCACCCACGTCTCACAAGAACCCTCTGGGGCCCATATTGTTCCTCATTCCACTACTGATGCCCTGAGAGTGGAAAGGCTGCAGTGGGCTGGGGGTGGCTCAGGGATAGGGCACTTGCCTCTGGATTTCATCCCCTGTACTGAGAAGGGAGACAGAGAATGGAAGCCATGCAGGCCACGATGGAGCAGCCAAGAGTGTACAGATGCTGGCTGCCGCTGGGCATAGGGTGGGTAGAGTCTGAAGAAAGTACCAAGAGTGAAGAGTGAGCAGGCAGACTGTTTCAGAACCGCTGCATGGATGGGGAAGAACCAGGCAGCTCTCTGCAGCCCGAGATGACTGAGCTCAGCTCTGCTTCTAGCAGGTGCGCAAGGCCATGCCCAGGCCATGTCTTTCTTCTTGTAGCACAACTCTAATAAGCTGTTTTCTTCTCAGCCCAGAGTACAGGCACAGCCGCAGTAAGAAATGCCCCTTAAAGCCCTCTGAGGGGTCATTTCCAGTAGCCTCCACAGCATCTGGTTTAGAATAGACATGTCCTCTCAAACTTCCAGCTGGGCATAGTGACACATGCCTTTAATCCCAGCTCTAAAAGACAGAGGCACACTAACTCCGTGCCAGCCTGCTCTACAAAGTAAGTTCCAGGACAGCCAAGGCTACACAGTGAAACTCTGTCTCAAACAAACCAAACAAGTCTTAAATTTAATATCTAGTGCATTTTGGAAAGATTTCATGCAGTGATCAAGTATTTTTTAAGTTGTAAAGTTGACCTGTATGGAACTAGTATGCCGTTTCTAGATACAAGGTAGCCATGGCAAGCCATCAGCAGGTGCTGTGAATGGACACATTCACAGCTGCCAAGGGGACCTCGTGTTTCACACTTGCAGCTGTTTATCCTTAAGAGTCAGGGTATCTGATAGTAGGGAATATAGTAGGGTACAGGCAATGATGTCCTGCGCTTACGGGTCCTCCATGGTTGTTTGGGAGACAAACAAGGGAACCGTGTTTGAACTCTAATGCCACGCTGCTGTAGCACTGCACTGCTTGGCTATTCACCTCACTTTCAACTGGGGAAAGGTTGGGGGGACTGTGACCCCAAGTGACCCCTGGGGAAAATGATGCTCAGACTGAAATCTTAAGTAGGGAAGAGTTTTTTTTCTAAGCAGTGTAACAATCCAAAGGCCAGGGAGCAAGGTAAAGCTGGACACATATAAACACAGCTCAGTGAGGCTGTGCTGCTGAAAAGGGGTGGAGGACAGGGGGTGCCGGGCCACCTAGGACACTCCAGGCTGTATCCCGAGGCAGCCAAGAGCTTTGCAGGATGGATGTAGGGCCCACACAGCTCTTGTCCTCCTTCCACCCACCCCGTCACTGGTCAGTTTGCCTCAGCCTCTACACCTACCTTTCTTCTGCCTGGCATGGAAAGGTGACTGTGGTGACAGTGTGCTACTCTAAGGTAAGACAAGCCTGACCTGAACAGGAGCCTAATGTGGTGGCCTAAGACACAGCTCTTTAAAAAATTGTATTTGCTTATTTATTTCTTGTGTTGGAGGGCGTGTGCATGTATGCGTTTATCCCATGGCACACATATGGGGCTCAGAGGACAATCAGTAAGAATCCATTCTTCCACCACGAGGGTCTGGAACATTGAACAGGTGGTCAGGCGTGCAGGCAAGGGCTTTACCTACTCTGTCTTCACCAGCTCTAAGTCAGAGCTTTTAAACTGGGGATCTCAATTCCATGGGGGTCATATAACTGGATGTTGGGGTCATGAAAGATTGGGCATGGTGACAGGTGTCTGAATGTGCAGTAGCTAAAGCTAAGTCAGAGTGAAGCCTGGGGTGAGTCTGAGGCACCTCTGGTGGCTCTTGCCCATGTGGCATCATGTGGTCTCCCCACTGTCTGTTTCTGAACACACTGCATGGCTTTACAACTAATGCAGCCTCAAGCAGCACTGCTGAGATTGGAGGTTGGTGTTAGGAACGGCGGCGCTTTTACTAGTCATGGAGTTTTTTTCTCTTTTATTATTTTGTTTTGTTTTTTCCCCTAGACAGGGTTTCTCTGTGTAGCCTTGGCTGTCCTGGGACTCACTCTGTAGACCAGGCTAGCCTCGAACTCTCATACAAAGTTCTTAAGCAGTGCTTCTCACCCTTCCTAATGCTGTGGCCCTTTAATACAGTTCTTCACGTCTGGTGACCCCAACCATAAAATTACTTTCATTACTGCTTCATAACTGTAATTTTGCATTACAAATCATAATCTGATGTGCAGGATATCTGATATATGACTCCGAAAGAGATCATGACCCACAGGCTGAGAATCACTGTTCTTATGGAAACTTAATGGTTTAATTTTGAAAAAAAAACTAAAACTTTTAATATTTCCATGCTGTCATTCCTTAGCATGTATCAAATTAATATACCTTTGAATTTTATTATGTTAGAATGTTTGATTTTTCAAATGTTATTTGAGTTGCTGATGTGAGTTTCATTTTTAAAAAATTACAATGGTAAGAAGAGAGCTCGTTCCATAAAGTATTGGCCATGCAAACATGGGATTCCTAGAACCATTTAACAATGGCATGGTGGCATGTCCTTGTGATCCTGGCTCTGAGGAAGCAAAGCCAGACAAATCACCGAGATTCACTGCAGCCAGACTAGCCGCCAACTCCTCCTCCTCCTCTTCTCCCTCTTCCTCCTCTTCCTCCTCCTCCTTTTCCTCTTCCTTCTCCTCCTCCTCCTCTTCTTCCTCCTCTTCTTATTCCTCCTTCTCCTCCTCTTCCCCCTCTTCCTCCTCCTCTTCTCCCTCCTCCTTTTCTTCCTCCTCCTCCTTTCTTCCTTCCTTCTCCTCCTCCTCATCCTCTTTCCCTCTCCTTTTCCTTTTTTCCCTCCTTCCTCTTCTTCTTTTCTGAGATGGGATTTCTCAGTGTAGTCCTGGCTATCCTGGAACTCAACTCTGTAGACCAGGCTACCCTTGAACTCACAGAGATCTGCTTACCTCTGCCTCTCAAGTGCTGAGATCAAAGATGTGTGCTACCACCACCTGACAAGTTTTTTTGAGATAGGGTCTCTCAGTGGCCTGCAGCTTGATAATTAGGCAAGCTGGCTAGCCAGAGAACCTCAAGGATGCCAGCACTGGGTGTGCATGGATATTTTTATCTGTTCTAGGGTTCAGACTCAGGTCCTGTAGTTACAAGGTAAACACTTTGCTGACTTAGCCATCTCCCTAGTTCTCTATTTTTATATACCTTCATACCCTGAGTCATATGAAAGAGTGTGTGTGTGTGTGTGTGTGTGTGTGTGTGTGTGTGTGTGGTGTGTGTGTGTGTGTGTGTGTGTGTGTGAAAGGGGTTATGAGAAAAAAAAGTTTAAGAAAGAGAGAAAACTGGGGACTGGCAACATAGAGTCTCAACAACACAGATGTAGAGTGGGAAGTTTGTAAGTTTAAGGTAAGCTTGGGGGTGGGGCAAGGATGTTCCCTTAAACCCCTGAGGTCAGGGTAGATTAGCACAGCACAGGGAGCAGCTGATTCTGGAGGATCCCCTTTGCAGTGCATGCCGGGACCTCACTACCTCCCTGGAACCTAAGCTGCCTGGATTTGCTCACCAAATCTTTGTGAATAAACCTTACAGCTTCCAGCTGTATCCACGTAGTCCATAGCCTTGCTTATGTCTGAATTTAGACTTAATGACTGTGTGCCTTGGGCTGTGTGTTGTCTAATACATATACCATGTGGTGAGTGTCATGCGTCAGTGAGACAAAGTCAGAGTACATGACCAAGATGATCATGGACAAGGACTTCTAAGAATCATCAAATGCATGTTCTAGTCTCTATACGGACATTCTCTCTAACAAGCTCTGCAGGATTGTCCCTGGCTGGAGCTGCTTGGCTCTGCAGTTGTTTAAGCCCTAAACCTCAGACATCCGCAGGCTGGCCTCCACTGAAGACTGGACCACAGCTGCCCCAAGGCTTGTTTACGCTTGCTACTGCAGCACTTTGGGTTGTTTTTGAAAGATTCATTTTAAAGTTTGTATGGAAAGCCACATTTGTTACCTCTAAGCCCTCTGTGATGGGAACAGAAGCAAGACAACTTTATGACTTAAGTGTGAAGATTAGATTAGCAGAGGGACTTCCTGCAGACATAAAATAAACTGGCCAGATTGGTTAAGGAGGAAAGTTTCCTATGTGTACATACACATACATGTATATGTTTTTATATGCTCGGAAGGCTGATGTGCAAATACAGCTCGATAACCTGGGACATGCTCTTTCCAATCTTAAAACAGAAAGGAAAACACTATCCCAGACTCTCTGGTCTCTTGGGTTAGGGTTTTAGAATTGGTTCCAGAAGAAACGGTAGTATGTTTGGAAAAGGACTTCAACTAATAATCCTGAGTTTTAAACATGGATTGAGGGGGCTGGAGCGATGACCCAGCAGTTAAGAGCACTGCTGCTCTTCCACAGGACCCAGGTTTAATTCCCAGCACCCACATGGCAGCTCACAACTGTCTGTAATGCCAGTTCCAGGGAATCTGACACCCTCACACCAGTGTGCATATAAACAAAAACAAAACACGGACTGAACACTAAATTTCTAAGAGACTAGCGTGTCCATGACTTATTGAGAATTAACCCTGAGCAGGTTTGGAGTGTATCATGTGTTGGTGACTTACTGCTTTGAAGCAGGTTACTTCAAATTTAGTGGCTTAGAGTGGTATGGTAATCGTTGTACATCCTGTGAGTGAGAAAATCTAGTCTGACTTACTCTTGTGCATTTAAGTCTCTTATAAAGCTGTAGGCAAGCTGTTGCCAGGCCTGGAATGTCTTGTCTAAAGACAGGAAGGGAAAGTGCCACTGTCCGGAGCAAAGGGCTTTTAGTAAAATGTAGTTTTATGTGTGCTGTTGGCTGCAGCCCAGCCCACCCTCAGTGCTTAGCCATTGGCTTTTGACACGGTTTATTTGTATAATTGTAATCCTCCAAAGCCTGATGCCTGCCTGGGCTACACATTGAGACCTTGTATCAAAAAGAGATGTGAACACAAAGGGTATGAACACCCTTTAGGGACACCCATCTGTTTGAGGCAATGTTTCCTTTATTCTTTGCCAGCTGCACATGGGGATCGGGAAAGCTAGGTAGCCTGGAGTTTACTATAAAGACCAGGGTGGCCTTGAACTTAGAGATCCACCTGATTCTGCCTCCTGAATGCTGGGATTAAAGTGTTAAAGTGCCCTGTAGTATGCCATTTCTTTTTTTAAAACAGAATCCCTCAGACCCAGGCAGCTTAATAGACACACTAAGCGGGAAGTTCATTGCATTCAGGGTCTGCTGTGGCCCCTCTTCCTGGCTCTTTGATGGCCGTGTTTCTGATGAGTACTCAGGGCAGAGAAAGAATGGACTCTCCTCTCTTCTCCTTACCCCGTTGTGGGGGCCCAGTGTTCCTGGTTTCATCTAATGACTGCCTGGAGGCTGCACTCTGAGTTCATTCATACTGTTTATTCAGGCCTCGACACAGGAAAGGAAGCAAGGCAGTCCCTGTACACTCACAGACTCTATTGTGACACCAGAGCAGCCAATCCTGCAACTCTCTACACATTAACAGGATGGATTACCATTCATGGCTGGAAACCCAGCGTCAGAGCAGGGCGCTAAAGGCTCGGTAGTACAGGAACACACCCTGATTCAGATGCCAGTCACAAGTTGTGAGTCTCGAGGCATATCTGCAAAGTAGACTTCCACCCCTGGCTTGGTAATCTGCTGAAATAACTCTCAGAACTTGAGGGACACATTTGTTGGTATGTCAGAAAGCATGTGATAGGTTGAATATGTTGAAGATGTTCATATGTTGGAGGACCAAGAGGATCTGAGCCCCAGAGCATCTGTCCCTGTGGAGAGTGCCATTTCTCAGCCAGGATATGTAAATCACTCCAGAAACTCTCAGAGCTCCATCTCTAGGGTTTTTAAGAGGCTTCACCAGGTAGTCACGATCAAGTATTGACTCCGTCCCTAGCTCTTTTCTCTCCCCTGGAGGATGGGGAGTGGGATTCATAGCTCCAAGTTACTAATTGTCACTTGGTCTTTCTGGTGTCCAGCCCCCACCATGAGGCTAACCAGAGGCCCAGCACGAGGTGCTTCACTAGAAAGGAGTCACCCAGTCCTGAGGGTTGGGAGACTTGGTGGCAGGAAGTGGGTAGAGACCAAGTATATTTCTAATTACATTGGAGCGTATACAAACAGTCAGGCCTTAGGAGACCTGAGCTATGTGAAAGCCAGTTACCATGGTTATACCCATATTTACATTTGTCCGTCTTGCCTGAGATACAGCTCCTTCCCTAGGACAAACAGCTTACCGTGTGGCTAGGAAACACTGATATACTCCTTGAGGGAGGCTAACTAATGACCCCCAAAGATCAACTTTATAATGAGACTGGGACCTTAAATGACACAAGTTTGCAAGTGTGGGTAAAGATTTGGGAAGGAGAGATTATCCTGGATTATACATGTGAGTCCAGTGCATTTACAAGAAGGTATGAGTCAGAGGCCTGTGACAGGACAGCAGAATCCAGGGAGGGAAGATGTGATGAGGGACCGGTGGCAGTGTGGCCATAGCTGAACAATGTGGCTGCTTCTTAGAACTCTTCAGGTATGGCTCGGCTCCAACGACACCTTCCTTTTGGCCCTTGAAACCTGCTTGGTTCTTCCAGCCTTCAGAAAAATGAAAGGTGACAAATACCACTGGGAGACAATGGGGGTGTGGTCCTTTGTTCCAGCTGTGATGTGGAGAGCACGGTGTTCACCAGAGGGCCCTGGGGAAGCCCATTCATTGTTGTACAGAGTTACAGGCTTCATAGCGACGTGGCAACTCCAGTTCTTCCATATACTTGACTCTAGCGCACCACGCACTTCAGCATGGTCACTCGTCATTACTCTCCTGTGTCTGTGTCCCACATTGTCCCTTTTACTTCATTCATATGGACATAAATGGCTGTGGAGAGTGATCAGTCATAGAACCCAAGTTTGATCTCCCAGACCAAAAGTAATTTAAAAAAAACAAAAACAAAAACAAAAAAAACAAAACAAAACAAACAAAAAAATAAACCCAGCAGGCATTGGAGCTGGAGGGACAGCAGCAGTGAGGATCACGTCCTGCGCTTGCAGAAGACCCAGATTCGACTCCCAGACCAGTGTCTGGGGCTCACCATCACTTGTAACTTCCATTCTTCTAAGGGACTGAAAACCCTCTGGTCTCTGCAGGCATAAACTCACTCATACATACCTACAGTTAAAAGCAAATCCTTTTTTAAAAGCTATCCATAGTGGTTCAAGTATCTAATTCTGGCAGGGCAGAGATGGCAGAGCCCAGGGTGTCACCAGCCAGCCTAGCCTGCTTGATGAGTTCTGGACCAGTGAGAGACCTTGTCTGAAAAAGAAAATGTGGCAGGGTAGTTGTTGCTCTTGCCTTTAATCCTAGCACTCGGGAGGCAGAGGCAGGCAGATCTCTGTGAGTTCGAAGCCAGTCTGGTCTACAGAGCAAGTTCCAGGACAGCCAGGGCTACACAGAGAGACCCTGTCTTGAAACATCATGGTTCCACATTTGAGGAAAATGTTATGTTATCTCTCTGAGTTTGGCTTATTTTCCTTAGTTGGTGATCCCAGGTTCTTCCATTTTCTTGCAAATGATATAATTTTGTCCCTCCTTCTTATTTGTTCTGTGAAATTTAAGTTTTTAAACTGCGTCTACTCCTTCCCCAACTCCTTCCGTGCCCACCTCCCTTCCTCCCACCCAGCTGTGGGCTCTGTCTCTTGTTTTCCTTCCCATCAACCCAGTTTGTGCTACCCATAGATTCCTGGATGTGTGGCCTTCCACCAGAGTGTCTAATCTGTCAGGGCAGCCCTCCTAAGGAAAGCTGACCCTCCTTGCTCCAGTGGCTCAGTTCCAACGACTCCTCAGCTAGGGGGCTAGGACCTCATGCCCACCTTGGCCTTCCATGCTGGGTTTGGACTAGCTTGAGTTTGCACAGGGCTATGCATACTATCACAACCAGTGTGCCTTTATATGTGCAGCTGAATAATTTTCTTCTTTTGTTTGTTTATTTTTTGTGTGAGATCCTTACTAGGTAGCCCTGGCTATCCTGGAACAACTCACTATGTACATGAGACTGGCCTTGAATTCACCGAGATCCACCTGCCTCTGTCTACTGAATGATAGAATTAAAGATATGCACCACCATGCCCAGCTAGACTTTTTTTAAACAACTTTTTAAAAAGATTTATTTGTTTGTTTGTTTGTTTGTTTAATGTATATGAGTACAGTGCCACTCTCTTCAGAGACACCAGAATAGAGCATCAGACTCCATTGAAGATGGTTGTGAGCCACCACGTGGTTGCTGGAATTGAACTCAGGACCTATGGAAGAGTAGTCAGTGCTTCTAACCTCTGAGCCATTGCTTCAGCCCCAATTTTTTTCTTTTTTCTTTTTTTCTTTTTTTTCTTTTTGGTTTTTCGAAACAGGGTTTCTCTGTGTAGCCCTGGCTGTCCTGGAACTCACTTTGTAGACCAGACTGGCCTCGAACTCAGAAATCTGCCTGCCTCTGCCTCCCAAGTGCTGGGATTAAAGGCGTGCACCACCACCGCCCGGCTCCAATTTTTTTCTTTATGATTGAGTAAAACTCAGTTGTCTTTGTGTCACGTTTTTTAATCATTCATTTGTTAGCGGGTATTTAGGCTGATTCCATAGAAAACGTCTATATACTCTGTACTAAGTTGACTTGGGTTCCCTTGGTGTGTTTGGAGTGGTTTTGTTCATTTTTTAAAAAGATATTTTTATTTTATGTGTCTGTGTCTGTGCCTGCATGTATGTATGTATGTATGTATGTATGTATGTATGTATACCACGTGATGTCTGATGTCTGCAGAGGCCAGAATAAGGCATTTGGAGCTCCTGGAATTGGAGTTACAGAAATGTCTTGAGCCACAGTTATAGATGCCAGGAGTCCAACCTGTGTCCAATGGGAGAGGGGCCAGTGCTCTTGTCCATGGAACCTTCTCTCCAGCCCCTTTGTTAGTTTGTTTCCTTATTTATTTGTTTACTTTTGAAACATCCAAATGTATTGTGAGGCCCAGATTGGCCTCAAATTTACCACTCCTGCTTTAACCTCAAATCCCGGGACTGTGCGCCTGTGCGCCTGTGCGCCTGTGCGCCTGTGCGCCTGTGCGCCTGTGCGCCTGTGCGCCTGTGCGCCTGTGCGCCTGTGCTTTCCACTCGAGCTCCCCCAGTCTCCTGAGACCATTTAAATCTGATCGCTTCACTACTCCTTTGGGGATAGGAGGGGGTAGCAGATGCCACATCATACATGTGAAGACCAAAAAACAGCTTTTAGGAGTTGGTTCTCTCCACCATGTGAGTTCCACAGATCAAACCAAGGTCACCAAGCAAGCAACTTTAACCCTGAGACACCGCCAGCCTGCTTAACTTTAACCCTGAGACACTGCCAGCCTGGTTCTCCAGTCTGCCTTTCTCTCTGTCTCTGTCTCTGTCTCTGTCTCTCTCTCTGTGTCTCTGTCTCTGTCTCTGTCTCTCTCTCTCTTTTGCACATTAAGCTATGAACTCATAAGGAACAGCTCCAGAAGTCCAGGCTCCTTCCCATTAGTTTGAGTGAAGCATGCTTCTCTGGCTGAGCTGGCCAGTGCTCTGGGGAACACACGGGCTTTTTCCTTGGCATCCTTTTCTCTGACAGGTTTTTCCATCACGTTTTAGGAAACTGCCTTGGCTCTCGGTGCCTAACATGTTCTGTGTGCACATTACTTCTCTTGGCGAAGCGTGCCTTCACCTGCTTGTTTACAGGGATGCATGTGGTATGCTGAGTGATGTTAAAGACACTTCCGATTGTGCTGTGGTAACGGTGTTCATTCCCTTGATGCCTACAGTATCAGTCTTCTTGTACATTTGCATGTACGTGGCCAAAGGAATCCCTCCAGGTTTCCTACCAGGGTTCCTCTGTCCTTTCCCTCTGGGTGTGTCATTAAGTGAATTACTGGAAGATGGGTGCTATGGGACAAAAGCAAAGCCACCTTCTCTAGTCTAAGACATTGTTCCTGCTTCTCTTCAGTACTAAATTCTACCGACACGGAGAAAGCAAACTGGGGACCTGTGTGCCACATTTTCTTGCAGATGGTGTAGAGAACACTACCAGAGGGTCCGCTTAGAGCTTGTTGTCATTTGCCTGTGTTGTAACTCAGGGTGTAAACACTGTGGGCAGAGCACACCTGGCACAGACTGCATTTCCTTCTTAGTGTTTCCCAGCCAGATGTTGTGAAATTCTTCTGTTTTGTTTGTCTCTAGTGCCTGGAAACCTTGGCTGCTACAAGGATCATGGAAACCCACCTCCTCTCACGGGCACCAGTAAAACCTCTAACAAGCTCACCATACAAACCTGTATCAGCTTCTGTCGGAGTCAGAGATTCAAGGTACCAGCTCCACAGGGTACAACTCTAGAAAAGATAACGATAAATTCCAGCAGCCCACGTGTCAGGTCACGTGGGAAGAGTAGGCTGGGGAGTTGGAGCACAGACAGCATTCATGTAAAGATGGGGAGAGGGGGTCCCCGGTAGCCTCCTCTCAGCCCTTGTCTGTTATGATCAGGAATGCTAATGACTCCTTAGAGTCAAGCCAAGGCAGTGGGTCCCTTCCATGGCAAACTACCATGCCTTACCTCTTTTCCAAAAGTTCTTTTCTTCTTCTTCTTCCTTCCTTCCTTTCTTTCCTTATCTAAACTGTATTTCCCAATCACTAAGGGTGAGTAGTGCTGTTTTGTATTAAATTAGACAGAAGATCCCGCCCTCTCTCCTTTGTTTTTCTCTCTTACCTTAACCAATTCAGTCTAAAAGCCATTAATTAAGCCCAAGACAGAAGGGTACCCTCCTCATGTGAGGAAGGCAGATAAGCGAGGCAGTGGACCCCATGGCCCTGTGGTTTGTTGCTTGTGCAGAGCGTGAGTATGTACTGATTGTTTCAGAGCCGGCAGCTCTGGCTGCTGGAGAAGGGACGTGCAAATGTGGAAGCTGGGGAACCTGAGAGGAAGTCCAGAGAATGGTGGAGGAAGCAGGTAGATAGTAATGTTATATGACTGTGCAATGGCTGTATGTGCACACACATGCACCTCATCACTATCCATGCCACACACTGATAACGGGGAGTCTAGCCAGCACTCAGGTCTCCACCAGAAAGCAGCTCTGTTGGGAAATTACCCATGCTGTGTTCAAAGCACAAGATGTGTTCATAACATCTTGTGTAGGACAGAAACATCAGTACAGATTCATCAAACGGATGAAGCTGCCTTGAAAGGGGTTCCATGACCTAAATCTGACATGCTTTAAGCTTCAGATAGTGATAGTAACAGACGCATCTTATTGACTAAATGAGAGCACCATACTTCACTCCCAGTGGTGGCTGAGTGAGAAGATAAACATTCGTGATTAGGAAATGCAGACCTGTAAGTACAGAAGGAATGGTAGGGTGGTTACCATATGACAGCCCTCATAGTGTGATTCACAAAATGAACATCAAGGTCTGCAAATATCTCAGATCTTCACTCACTGTTTCCATAAAAGTGTACCTAGCCTTAAGAATCACTCACGGTGACTGGGCATGTTATTGCACACCTTTAATTCCAACACTTGGGAGGCAGAGGCAGGTGGATCTCTGTGAGTTTCAGGCCAGGCCAGCCTGGTCTATATAATGAGTTATAGGCCAATCACAGCTACATAATGAGACTATGAGACCGTGTTTCGAAATACAACAAACAAACATGTGTATCTCTGTGTGTGTCTGTGTGTGTGTCTGTGTGTGTAGACAGGCTCTCATATAGTCCAGGCTGACCTTGAACTCTTGGTTCTCCTGCCTTCCCTGCCCACGGGTTGGGATTATAAGCATGCACTGCAGAGCCAGGCTGTAATTACAAGTATCTAGTCAAGGATACCTGTAGCTAATCCCCTCTTCAGTTGTGCAGTAGCCCATGCCTCCTAACTAGTGTCATAAGCAGCCAGGAATGCCCACTGTCACCTCATTGGCCTAGAGGGACTTGCTAAAGAAATGCTTTTTGAAGAAAGAAATAGGGTAAATATATTAGAAAGTAAGAATTTTTTTTATTTTATAGAATATTCTAAGGAACCTATGGAAAAAGGGCTAGAATCAGTGAATAAATTGAACAAGGTTGTCGCTATAAGGTCATATACAAAAAGCTGTGTATCTATATACTAGCAGTAAATAATGTATGCTTCTAAACAAATGATTATAATATCACACATCTCATTGGTATGTCTGAGTGACCTCTCGGGAGCTCAGCAAATGCTCCCATGCAATGTATTTCAATAAACCCCTTTGTCCAAAAAGAAAGAATAGGAAAGAAAATCTTACCATTTTCAAAGACTATAGATTGGACCCAGAGTGTTACCTATCGAGGGCACTTGCCCAGCACTTGTAAAGCCTTAGATCCCAACAGCACTGGGAGCAAGAGTGAGGGAGGAGGTGCAGTTAATTAATGAGACATGAGAGTTTGTAATGAAGCTATGAGGACCTAATGAGTGACAAGACAGATCTACCTGCTTGCAACCACAACAACACAAATATTGCTAAGGTGGAGTTCTTCCCGTTAGTCTATCAATTAAATGGAAAAGACCAGCTACGGCACTGGAGACAACACTCAGTAAAACATATGCCCAGGACAGGCAAGACCCAGGCAGGCTCAGTGCCCAACACGCATAAGAAAAGTGGCCAACCTGGTGTGTGTATGTAAAGACAGATCAAAGTGATCTTGGTAAAGAACATTATGTGGAACTTCCTCACCTGACCTGTTCCATAAAGCCACTGTCACCAAGAGAGCAAATCATGAGCCAGTCAGAAATTGCCCACAGACAAATCCAACCACCTGTCTATTATTTTTTTGTTCAGGTAAATAAAGTTTTATTTAAAAGAGGCATGCCTGTTCATTCACATGTTGTCTGTAGCTGGTTTCATTATATGGCTAGGAAGCTTGAGAGAAAAAGACTATGTAGCCCACAGAATTCAGAATATTTATTTCTGGCCTTTATGGAAAAGGTTTTCTGAAATCTGCTGTGTATCAGTAGAATCATCTAAAAACAGACCTACACATGTACACAACAGATGTACATGGTTGATTTTATGAAAGTCTCATGGCGGTTCATCAGTGAATGGTTGCCATCAAGTACTCCTGAGGAGGAGAGAGTCTAACTCTCTGTGAAGAAAAGTGAGTCTTGTTTTACATCATGGGTTAGGCAAAGATTGACTTTAAACTAAACTACAGAAAAAAGTTACTATAAGGGTGTCATAAAAATAGACATTCGGAGCAATAGACTTCACAACTTAAAAATGAACCAATAAATTGGCAGTCAGTTGATTTTTAGCAAAATTGCCCAGATCATTAGAATAGGAAAGAGCCGTCTTCAGCGAATGTTAATGAGGCAGTGGGCTAATCCCATGCAGAACAATGTCTGGACGATGCTTGCTTCCTTTTTTCAGAGCTGTGGCAAAATAAGCTTAAGGAGAGAGGTTTGTTTTAGCTCACGCTTTGAGGTGTGGCATTAGGAGCGTGAGGCAGCTGTCACCGTGCAGGACAGTCAGGAGACAACCAGGAGGGCTGGTGTTCCACCCACTCTCTTCTATTGTTAAATCTAGGCCTCAGCCCAAGGGGTGTTGCTGCCTACAACCAGGGTCAATTTGACCCAAAATGTGCAGAAAACTAAAGCTCACAACTGTAAAATGTCAGGCGATGCAGTTTCAGAATAGGTAAAAGAAACAATTCATCACCAAAGACGACACACCACCAATGCAAATGAGCAAGTGAAATTATAGATGATGCCGTCAGTCACTAA
This sequence comes from Mus caroli, assembly GCF_978045245.1. Lineage (NCBI taxonomy): Eukaryota > Metazoa > Chordata > Mammalia > Rodentia > Muridae > Mus > Mus caroli. Next base: position 118,225,328 of record NW_028227268.1, read on the forward strand.
AGCAGAGTAAAACCACCGTGAGGTCCACCAGCATCAGTGTGGCTGAACTCAGATGTACTGACAGGAGCTGACAGTGGTGCTGACGAGGGCTCGGGGCTGTGGAGGCTCTTGCTGTCACACATCGTGGGGGATGAGGCATGGCTCAGCCCTCCTGGGAAAGGCTCAGGGTTCTTTTAAAGAAGTTAAGCCCAAAATCTTGCTCCTAATTTTTACTTCGGACAAATGAAAACTTTCAAGACTCTGGACCAGATGGTTTTGGAAGCTGTAGTCTTCAGAGTGAAAACCTGGAAATAGATGAACGAATGGTGTCTACCCATACGGGGGCTGTATGCAGTAAGCTAAAGGAGTGAGCTGTTAGCATGTGCTCCAGTGTGTGTGGACTTACAGGCATGCTGAGGGTGGTTTTGTCTTTTAAGCTGCTTTATATTCTCAGAATGACAAAATGGTACTAGTAGAACAACTTGGGTAGCAGTTGCTAGGCACTGTGGGAAGGGCTACAAAGCAAGAGCGTAAAGGCTCCGGTGAGGTGCAGCTTGTTCTGTGTCTGGGACTGGCTCCTGCAAACTGTGTGCTCAGTCAGTGTATTAGCATTAAAAGTGAAATGAAAATGTAAGTGACGTTCAATGGGTTCACTGTGACATTTAACATTAAAGCATGTCTTGGGGCCTGAGAGATGGCTCAGCAGCTCAGGGCACGCACTGCTCCTGGGGAGGACCAGCGTCTGGTACCCTGCACGTATGCTCAGCAGCTCAGTAACTCAGGTGTTAGGGCATCTTGACACTGTCTTCTGGCCTCTGTGGGCACCAGTACTCATGTGTCCACAGACAGACAGATACAGACAGACAGATACATACGCACGCGTGCACAAATACACACATGCACACGCACGACAGATGGACATCGACACATACACACATTTAAAAAAAAAAATGTCTTGGGGACTGGAGAGGTAACTAAAGCTCCAGAGAGGCTAGGTTGACTCCCAGCATCCACATAACAGTTCAGAACTATCTATAATCCAATCTCAGGGTATCCAATGTCTTCTTCTGGGCTCTACAGGTACTGTATACATGCAATGCGGACATACATGCAGGCAGACTAACCATACACATAAAAATAAAGGTTGACTTTAAAAAATAAATAAGGGGACTGGAGAGATAGCTCAGTGGTTAGGAACACTCACTGCTCTTCCAGAGGACCCAGGTTTGATACCCAGCACCCACATGGTGACTCACAGTAATTTGTAACTCCATTTTCAGAAAATCAGAAATCCTCTTCTGGCCTCTAAGGGCACCAGGAATATACATGCATGCCAGCAAAACACCTATTTATATACAAAGTAGTTAATTAATTAAAAATTAATTAAAACGTTACCTGGTACATAGTAAATAGTCAATAAAAATGTCTAGCTGTTTTTAACCAATGTTTCATGTTAAAGACATAAATACTACAGAAATGGGGACAGCAGAAATGAGTCCTCAGAGGCAGGGAGCACCTGAGTGAAGCTAAGGAGATGTCACAGTGAAAGGGCGGATGGGGAATTGCTCCGGGTCTGATGGTTAAAGAGGCTGCTGGCCTCCTTTGGGCCTGACACCCCCATAACCTTCCCAACATCATGTGGTAACGTGACGCCCCAAGTTCATAGCCATCTCAGTGCGGAACACATCTGTCCAGAAGGCTTAGAAGTCCTCACGCTCATTTTCTGTTGTGGCAGTTTGCTGGGATGGAGTCAGGCTATGCCTGCTTCTGTGGGAACAATCCTGACTACTGGAAGCACGGGGAGGCAGCCAGCACCGAGTGCAATAGTGTCTGCTTCGGGGACCACACGCAGCCCTGCGGTGGGGACGGCAGGATTATCCTCTTTGACAGTGAGTATGTTTGGTGCCAAAGGCACGGCCAGGGACAGCAATCCACCCACCCATTTAATTATCCATTCATCAGGATTCACAAGGATGTGCCATGTGATGCCAACCATGGCTCTCAGCTCCTGGGACTGAAGTACAGAACAGGCCGACTCGGACCTGCCCTCTAGAAGGGACAACAGTGTTTAGTAGTCTGTACTTGCGTGTAGGGCTGAGTGTCTCGGCTACTGCAGGTGTCTCTGCTGGACACACTAGACCGTGCCAGCAGAGCAGTGATCCAGGGGGACAAGAGGCAGTTCTACATGACTTAGTAGCTGCTGCTGGTTCAAACTTTAGGAGTCCAACCCCAACTAGTTTATTTTAGGCTTATTTAAGCATAGCCCAATTTGATGAAAAATTTCCTGGTGGTAATTAGTTCAATTCCACATGCACAATAAAGAGTTAGATGTGGCTACCCTGAAACTCTTTGTAAAGTACGTGTGATATCATCCATAAAGATGGGTTCCATAGATAGACTACAGGTAATACCTTCTACAAAGACAGGCTCTATGGATTGACAAGCTCATGATAAAAAGTAAGGATCTGCCATGGCCTCGGCCACACAGCGCATAGGGCATGGCTGATGACCACACCCATCCCCATCCTCTGGGCAGACACCAGGGTATGCATCCCTCCCTTTGAGTGGACAGCCTTGTGACTTTAACACTGTTCCCTCTGTGTTCCCACAGGCTGTCTCAGGGCTACTTTGACAAGTAGAGAGATAAGGCTTTCAGCTTAGAGCACGCACTGGTGTCAGTGTAGTGTCTGCTCTCTTGTGTTCTCGTTCTGATACAGCCCCATTTGTGAGTTTGTAGGCACTGGGGCTTTGTGCCTCACCAAGGTGCATCTGAGACAGTAACGTTGCAAACACTTCAAGTCATTGAGTTTGCCGTAAGCCACCACGTGTGTGAGGTGCCGGCGAGAGGCAGGGGTGGTGACTGGTGTGAATTCTGAGCCTTACCTCTCCCTAGCTGTGCTCTCTTGTCCCTTGCCATAACACACAGTAGTGGTGAGACCTCATGAGAGTTATGCTTTTAACATTCTACAAAGGGAAGTCTCAGGCAGCAGGCAGGATAGAGACTCGAGCTTACAGAGGATGTTAGCCCATCTGAGGATCTCTGATGCCGAGGCACCAGACATGCACTCCTGACATGTCGGCTAGGTGGGGAGCTCCATTTGAGCAATACCGTCACAAGATTTGTTTCCTAGAGCTGCCATAACGCAGTATCACAAATCACAATGCTTACATGAGTAGGAACTTACCCTCTCACCAGGAACAGAAGCCCCAAACCAAGGTATCAGCAGGCTGTGCTCCCTCCCAAGACTCCAGGAACTGTGACTAAAACAGCCCAGCCCACTGTGGGTGGTGCCATCCCTGGACTGGTAGTCCTGGGTTCTGTAAGAGAGCAGGCTGAGCAAGCCAGGGGAAGCAAGCCAGTAAGCAGCACCCATCCATGGCCTCTGCATCAGCTCCTGCCTGCAGGTTCCTGCTCTGTTTAAGTTCCTGTCCAAACTTCCTTCAAAAATGAACAGCAATGTGGAACTGTAAACCAAATAAACCCTTTTCTCCCCGATTTGATTTTTGGTCTTGGTGTTTGGTCACAGCAAAGGAAACCCTAACTAATACAACTAATACAGAAGTACCCATAGTTTTTTTGTTTGTTTGTTTGGTTGGTTGGTTTTTGGTTTTTGGTTTTTCAAGGCAGGGTCTCTCTGTGTAGCCCTGGCTATCCTGGAACTCACTCTATAGACCAGGCTGGCCTCGAACTCAGAAATCACCTGCCTCTGCCTCCCAAGTACTGGGATTAAAGGTATGCACCACCACTGCCCGGCTATAGTTTTGTTTTAAATCCATGACTTTATTGTTTGATTTATATTTTGTGTGTGGGTGCTTTGGCTGCATGCTTGTCTGTGCACCACATGCATACCTGCTGGTGTCCACAGAGGCCAGGTCCCCTGGGGCTTGAGTTACAGATAGTCATGAGAAGTTATGCAAGGGTTAGGAATTGAACTCAAGTCCTCTAGAAGAACAGCCAGTGCTCTTAAAGTCTCTTCTGAAGTGCAGGCAAACTTTGAACTGCAACCCCTGTAACACCAAAGGGAGTTACACACTCCCTTTGTTCCGTGGCAGAAGTCAACATTCTCATCTCCAAAGCAGGATCAGGAGAGCAGTAAGGAAAGACTGGACAAAGCCAGTTCAAAGCCAGGCAGGTGCCTGTTGAAGCCATTCAGAAACCATTCATGGCGCTGACTGACAGGCTTGGGCAGCCCTGCCCAAATGACCTTGCTGCTTGTAACACACACATCATTTCTCTTGGTCTGACCTCATTCTTTGCCTGCAGCTTTTCTCAACAGACAGCCATGTTCCTGGCATGTCCCAGGGTCTCCACTGACACTTAAACTTCACTCTCGTGGCTTCACACATGGGCTTCCCTCAGGGAACCCGGACTCTGCTTGCTGATGGCCTCCTGAGTCTTCCTTTCAAAAGTTGGTGTAGGACTGAGGAGGTGGCTTAGTGGGGAGAGGGACAACTGCTTGTCATCACAGCACTAGGGAGACAGAGATGGGTGATTCACTGACTAGCCAGTCTAGCCTACTGACAGGCAAGCCCCTGTCTCAAGAAACAAGGTTGACAAGTCCTGAAGAACAATACCTGAGGTGTCCTCTGACCCCTTACACAGCACACATGAATGTCAGTCACACCAATGACTCTGTAGTTCTTGCATTTGGTCAGCCAGCAGAGCCATCTGTACCCTATTACAACGATGAGCTCTGCTTGACCGCCTGTGGTGTCTGTCTCCAGCCTGCTTGGACCATTGCTCCCGCTGCCTCTGAGAGCCTGTACACATAAGCTCAGAAACACTTCTCGAGGCAGCCCTTGTCCAGCAGGGTGCCTTGGCTGCTCCTCCTCCATGTAAAGTCTCTTAAATGAATGTTTAGCCTGACATCCTGGAGCCTTCTGTGGGTTACAGTTTGCCACTTCCTTCCTGAAGTACCATCAAAGAACGTTTTTGTCCCAGTCCAAAGTGGTCCTTCTCTGTGATGTCTTCTTCCAGTTTACTTTGCTGTGACTTTAAACTCAGTTCTGGCCAATTGTTCACTTTTCGTTTTCTGTTCTTTGATTTTCTCTGAAGTCCCATGCTTGACCTAAGACACCAGTTGTAACCGTATCACAAGCACAGTGTTATTCTGTCTTAAAATTTCTTCTGCCAATCGTTTCTCATTACTTTTTAATTTAGCCCCACTCAGATTTTCAGAACACAGCAGGACATAGACAGATGTTTTCCCAGAATGCACTAAGGCCGTGTTCAGTTCACTAGAGCCCTTGTTCTGACCGGAAGCTTCCCAAATACTGTTCTTGTTTGTGCTAAGGTTCCGGCTTCCATATTTCCACTAGAACTATGCAGAATCAACATCACTCTGAGGTTTCTCCAGCCTGCATCTCCAGCCTCCACCCTCCTCTGGTAAACCAGTTCCTGAGCCCTTGCTGTGGCATGGCTAAATCAGCCACAGCAGTGACCCCACACACAGCAGTGACTCCCACTTCCCTAGTACAAATTTTCTGTGTTACTTTTGCATCATTTTAACCAAATCGCCAGCAGAAACAGCTTCCGGGGGAACTGTTTATGGTCTGGTTCATGGTTTTAGGAGGCTGTCTGTCATGACAAGGAAGGATGGCAGAACAATTCAGTTCATGGTAGCGGAGAGACTGTTCACATGGTGATAGATCAGGAGGCATAGAAGGGACTGTAGCCAGGGAATGGTGCAATAGATAACCTTCAACTGCCCACCCCTAGTGAGCTAGCTAGGCCTGTCCCCTCCATGTTCCACAGCCTTCCCAAATTGCACTATCAGCTAGGGACAAGGGAGGAAAGCATAGCCTCTCTAGGGAACATGGCAGACTCAGACTCTCACCAACCGTCTCTGACATCACTGGCTTGTAGCTGTTTCACACCTTCCCTCCATTTTTCTAAACATTACCATCTTACCCCTTTGTGGATCCGTATTTCTGTCAGTCTCATTATGAAGGCACAGCCCACTGGCCTTAAAACCCTCTCTAATCCATTATGACATCATCCTAACTCATTACGTGTATAAAGACCCCTAGTAGTAGGATCAAATCCATCCTTTTGGGGGACACAGATCAATTATCATAGAGCATAACTGTCCAGCTCAGCCAGATTTATTTTAACTGAGCCTTTGCAGGTTCTAAACTGGACATTGTCTACGCAGTGTGTTTATCTTAGAAAGAAGAGAAAAGAAAAGAAACCCTAAAGATAAAGTTGGTCGCCTCAGTAAGTATCAGAGCCAGGACTCAAACTCAAGTTTACTGGTTTTAAATCATTTTGGCAACTGAGTTCCCTTTTATTAACAATAATAATGGGTCCAGCTTTATTCTTTAGTCTATGGTCAGTGATGCCCAGGGTGGCTGGTTATTATGCCTACATTGTCTACAGAGCTATGCTTTCTGCCTGTGTGCATTCCCGGACCGAGCAAGTAGGCATTCCATCTTCAGAGCCCCTGGCCACGGCCAGCTTCGTAACTCACCTCACTGCTCCTCAGAGATAAGTAGATTTAACACCATAGAAACGACTCCTAAAGCTTCCTCTCTCAGATGCTTTCGGTGACTGCGGCACATTCGTCTTATCCTACAGACAAGGTGGAACACTTCCAAGAGATTAGCTACAGACAGCTCATGACTTGAAAGAATAGAGAGATCCCTGCATGACTGGAGGGGTGGGTAGCTAGTGAGAGTACTTTTTTCATTTTTTGTTTGTCAAGACAGGGTTTCTCTGTGTAGCCCTGGCTGGCCTGGAACTCACTCTGTAGACCAGGCTGGCCTGAACTCAGAGACCTGCCTGCCTCGGTCCCCTGAGTGCGGAAATCAAAGGCATGTGCCACCATGTCGGGCGTTCTTTTGGTTTACTTTTGGCTTGAGTTCCTGAGATTCGTCGATCTGTGGTCCCCTTTTAAACCGGCTTTGGCATGTTCTCATCAGATAACTCTTCTGCCCATGCACATGCGTTATGTACTCCATGCCGTCTGTGGCTGTCAGGCGCTGTTTTGTTTGGTTGGGTTTGCCCTCCCTGTTTCATTTTGGCTAATATGTTTTATTGACATGTCTTCAAGTTTATTGATTCTTTCACCACTGCACTTACCTGCAGATAAATCATACACTTCATCCCTGAGAGTATGTAGTGTCTTTATTTTACATTTTATTATGTCTTTATTTTTAGGTGTGTGTGTGTGTGTGTGTGTGTGTGTGTGTGTGTAACCCTCCCCTACCCCCACCCCAACACAAATGCACATGAGTACAATGCCAGTGAAAGCCAGACGAGGACTTCAGGCCCATTGGAGTGTCTGCCGTGAGTGCTGGGAACTGGGTCCCCTGCATGAGCCATGTGCATCCTCACTGCTGAGCCCTCTCTCCAGTGCCAACGTTTGGCTCCTCTGAGTTTTTAGACAAGGCTGACCTCAAACTTTGTGTAGCCAAGGCTGGTCTTAAATGTCTAATTCTCCTGCCTCTAACTTTCTGTTAGTTTTACAGACATGAAGCACCAAGCCTGCCTAGCTCACTGACTTTTATGATTTCCACATCTCTTCTGAGATTCACAGGCTGCCCCGGTGTCTGGTCGTGTCACTATAAACTGTACTGTATTCATCTTGCAGCCTCCACGGCTGATAGTCCCAACCTCTGGGTCGCTCTCAAGTCTTGCTTTGTGGGTTGCTTTATTCCTTGGCAGTGCATCTTTCCCCACTTTTTCTTGCTCTTCTGTGTGCGCTGTGGTACTCTGTTTAATGCCACACACTAGGGAGAACTGTAGACACTAACATAAACAGCATTTACACTTTGGAGGCCTGCAGAGTATGAGCACTGGGCTGGGGTCTGTCCGTCTGTCTGTAGCCAACCTCAATTTGCTGAGTGAGCACTGGGCTGGGGTCTGTCTGTCTGTCTATAGCTGACCTCAGTTCAGGCTATTTTTTGTTATTTCCTTTGGTGCCCTCAGGCTCCCTGATCCTGAAGCTGTGCTTAGAGTAGAGCAGAGGGCACTGTGTGGTTTCTTAGTGTCCACTTCCATGCTGAGCTTCGAACAGGTCCCTGTGTGTCCTGCCCCTGTGGGAGACAGACACTGTCTGCTCTTTGGTGCTGTTTGAGGGAAGGCATGGGGGTCACTGGTTCCCCTATCTATCTACAGCGTAGGACTTGCCACCAGCCACGGGAATGAGGTGTTTTCAGTGGCTCTCCCTCTTCCCTGGCAGCCATGCACTTTGGCCTTTGATGGGACTTGGGAAAGAGACTCCTGTTCTCTCCCAAGGAGGCCTTACAGCAACCAGGGGCCAAAGTCTTCTGCTCTCGCTCTTCTCCCAGAAGGAGCTGGTCTTTACCAGTTCCTAAGGAAGTGTTCTACTCTCTCACAGACACAAACATGCGTCACATCTGCCTCTCTCCAGTGGCCCTGGGAGAAATGGGTTAACAGTCCCCCTGCTCAGCAATTAGAGGCTTTTGGTTCCTTTGAGAGGGGAACTCTGGCTGGCTGCTGGACACTGGTCACTCTTGCCAGCACGAGGAGGCCTTTGCAGAAGAGCTGGAAAGTGAATGCGAACCCCACTGTATGTCAGGCTCCATGTGTGCTCAGCTGAGAAGCCAGGCTCACGGCCACCACTGTATGTCAGGCTCCATGTGTGCTCAGCTGAGAAGCCAGGCTCACAGCCACCACTGTATGTCAGGCTCCGTGTGTGCTCAGCTGAGAAGCCAGGCTCACGGCCACCACTGTATGTCAGGCTCAGTGTGTGCTCAGCTGACATGCCAGGCTCACAGCTACCACTTTATGTCAGGCTCCATGTGTTCTCAGCTGACAGCCACACTGTATGTAGACCCTGTGCTCAGTTGAGAAGCCAGGCTCACGGCTCCCCAGGATCTCGTTCCCATGCAGCTGTCTCAGCCTCTGTGGTGGTCACCTCTTCCCTCTGGACTCTGGCACAGCTGAGCCCATTTCTGTAACCCCACTGTCATTGATAATGTCCCTTGGTTGTCTGGAGACCTCGGCTTCTGATTTTGAGCTTCCTCATCACTAGGAAGAAAAAGCCACTTCCCAGGGGCTCACAAGGTAGGCGAAGGCCCTGCCACCGAGCTCTTGCCAGCCTTCGGTTTTTCGAGACCGTCTTGAACTGACATCCTCTGACTTGAGCCTCCGTGGTGTTGGGACTACAGACCTGTACCACCAGGGCCAGCAAAGCAACATACTTTGATTGCTTTTCTGTGTGCTAGAGAAGAATTTTCCTAAAGCCTGCTGGAGCTGTGGCTCAGTGGAAGAGTGCTTGCCTGGCACGCGTGTGGCCAAGTTCCATCTGAATACTGAAAAATAACAGCTTTCTTTGTAATCCTGTTCCTACACTCCCTCCTGAAGTCTTTCATTTCCAACCACTCTAAAAGCCTACCAGTCCTAACCACTAGTCCTGAGAAAGCACGGCCGAGGCACAGTGTGGGTGACCCAGAGCACCATGAGGCTGCTCTTACCCTGCCTTCCCATTGGGCACTTCTGGAAATCCAGCCTGTGGTCACACATGCTAGGAGAGCATCCCTATAGAGCAGGTCTTCCAGGCCAGAGCTCCTTGTGGACTTCTCGTGCAAACACTGCACCTCTAAAGAACTGGAAACCCTGAGGAGACTCAGGGCCTTTCTTTTATGACGTCACCTCTTCAAAAGCCTCTCCTCGGCTGAGAGGTCCCAGCATTTCATGCACTTTATCTCAGATGTCCTCTCAGTGTCATGGGATACAGCAGCAGGTGGTGGCCCTAAACTGGAAAACAAGGGAGAGGCCTGGGAATGAGGTGCAGCCCCTAGGATCCCATGGCCCTGCGCCTCCTTAATGCAGACTGTCTGACTCCAGCCAGACCCCAGCCTGGGCTGCACTTCTCCTCCTGCGCTAGGCTGAGGTCTCCTGGGGAAACCAAATAGTCTGCAGTCATTTGTTCAGGGTTTAAGTGATTCATTCTGTGATCTGATCCTAAAACCCAGGATGGCCTGGTTTGTAGCTGGAAACAATGTCCCTGGCAAGATCACATTTCCTAAGAGCTTGTTTGTGTCCGCATTAGAGATGAGCCCCAGGCTGAGACTCAGGCCCACCATCTCTCTTCTGCAGCTCTCGTGGGCGCCTGCGGTGGGAACTACTCAGCCATGGCAGCCGTGGTGTACTCCCCTGACTTCCCTGACACCTACGCCACTGGCAGGGTCTGCTACTGGACCATCCGGGTTCCGGGAGCCTCTCGCATCCATTTCAACTTCACCCTGTTTGATATCAGGGACTCTGCAGACATGGTGGAGCTGCTGGACGGCTACACCCACCGCGTCCTGGTCCGGCTCAGTGGGAGGAGCCGCCCGCCTCTGTCTTTCAACGTCTCTCTGGATTTTGTCATTTTGTATTTCTTCTCTGATCGCATCAATCAGGCCCAGGGATTTGCTGTGTTGTACCAAGGTAAGATGTCCTTGTCTCTGGGGCATAGGTGCCCTGCCTTCTCTTCCTTGCCAGAGCTTTCAAGCCTAAAGTGGATCTTTGGGGGCACACTTGGTCCTCCTGACTCAGCTACAGATGATTTCAACATTAATTCATCCCCCACTTATTATCACACAACACCCCACCTTCCAGTGCATGACACCCTACCTTCCAGTATACAACTCCACCTTCCAGTGTACAATTGGTTTATATGTCAATTTCACTATTTTAATAATTTTATTTATTTACTTTAGATTCTATTTATGACTATGTGAGTGTATACCATACACCACGTGTGTGGGGGTGCTTCAGGAGCTAGAAGAGGGCATCAAATTACCGACACGCAGTTGTGAATGGTCTGTCATGGCATGGATGCTGGGAACCAAACTCGGGTCCTCTGACAGAGCAGGCCACGGGGCCATCTCCTCAGGCTCATGTTAGTAGTTTTAGAGGCAGTTGTGTAGACAACTACATGGATAGATAAAGAAGGAGGTGAGGGACAGAACTGGAAGGCTCCCAAGTGGTCATTCATCCATCCTACTGCTCCTAGACAGCCCAACCAGTCCTGCAGACTAACCTACCATCGTCCTCAGAAACACGCACTCTACCCCTCTAACAGGAGCCTTTGCTAGCCTCTGAGCACAGGTATCAGACCACACAACTTTAAAAAGTGTGGGTAGTGGGCCACAGGAAGTGGGACCGACTAGAGCAGGTGGAATGAGGTTTGCCATGACAAGGGGTCCTGCAAGCACAAAGCCCGGAAAACAAAGTGGCTTCAGTGTCTGAAGTCTCAGCGCCAGGCTCAGCAGCGTCTCCCTTCTGCCCCAGCAGAGAACAGCCAGGTAACTGTGAAATCAGACCAGACCTCCTCAGCCAGGAGTAATGCCACACACCCGTAAGACCAGCTCAAGGATAGCAGAAGCTGGAAGGTTAACAATTCAGGGCCATCCTCAGCTACATAGCTGGAGGCGAGCCTGGGCTATAAGAGACCTGTCTCAAAAAGAAGGAAGTTCAGAAAATTCAGTGGCTGGGTGCTTGCTGAGTTCAGTGGCTGGGTGCTTGCTGAGTTCAGTGGCTGGGTGCTTGCTGAGCAGGCATAAGGAGTAGAGTGCAGAGGCCTGGAATGCAGATAAATTCTGAGTGGGTGTGGTGGCCCACATCCACTTCCAGCCTTGGAAGGTGGAGATGGGATTCCTAGAACTGGCCAAATTGAGGAGTTAGACTGCCTCACTGAGTAACATGGAGGGGTGTTCATAGATGAGTCCTGGGCTGGAGAGATGGCTCAGTGGTTAAGAGCACCGACTGCTCTTCCAAAGGTCCTGAGTTCAAATCCCAGCAACCACATGGAAAAAAAAAAACAGATGAGTCCCACATGTGCTTCCGCATGTCCATGTTCCCCACATGTGTGTACCCTACGCACATGCTAAACACCCTCTCACACACGGAGAAAGAGAAAAGGCCTCCTCCCACTCAGAGGACCCCTCTTTGCTGCTGCCATCCCCAGCTTTGGTTAATCCTTTTGCTCTCTTAGCCACCAAGGAGGAACCACCACAGGAGAGACCTGCTGTCAACCAGACCCTGGCAGAGGTGATCACCGAGCAAGCCAACTTCAGTGTCAGCGCTGCCCACTCCTCCAAAGTCCTCTATGTCATCACCCCCAGCCCCAGCCACCCTCCGCAGACTGCCCCAGGTAGCCATTCCTGGGCACCGTCAGTTGGGGCCAACAGCCACAGAGTGGAAGGTAGTTCTTTCAACACTTACAGAAACAAAGGTGCTTGTGGATGCTTGCCCTGCAGACACATGTTGGGATATTGGCCCTGCAACCTCTAGTCTGAATGGCCTTTGAGAGAAATACCCTCATTAGCATAGCTCCCTTCCAAAGATGGCTTCTGTGTGCCTTTGGTAACTGTGATTAGCAGCTAAGATGATCTCTTTGTCATAAAAGATGCCTCGTGAGAGCATCTTCCTAGAGCCCTGAGTAAAGCTTCCCAAATACGCTGACTCAGGTGTGAACAGGCTGGAGGTCAGCTCGGGGGTACAACATGCACCAATGGGGAGGGGAAGGTGAACCCAGAACATACAGAATTCCTTCCAAGGTGCCGTGCACTGTACTAAACAGTGAGCCATGCACTGAACCAGACAAAACTCTGCCCTTCTCTTGTCTGGAAATACAAGCCTGGTCTCCAAGTTGTGTGCAGCATAAGGCCCGGCATCGCTCCTCTTCTGCAGGGTGAAGTGCACACAGATGTTAGGACAGGACTGTGCATGTTTCCTATGGGTTACCAGTGGGAGGAGGGAAACCAGAAGCCCTGCCAAAGGCTAGGAGTGCCGAGAGCTTTGAAGAGAAGCCGTGCAGGGATTGTCGTGGGCCATGCTCTTCTCTGGTCAAGCTAGTGTGGTTGGCTTCACATATCCTCCCTGAGGGAGCTGGCGCACTGAGGAGGACTGCCATCCATAATCTGGTCTAGAACTTCTCATACTGCTCCCTCACCTCTGGAGGTCTCACCGTGGAAAGCGGAGGAGAGGCCTCTCCAGCCCAGCAATGTTTGGCTGTGGATTCTAGTAGGGTTTCACAGGTCTCGATTCTCACTTCTCAGATGAGAAAACTAGGACCCAAAGACGGCTAAGTCCTTCACTGCTGAGTTCCAGTGGCAGACAGATTTACCGAACCCCTTAGGACCCCAACTCTAGTGTTCAGGTCTTACCGAGTTGCTCCTGCTGCAGGTTTACTGGCTGCTCCCACCTGCAGGGCCCCCAGAGCCAGTTCTGCCCCCCTGAGCTGCCAGTCTCCTTTGGAAAGTGAAGGCAAATCTGGTGAACTCTGCTTTGCACTTACAGGATGGACTGTGTATGGCCTGGCGACCCTCCTCATCCTCACAGTCACAGCAGTTGTTGCAAAGATTCTTCTGCATGTCACATTTAAGTGAGTACCAGTGCCATGGGAGAGCGGTGTCTTTCCTCTGTCGTTTCCTCATCTGTCTGGGGACAGTTTAACATCAGAACAGAATTCCAGAGGCTGAGTCCCAGGCAGTACAAGGCAGAGAACACTGCAGCTCCTTCCAGGAGAGACAGGAGACAGGACCAATTGCACTGAGGCTGAGGAGGCTGAGTCCAGTACACTTGGTTTCAGGAAAGGTAGAAAACATTCTGGTGTATTTAAAACTCTAGCTTCCTAAGACAGTACATGCATATCTCTCTCTCTCTCTCTCTCTCTCTCTCTCTCTCTCTCTCTCTCTCTCTCTCTCTCTCTCTCTCTCTCTTTCTCTCTCTCTCTCTTCTTTTTTTCAAGAGAGGGTTTCTCTGTGTGTAGCCCTGGCTGTCCTGCAACTCACTCTGTAGACATATACCAGGCTGGCCCCCAAATCATAGAGATACTCCTGCCTCTGCCTCCTGAGTGCTGAGATTAAAGGCTTGTGCCACAACCTTCTGGCCCATGCATTTTTCTTAATGCCTCTAGAAATCAAGTCTTACATTAGTGCTTAGGAATTTTGTCAGTTTATTTTTCACAGCCCCATGTATGTACATAGTGTATTGGTCACAGTCACCTCATTCTTCTCCTCTCCCCTCCCCTCCCGGTCCTGTCACCCCCACCAGGCCCCCAGCCCACTCCCGTGCCTTTCTGTCTTGTTTTTGTTTTTACATGGGCTGCCCACATGGGCATGAGTGTGGAGCTGTTCACTGGAGTGTTAGCAACTCCCCATGACTGGCTCCATTCCTGAAGACAAAGCTTTTTGCTCCTCCAACAGCCCTGGACTGCCATTGCTCCCCTGGGTTTGGCTGTAGCCCACGAGCCCCTCCCCCACCTGTGACTAAATGTTTGGAATCATTCAGTCTTATACAGACCCTATGTGGGCAGCCACAGCTGCCATGAATTCCTGAGTGCCAACGCCATGTCATACCCACTGGCCAGCATTTCCCATCGCCTGGCCCTTGTGTCCTGAGCTTTGGAGGGGTGAGGGCTATGTCCATTTTAAGGCTGATCTTATAGCAGTCATGTGTTCTCAGCACTTGACAAGCCATGGGCTCTGCAGTCACACTGTCTGCTATGGAGTCACTGCAGCACTGACGCCCTGTGTTCTTGCTTCACTCAGCACAGCTTGATACACAGGCCCTGTGGGCTTGCACGTGCCCGGCCCTGATCTCACTCCTGGGCCATAGGTTCCCTCCCTGTGCTGCCCCTGTTGTCGTCGGAGGCTGTTGGCCTGTGTATGCCCAAACTCTGTCTTGTCCCCAGTGTGCCAGGAAGTACACATTATTTTTAAACATACGTTTAAGCCATGCTCAGTGGCATACACCTGAAATCCTAGCTACTTAAAAAGCTGAGGTAGAGGGTTATGGCTGAGACCAATATGGGCAACTTATCAAGCCCCTGTTTCTGCTGGGTACAGTAGCTCCTGCCTGCACTCTCCCTACTCAGTAGGCAGACAGGAGTGTTGCTACAGTCACTCACTGCCTGTTCACTGGAGTGTGAGCAGCTCACCACTGAAGACAAAGGCTTCCACTCCTCTGCCAGCCCTTGCCTGCCTTTAGCTCCCCTGGGTGAGGCTGTGGCCCACGAGCCCCTCCCCCACCAGTGACTAAATGTTTGGAATAATTATGTTCACTGGTTCGAGACCAGCCTTTTTAACTTAATAAATCCCTGGGCTACAAAGTGACACAAAACAAAAACACAAAAACCAAAACCTATTTCAACAAAGAGGAAACTTACAAATGCATTATCTTTCAGGTCTAACAAAACTGGAGAAAACACTCAGAGTGCACTGCCTTCCCGGCGGTGCTGTCTGTGTGCCTGGAGAGCTTACGCCCTCTCCACTCCCACTCAAGACCTTCCTGATCGCAGGCCTCTGCCACAAATGTTTACACAGAGGGTGGCTGTGACCACACTGCTGACCTTCCCGGCTCCTCTCTGAACTTTTTCAGTAGAAATAATGTCCTTAATGTTGTTGGCTGAACTCACCTTTCAGACAGACAGACAGACAGACAGAGACAGACAGAGTGAAGTGTGGGGAATAGGGTCAGTTTCAGAATACCACATGGATGCTGGCTCCTCAAACCCATTCTGTAAATGGTGCCATGACGCACGTCTTCCTGTAGGGTTTATACTCTCGCGCATGTCTGCACCTCTCACAGTAGCAAGCACTGTGCTGCTGTCAGTGAGTGATGGAAAGAAAGGAGGAGTGTCCGGACGTGTCAGCACAGGCGGAGTTCTTTTCAAGGCTTTCCACCTGTGGTTGGCTGTCCTCACAGACGTAGAACTTGCACCTTCAGAGAACCAATGTGTGTTTTAATGTCACAGCTCACATCCAAGGAAGTCCCTCAGGGCACAGTGTCTCACGGCAGGCTGAAGCAGGGCTGAGGCCCTAAAGCACACGCCTGACTCCTCTCAACACTGGAAGCCCTCCTCAGCTTCCCTGCCCCTGACAGGAGGGGAAGAGAAGGATGGGCTAGGAGCAGACCTGATGTCAGGGCTCGCTGCTTCAAACAGAACTTTCCCCTTACCCTGTTAGATAGGCGAGCGAGCTTCTAGGTAAACAGCATTGGTAGGTGGCATTCTTTTATTGGGGGGGAGGAGGAAGAAGAGGAAGGAAAGCAAAAGAATATTTGAAAATTCATAATCTCCTAAAACAGCCTTTCCAGCTTTGAATTATTTTGACAGAAATTCCCTTGTTACCACAAGGAGGACTCTGCCCTGCCAGCCTCTGTGCCCAAAGGACACGCCTCCACAGCCCACATAGTTCATCCTTAGCTGTGGTTGGTTGGTTGGTTGGTTGGTTGGTTGGTTGGTTGGTTGGTTAAGACCGGGTCTTACTACATAGCCCTGGCTGTCCTGGAACTCACTATGTAGACCAGGCTGGCCTCAAACTCAGAGATCTGCCTGCCTCCCCTCCTGAGCTCCAGGAGTTACATGTGTGCATCACTACACCCAGCCTTCATCTTAAGCCTCTGAGGCAGCCAACACCCTTCCCAGGGCTAGCTCCACACACAGTGTCACAGGTCCAGGAGCCTCATGAGGAGGCTATTTGAGTGCTTTCTTTAGGTCTACTGGAAAACCTGTTTTTGTTTGACAGATCTCACCGAGTTCCTGCATCAGGAGACCTTAGGGACTGTCGTCAGCCTGGGGCTTCTGGGGAAATCTGGACCATTTTCTATGAACCTTCCACTACAATCTCCATCTTTAAGAAGAAGCTCAAGGGTCAGAGTCAACAAGATGACCGCAATCCCCTCGTGAGTGACTGAAGCCCACGCCTGCATGAGAGGCTCTGCTCCAAGCTCGAGTTTGCTCCCCTGAGTTCTCCTCTGATGAGTTCCCTCCCTTCCCATTCACCTCCATCTCTTTTGGGGGCACCCTGCTTTAGAGGCAGCCCAGCCTGGGATCCTCCATCACACGTACCAGCCTGGCTGCTCTGCTGGGACGGTCAGACCAGGCCCAGGCTGACAGGACACAGCTGGACCTGACTCCAGAAGACTCTTGGGTGGTGGGGAGGTGTAGTGTAGGATGAGTTTTCTTGCTTATTCTCTATTTTGTCCACATACAGATCAGTTCCCCCTGGTCTTTACAGTTTGCAATAGAGCCAGACTGAAAGAATTGTCAGGTTTTCTTAGGCTGGCCTGGTTCCCCACTAAGAGTGGCATTGGCGCCCTAGAGGCCCAGAGGTCCAGTGTAGGCTTGGAGCTTTCTCTGCTGCCAACTACCATGTGTCATCTAGTCCGAGGGGACTGAGAGCAGGGCCCCAGATGTCGTCTTTCTAGAGGGTTCTTTTTAGCACCCACTGACCAATGGGGCAAGCCTGAGGATTGGTCCATCTGTTTGTCCATGGAACAGACACAGTGAACTTCCTGGATACTAGACTTAACGAGCCTAGCCCTCAAGTAGTTGCCAATCCTGTGGAATCTGAATTCAGCCTGTCTTCCTGTCCTCAGCCAAAGCCGACTTCAGAGGAGTTTAAAGACTGTAGCCTAGAGCTGAGGCTGTAGCACAGAGCTGGGGCTGTAACTCAGCGATCAAGAGCTTGCTTTGTATACATCAGGCCCTAGGTTCTATCCCAGCACTGTCAAAAGGTGGGAGAGAAAAAGACTGCACCATAGCATGCGGGCAGCATCTGTGGTTCCTACGTGAGGTGTCTATCATTTTAAAAGCAGATCAAAACTACCGCGAGTTTTGTCCTTTGTCCCTTATCATGGGAGCAGAGTAGGAGTAAGGGCTCTGGTCTTGCCCATTGTCCCTCAGACAGGGAGGCAGGAAAAGGTCAGGCTTGGGAACTGGAGATCCTCCCAGGAAAAGCTGCAAGATTGAGAGACCCAGCTGCAGTTGGGAAAGGAAGGGCCATCCCCGACTGAGAAGTCCTGCAGTCTGGAAGTGGCCTTTGTCAGCAGCAGCTGAGAGGAACAGCCTGTGCCCTAAAGGTAGACCTTGGTCACTCTCCTGCCAGCCCTTGAGCCTCTGCTGTCCTGGGTGCCCTCCCAGAACACCATGCTAACCTCCCCCGAGTCTCTCAGTCACTGCCATTGAGGCCTTCCATAGGGTCTGGGTGTCTCTTCTGTAGCTGCTGCTCCCCAGGACTGTCTGGGACCATCTGGGGACCACCCTCAGGGAGAGGCAGCAGGAGTACAGATGAGGCAGTGACCTGAGCTGATGAGTCAACCAGAGGACACCAGAGTCTACAGTGGGCTGGCTGCTGGCTCAGCTCCTATGGGAGGCCTACAGGGGTACAGAGCTAGGGGGTCATCATCTCACTTGATCTGGGAAAGGCTACAGGCTCCTGGATTTGAAGACAGGCCCACCATATTTCCACCAGTCTGGAAATAGACTGACAGGAGCAGGTTCTACTCTAGGCTGTCCACAGCGTTTGCAGGACTCCCCTGAGACCAAGTGTTGAGTCAGAGTACCATGTGCATAGTACAGAAAGGACATGGGTTCTTTCCCAGGGAAGGCTCACAGCAGGCCAGGACATTTTTTCAGCTCAGAGCACTGGCCCCAGGCTTCCTCTAAGCCACCACTCACCTGTCTCTTCATATCTCAGACACAGGAAGCAAGCCCCAGTGTGGTGGCAGCTGCAGCTCAGCATTGGTGTCCCCAGGAAGGGCAGTGGATGTGCCCACGCTCCTTTTGCTGTGGGCCTGGCACAGCCCAGCACTGCAGGACCCACTCTCTCTCTTGGGGGGGTAGGGGACACGTGAGGAAAACTAACCCACCTCCAACAACAGCAGAGGACAGTGGGAAGGCAGGGCTGTAAATCACCCAGGCCGGACCTCCAGAAAGGACAGCTACAGTCTGTTAGAACCTGTAGGCAGCCGGTCACCGAGGGCCTTTGTGCTGGTAACACCCTGCCTGGAGCATAGGGGTAAGCCCGAGGGAGAAGAGCAGCCCTCAGAGACATCAGCTAGAAACATAGGTACCCTATGTCCTTCTCTTCCTGTCACACTGCTTACAAAGCAGAGACAGAGTAGGAAAGAGGTCTTCGTCCTCTCCCATATCAGCAAGGATAGGGCTGCGGCCGCCTCAAGTGAGCAAGGAGACCAGAGCTCTGGACTTCTCTAAATGTGGGCTCTGGCTTCAGACTCCTCAGCCAAAAGCTCTTGAAGATCAAAGCTCTGGCGGGTACAGCTGTCCTGGCCTGTGGGCCAGCCCATGGGATGTGCCTGGGCCAGGTGCCACCCCACGGCTCACTGTCATCCCAGGAGGGACCCCACCTGATGCTCCTCATCATCCGCTGGCCTGACACTATCAGAGCTCGCGCCGGCTGTTGCCAGGGACAGGCTACACTTGACCTTCAAGAGCACTTAGAAGTGGATGGCCTCCAGACTCTGTCAGCCTCTGCAGGGGCCACACAGGTCTCCCGAGCCAAGTCCACAAGCCTCCATGGTTCCCTGGCTCCTCTCCTGTGGAGTGTCCTGTTTGATGTCTGAGGTCTGCTTTGGGTACCGCCCTGGGAACTGCTAACCTTTGATTGGTCCCTTTGTGTCTCTGTTTACTGTCCTCTTCTACCTCCAGGTCACTCAGCCCTGACTGCTCTGGCTGGAGGTGGGGTAGGGGGTGGGATGCTGGCTGCACCCCCACCCTGGTCTGCCAACAGAACCTGGGGGCCTCACACAGGCTCCTGTCTTGCCAAGCTGGAGCTGAACACACTGGCCGAGGCTGAGTGGGGCAGGGCAGACAAGTGGGAGGGGATCTCTCACCTTAGAGGGAGGAATCCAAAGGCGTAGATCCAGCGCGGGGGCTGCCATCCCCGCCACCTTCATAGCGCCAAGATCTTCCCGTTTCCAATCTCACCCTCCAGCAGGGATATGACTTTGGACAACAAGGCTTTATTTGTAAATATGCTCTTAATATGCAACTTTGAGAATAAAATAGAAACATCATGTATTTTAAAATATAAAATGAAGTGTGACACACTGTATACAATTTAATATATATTTTTAGGATTTTGTTATTTAAGAAAATGGAATGTGATGGTACTTAACTTTTACAAAAGAGAGAAAATGTTATTTTTACTGTTTGAAGAAAATAAATATTCTCATTGTTGTAGAAACCGTGGCAAGGCCAGGCCAGGCTGTCATTTTTCCAAACTCTTGGGTTCAAACATTCCTCCCCTCTCAGCTTCCCTAGTCACTGTGCTACCAAGCCCTTTCCAACCCTCTCCTTAAGTAAGCAATGCTTTTCCATGGTCTCTATTGTGCCAACAAGGAAAAGATGTTTCAGTGAGGTGGCGGCAGCGGCGGCGGCAGTGGTTGGTACTCGGAGCATTGGCTGTACCCAGCCAGGTTCCGATTCTTCTGTCCCCCAGCATGAGGCCAGGAGGAGTGACGCAGGAGGACTCTGAAGAGGCCCAATGAGGCTGACATCTGAAAAATCCCATCAGGGTGAGGAGACCAAAGGCAAGCAGACCGGGGAGAAGGGGGTTCCTGTTGCGGCCCGCCCGCGGTCCACAACACGAACGGTTCAACTGAAAATGGCAGTTCAGGCTGAAAAGAGAGGAAACTAGACGGGGCGGAAGAAAAGAATGGAGCCAGGACAACAAGTTCTGATCTAGGCTCAATTTTACTAATTCCAGACACTCAGTTTATAAAGGAAGGGGGAGGGAACCCAATTTCCCGCCAAGTAACTCAGGGTCCAGTAGCAGGACAAACACGTGTGTGACTCCAGGCAGCAAAGGCAGGTTCCAGCAGTGGGCGTGGCAGGACGAATGAGCCGGTAGCTCCACCCTTGAGCAGGCAGGTTCCAGGCTGGGGGGAAGGGAGGCCACAGGTTCCTAGGTCCAGGCAAGGGATGCCAGGGCCTGGGGATACCCCAAACCAGCCCCGTGGAAGGAAAGGCTGGCCGTGCCCATAGGTCAGACACACACTTGGACCTGAGTGCTCAGGTCACATTCAAAGCCCACTTCCCATGGGGCACCTGTGCTGTCATGCCGTCTGACACAGGCAGGTGTGGTGCCCTGTGTGCTCAGGTCACTTCCCATGGGGCACCTGTGCTGTCATGCCGTCTGACACAGGCAAGTGGGTTACTGGGTTACTGCACATCATTAGTTAAATGGTAGCTGTTGCTCTTACTCTAGAATACACCTAGGGGTTAAGAAAAAACGTCTGACCTTGGTGTCTGGGGGAGGAGAAGGGCCACTCTGCCAAGGAACATATAAGTCATGGTGCCTAGAACCCTGATGAGGTCCAATTCCAGTGATATCAGTGTGGGCCATCAAGGCAGAGCTCGCTGACAGATGTCTGCACTGAAGAGTCCCTTCCATACTGACATCCTAAGATCCTTGGGGTGAGTGTAGAAGGTGGCCCCCAAAAGCTGCCGGGACAGTGTTGAGCCACTGAGGCAGGTGAAAAAATTACAAAAAGGACCAGGATAGGGCAGAGCTTTCCCAGAAACCATGGAACCTACCAACCAAGCAGCCTGAAAGCCGAGGTACATTCTCCCTCACAGCCTGCTGCTCCTTTGAGTCCCAATTCCAGATTCTCGGGGGTTGGTTGAGTCTCAACTCAGTCAGATTTTCTTGGGGAGCGGACCAGTTCAGCAAAAGGATTCCACCACCACCTGAGGTGTGCAAGATCCTGAGCCCAGACCTAGACCTCCCATATCAGCATCTGGGAACTTTGACTACACTCGGTTCTGGAAGGAGACATCCACACAGCCATCTGTGCGAGCTGTAGACCACTTTACCAACAGGACAGGGTTGTTGGCTATTCGGCTACAAAAACTTCCAGCCCCTGGTGTGTCACGGGACAGAAGAGTGAGACACACAATGAGGACATATGTGCAGCAGGTAACCCGGAGGTGTCTGCAGATTCTACCCCTCCCTGACTCCGTCCTACTGGGGACACTGCTTCCACCCTTGTGTCCACACCACGAAAGGCCAGTTCTGTTTATCTTTCCGAGCTTTCCCTCTGTTTTCTGAGAACTGCTGTCCTTCCATGATGGGGAATATCTGTAACAGCAGAAATTGGCTGGTGAGAGCAGATGAAGAGACTTTGCTGGTAGATTTCAGACAACACTGCAGCGACAGAAAAATAAATAAATGAGTCCAGAGCCGGGCATGGTGGCGCGCGCCTTTAATCCCAGCACTTGGGAGGCAGAGGCAGGTGGATTTCTGAGTTCGAGGCCAGCCTGGTCTACAAAGTGAGTTCCAGGACAGCCAGGGCTACACAGAGAAACCCTGTCTCGAAAAATCCAAAAAAATAAATAAATAAATAAATCCTGACTCAGACAGGTAAATAAATAAATAAATAAATAAATAAATAAATGAGTCCAGAATGTACAACTGCCCTGCCCAGAGAACCCATTTGGGATTATCAGATGGCAGGAAGCAACCAGCAAGCCCATTTGAATGGAGTTTGTGGCCACCTGACCTTGACCTGGTGTGTTACACATCCCCACAGCCTCTGATCCATCACCAGGGTAGCTCCGGTCTCATCCTTTGTCCTGCAGTCAAAGGCTCTTCCCGTGCAGGGGAAAGGCTGGACAAAGGTGACCTTGTCTCCAAGCTTGAGAGTCACATGGCCATGCCCTCTCTCCCAAGTGGGCCATGTGTGTTGAAACTGTAGGCAGACTCGGGGGCTCAGAGAACTGAGATGCCTTTGTTCCTCCGTGGCAGTGTTGGGTCCCTACAGGGGTATGTTTTTGATCAGCTGAAGGGGACACTTTGGGGATAGGATATGTCAGTTTCAAGGGTAGTAGCACTTGCCTGCAACTACAAGTCTTGATTTCTGGTCTCCAGGTGCTCTTAAGCTCCTAGGCCCCCACTGAATGGACCTACACCTGCTACTGGGGGTGGACAGTGGATTGGACATGGAAGCCCATCTCTAGGACAGGCAGCTGCAAGGACGCTCTGGGAAATGAACCTGTCAGCTCTGTGGGGGCAGGGATGGGGAGTGAGGTTCAGTAGGAAGGACTTTAGAAGGGAAGGAGATTGGAGACTGGAGGTCCTCAGGAGAACACCGAAAGGTCTAAATTACACGGGGTTTTGCAGGAGCAAAGCTGCAGAATCCTCGCTCATGGCCAGAATAGAGCAGCCACCACCATGAACTCTACCCACTAAGCATAGCATGGGCCTGGGTGCTGGTCGTGTGACATCTTAGGTGGTAGAAGCCGCCAGAGCTGTTCAGACCTCTGATTTAGCCAAATGCAGGAGCAGCTTTTTAAGAGCTTGTGTGAGCTGAGGGGAGAAGCTTCTGGATGTGCTGGTCTGATGGCAACAGTAGCCATAGCTACCATTCTCCATGGTACTTACTCTGTGACCAGTCTGATGGCAACAGTAGCCATAGCTATGTTCTCCATGGTACTTACTGTGTGTGCAGTCTGCTGGCAACAGTAGCCATAGCTACCATTCTTCATGGTACTTACTCTGTGACCAGTCTGATGGCAACAGTAGCCATAGCTATGTTCTCCATGGTACTTACTGTGTGTGCAGTCTGCTGGCAACAGTAGCCATAGCTACCATTCTCCATGGTACTTACTGTGCATCCAGTGTCCTGCTGCACACTTCACAGACTACTGGATCTGCCTTATTTTCTTTGTTTGTTTGTTTGTTTGTTTGTTTGACATTTTATCACTGGCCAAGGTGACCTACAGCCTAGCATCTTTCAAAGGCACCAAGGTTCTTAGGTCAAACCAGACAAAGCACACAAAACAAAAAATGTCCTTCAAGCCACAGGAACATCATTTTCTGCTGACAAGTGTCCCTTGAGGTCCGACATGTGATTCCAAAGATCATGCATCCTACCTCGGAATTGTAGAAGGTGGCTGTCATTTTTTTTCTTAATCCTTATAGGAACTTTTTAAAGAGAAGTAAGCCTTTGCCTCCATGCTTATGTAAAGCTGACTGAGTTGGCTGCTTTGGGGAAGAGACTAAATGCACACAGCAGCAGCAGGAGCAGCAGTGGTAGCATCGGCCACAAGGCCAGATGAGTCAGCTAAGAAGGCTTGGACCTTTTCAGCATGTGTCCTTGGTGTCAACAAAACCAGGACCCAACTGCATCTATTGATGATAGAACATGGGCTGAGGCAGTGATTGGGTAATGAGTCTGCAGGCACTAGCATTGGTGTGTACAGCTTCCAGGAAGTGAGTGCAGAGTCTGCTCTGTGATGTCAACACTGCAGCAATAGATGCTGCCAGTGTCAAACACCCGATGGGTGATCAGCCCAAAAGAAAAAGGGATGCCGTTTCCCTGGCTCCCACTTTGTTCACCATCGGCAAGTCCCTGAGTGAACACAAGCCCACATCTCTGGTTATGCAGCAGGTTTCTCTGGAGCTGCCTCGGTTTCCAGATGTTCCTGATGGTCTCGCACACCACGGTGTTTCTACCCGTCAGCACCACAGCCTTGTCTTGAAGGACATGTGGGTCTGCCGATCCTCCTGGACCCCAAGCTGTCTGCTCCCACACTGAAGCACTGTGAGTCGGTATCCAGGATGATGTTAGGAAGTAGGTGGACTTCCAGGTTGCCTTGTCTTCCTTTGGCAATGCCTTTAGACTCACAAAGCGTTTAAAGACAGTGTTACTTTAACGAGGATGCGTGACAACTAAGAATCCTAGATTAACATGAAAACCACATCAGTCCTACAGAATTCTTCACAGCAGCCCAGCCATCTCAAGACGGGATCAAGCAGTGGAGGTCATGGCCAGGATTCTGCATCCAGCCGAGGTCCACTAGCTCCAGAACTGGACACCTCCTCCTGAAGTACTTCTGCCTCCCAGCCCCGACTGAGGAGAGAAGTCCCGGACAGCTCAGCATCATAGATGTCTACAGACAGCCCATGAAGAGTGTGGACACATTTGCCTGAGACAAAGAAGTAATCTAACCTAGACCGCCCCCTCAGTTTGAGGGCGTGAACTCCCTTAAGAAACAGATTGGGGGGGGGGGGCTGGAGAGAGCTCAGCAGTTAAGAGCACTGGTTTGCTCTTGCAGAGGACTTGGGCATGTACATCTGTAACTTTAGTTCCAAAACATACATGTGTACACATGTGGTACACAACATACATGCAATCAAAACACCCATATACACAAAGTGGGTTGGTTTTTTTTTTTTCGTTTGTTTGTTTGGTTTGGTTTTTGGTTTGGTTTTGTTTTTTAAGAATTGTATGGCCGGGCGTGGTGGCGCACGCCTTTAATCCCAGCACTCGGGAGGCAGAGGCAGGCGGATTTCTGAGTTCGAGGCCAGCCTGGTCTACAAAGTGAGGTCCAGGACAGCCAGGGCTGTACAGAGAAACCCTGTCTCGAAAAACCAAAAAAAAAAAAAAAAGAATTGTATGAATGTGTACAGCTCCTCTCCCACCCACAGGACTTTGCATGACAACCCTAGAGGGACAGACATCAGGAAGCCCTTCCATAGACTGTAGCCTTGTGATTTATCTCTTCAGTAAATCAAGACAAATGGGGTGACAGTGATCATGGATACATCTGACAGACCATTCCCACTTGGGGCACAGCAAGCTTTTTACTAAGTAGCCAAATACTAAATATTTCATTATTTAATATATTTCAAAATTTCAAAGTAAGAAACATTATTTGGGGGACACATGCTACAGCACATGCGGAGCTCCGAGGGCAGCTTGATGTGTTCAGTTCTCTCCTTCCTCCTGTACATGGGTTCTGGGGATTGAATTTAGGTCATCAGGCTTTGGTGACAAGTGCTTTTACTTGTTTTGTTCCACACAGCTTGGGTCAAAGAGCTGTGACTAGGGGAATCGAGGGAATGAAGACATGCAGATAAATGTACACAGAAAAGCTGGGGTCAGGTGGACTGGACTGTCTGCTGGAGAAGCCATGGCACCCCAGCAGCTCAGCATGTTTATAATACACATTTGAGCCGGAAGCAGGGATATTATATACAGCTGAGCAGGAGGCAGGGTTATTGTATACAGCTGAACAGGAAGGAGGCAGGGATATTATACACGGCTGAGCAGGAGGCAGGGATATTATATACAGCTGAGCAGGAGGCGGGGTTTTTGTATACAGCTGAGCAGGAGGCGGGGTTTTTGTATACAGCTGAGCAGGAGGCGGGGTTATTGTATACAGCTGAGCAGGAGGCGGGGTTATTGTATACAGCTGAGCAGGAGGCAGGGATATTATACACAGCTGAACAGGAGGTGGGGTTATTGTATACAGCTGAACGGGAGGCGGGGTTATTGTATACAGCTGAGCGGGAGGCGGGGTTATTGTATACAGCTGAGCAGGAGGCGGGGTTATTGTATATAGCTGAGCAGAGGCGGGGTTATTATGCACAACTGAACAAGAAGTGGGGTTATTACACAGAACTAAATAAGGAGGCAGGGTTTATGATGTACAACTGAATGAGGAGGCAGATTTAGTTCATCTCTGTGGGAGCAGGCTCTGTAGTGAAGCCGGCTGCAGGCTGTAAGCAGCCAGGCAGAGAATGCTATGTAGACATTTTCTGTGCACATTGTCAACATTCACCCTTGACCTGAGGAAGGCTTTGGGTCCCTGTGAGCCTTCTTGCCGCAGAAGGCCTTCTACTCCATGGAGCTAAGGCACTGGGGTCCTTGGCATGGCCACATGGATGTCAGCAACACCTAGTCACACAGGATGTCGCTCACTTTCTGCACTCACCTACTGAGCCCACCTGGTGGCCGGTGTTCAGGAGTGTGCTTGTTTGGTGAGACAGGGTTTCCCTGTGTAGCCCTGGCTGTCCTGGAACTCACTCTGTAGACAAGGCTGGCCTCGAAATCACAGACATCGGCCTGCCTCTGCCTCCTGGATGTTGTAATTAAAGACAAGCACCTCAGCAAGTAAAAGCGCTTGTCCCGGGCTGGAGAGATGGCTCAGTGGGTAAGAGCACCCGACTGCTCTTCCAAAGGTCCTGAGTTCAATCCCCAGCAACCACATGGTGGCTCACAACCATCTGTAATGAGATCTGGTGCCCTCTTCTGGAGTGTCTGAAGACAGCTACATTGTACTTACATATAATAAATAAGTTTAAAAAAAAAAAAAAAAGCACTTGTCCCACACCTGACAGTCCTGGGAGCCACATGGGAAAAAGGGAGGGGCAGTCCCCACAGGCTGTCCTCTTCCCGCACAGACATAAGTTCCATGGTGTGCCCGTGCAACCCGCCCCCGTAAGTGTAATAACATTTTAAATGTAATAATAAGATGGCCACGAAAATTTCCACCAGCAAGATGACAAGCGGGTAAAAGTGCTTGCCACGCAAGCCTGGCACCTAATGTCAATATGCAGAACCCACGAACTCCCAAAACTTGTCCTCTGGCCTCCACATGCATGTGCATATGAGTGCATGTGTGTGTGTGTGTGTGTGCACATGTGCGTGCGTGCGCGCGCACACATACACAGAACATTTTCAAAAAGAAACTTCAATTTTCCAAAACTTGGATGATATCATAAGGTACTGTGTTGACTTTTGCCCCCCAACAGTGAAGCACATGTGAGAGTCCTCCACCCAGGAACCATGCAATAGCAGGCGCCTGCCCACCCCACAGGCCTGCGCAACCCTGCTCGCTCGCCACTGTTCACTACTTAATCCCTGTGGCAACTGCACGGATTAGGTCTTGTTTCTGTCCCCACTCAGATGGGAGAAACATGGCTCTGAGAGTTTAAATATGTCATCCATGAAGCACTAGAATCAGGCCTGACCCGTCCTCCAGCCTGCTTGGTTTCCTGAGAGACTGCATGGCTGACTCTGGGTTGTGGGAAATGGGAAGGAGCAATAGAGCGGGGAGCTGAGGGGACACTCCCCCCGCCACACACACACACACACACACACACACACACACACACACACACACGGGCGCCCTCCTGTGCCACACAGCATCCTGGCCCGGGAGAGCCCTAAGAAGAGAGTGTATCTTCCTCCCACACTCTGCTCTGCCTCGGTCTCTCCTCAGGGGTCTGCCCAGCAGCTGGGCAGCTGGCTCTTGGGGTTGTCTGTTCCCGCCCCACCCCCAGCTCCAAGGCAGGAGCCCAGACCCAGGACAGCTGGCCGCCCCACACTGTTTTCCAGAGCCCAGGTTCTTTTAATTATAACCAGTTTGCCATCCTCAGCAATTCTTTGTTTCCCTCTTCTAATACCCGTGAGTTGGACTCCGCCCCCAGAGCCTCCCAGCCAAGCCCTGGGTTAAAATCATTTCCTTCCCACGCAGAGACCCCTCCAGTCTGTTAGTCTGTTAGTGGGGTGAGGCACGGCGGGATTAACCACAGGGCCCTCTCCATCTTTGGCTATTTGCTAAGGCTGGGACTCTCCCTTGCAGAAACTCTCCCAGTCTGAGTCTATGACTGGGGACAAAGCAGAGCTGAAGAAGGCAATCGTGTGCAGGACATGGGGCTTGATGTCACACCCTGTGCGTGTAACATTGGCCAAATCATCTTCTTCTGCCAGGGAAACCAGGAATTTCCTACCAGAGACACATGACTGCGGACCTAGACTCGAAGCAGGGTCTGCTGCTGCCGCTGGTTCCCAGACTCCAGTCAAGTGATCTTCTCTTCCAGCCCCCGAGCGCCCCCCCCCCAACGCCATGCCCATGTGGTAAATTGGTTGAGCACAGCCTCATGTTGTGCACCAGAAATCCCTACAGTTGGGAGGCTGAGAAAAGACGTGAGTTCAAACCCAGATTACGCCGTTAGTCAATGGAATATCTCATATTTAACTTGGCTGCTACAGTCAATACCTGTGCTTTTTCTGGTTTTGTTTGTTTGTTTGGTTGGTTGGTTGGTTGGTTTGAGACAGGATTTCTCTGTGTGGGTCTGGCTGTCCAGGAACTCACTCTCTAGACCAGGCTGGCCTTGAACTCAAAGATTTGCCTGTTTCTGTCTCCCTCCTAAGTGCCGGGATCAAAGGTGTGCGCCAACACACCCAGTCTTTTAAAAATGTCATGTGCACTGGTGTTCTGCCTGCACGCATGTCTGTGTGAAGAACTGGAATTTTATAGACAGTTCGTGTAATGTACTGGTTCCCCTCCAGGTGCTGGGAATTGAACCTGGGTCATCTAGGAAGAACAGCCCTTGCTCCTTTCTAACTGCTGAGCCATCTCTCCAGCCCTGGCCTCTGTATTCTTAATACAGATAGATTTTAGCAGTAACTAAGGATCGAAGACAGGAGGGACCTCTTGTTGTGATGGATACATGGCCCATAGTCCCTATTCTTGTGCTTTGCTTGATTTTTTATTTATTTTAAAAAAGGGATCTCATCCAGATGAGACTGGCTTTGAACCTGCGATGCAGTCGAGGTTGGCCTTGAACCTGATTCTCTCCTATTTCCATCTCCTGAGTTCTGGGATTACAGATTTGTGCCTCCATGCCCAGCCATCAGTCCCTATTCTGCAAATAAGAGCTGAGTCACAAACCAGACTTCATGGGACTTTAGGTGATCTTGTTCTGGGGCAGGGGAAGGGAGGGGGCTGGCCTTGTATCAGATGACAAGATGACAAGCCAACAACACGTCCATAAGGGCAGTGTGCTTCTGAGAAAAGAACTGACCTGGTTCCTGTCAGCGACTGGTTTCCCTCAGTACATTCAATACATGCTGTGTGTGTGTGTGTGTGTGTGTGTGTGTGTGTGTGTGTGTGTGTGTGTTGGGCAGGAATGCCATGCTGTGGTGTGTTGGGCAGGAATGCCATGCTCTGTGTATGTGTGTGTGTGTGTATGTGTGAGAGAGAGAGAGAGAGAGAGAGAGAGAGACAATCAGAGGACAACTTGCATGTGTTGGTTTTCTCTTTCACAAGGTGGGTCCTAGAGTTCGAATTCAGGTTGTCGGATTGGCAGCAATCACCTTTACCTGCTGAGCCATCTCGGTGGCCCTCTCCACTGCACCTGGGGCTGGCCAGCAATCCAGGCCTTCCTGCCTCTGCCTCCTCGGCCTGGGACTGCTGGTGTGAGCAGGTGTCTGGCTTTATTACGTGAGTGTGGATCTGGAACTCGGGTCTTTATGCTTGCTCAACAAGCACTTTCCCAGTTGAGCCATACCCTCAGGCCCACAGCCCCACGGAGTGTCTCCTGCCTGCCATCTCAGGGCCTAATCCACCTTGCTGCTCCTGTCGCTTCAGAGAATTGCATTATCTTTTGCTTCATTTAAGGCAGTGGTTCCCAACCTTCCCAGTGCTGCGACCCTTTAATACAGTTCCCCATGTTGTGGTGACTCCCCAACCGTAAAATTGTTTTCATTACTACTTCATAGCTGCTGTTACTGTGATGAATCTTAGTGTAAATATTTTTGGAGTTGGACAGTTTGCCAAAGGGGTCTCGACCCACAGGTTGAGAACCACTTAATTAAGGGCCCAACCACAGAAAAACTTGAATGACCTCCATCTCCTTCAAGGCGCAGGTGGGCAAACAGACAGGGTGAAGCACCTGGCCCAGTTGGCAGTCATGCTCAAGACCTGCAAGGCACTGGCAGCCTCCGCCCTGCAGAAGCCCTCGCCTGTGCAGCCTTGCTCACCAGCGCCTCCCTGTGGTGAGATATGAGATTGTGCGGAAATGAAAGCTGGACTTGAGCTTCCAGGTAACCTGCATCCTCCGTTGAAGTCTTGGCCTCCAGGTCCTAAGCCTGGACATTGACTTTGCCCTTCTCCTTCTCAGGATGACAGAACCTCTCACACTTGGAGGTCATTTTCCATTGCTCTGTGGTGTATTCGCCCGAGAAGACTGCTCTGGTCTCTAAGTCAATAGAAAGCCAGCCTGCAACTACACTGGGAGTTTGGGATCCCAGTGTAATCTGGAGCTTTTCTCAGCTGAGCTTTTATGCACAAAAACAAACAAACAACCATGACCTGGGTTGACATGCTTCAGTTAACAAGAACAGTTAGCCACACGTGGAACTTCAGAAGTCACAAAACAAGGTTAGTACTGTTAGAGTCCTTCCCAGAACTAAGGGCTTTGATGGATTTGATCTTTGTTTTATGTTTGGATTTTGTTTGTTTGTTTGTTTGTTTGTTTGTTTGTTTGTTTGTTTGTTGAGACAGCGTCTCTCTGTGTGTGTAGCCCTGGCTGTCCTGGAACTCACTCTGTAGACCAGGCTGGCTTTGAACTCACACACTCACAGAGCTCATGCTGAGAGTAAAGCATGCACCATCACTGCCCAGCTGGATCAGGTCTTTGTTTTGGTGTTGGCAGGTGGTGCTATCTGCATGCTGAGTCTTCCAGCCTGAATGGCACTTCCATCATGGAGTCAGTTGTGTTAAGGTCTGGGACCTGTTACACTATAAGACTTATCACCGTGCTCTCACACTGCCCACTGGTTTATCAGTGCGTGTCTCTGTAACAAGTAGCCAACAGAAACAAGGTGGGGAGAGTCTTTCCCTCGTGGTTTCTGAAGTCCAGTTCCTCACACCGAAGAAGGCACAGTGGAGAGGAGTTGTGGTTACAGAGGCAAGGACAGGAAAGGGTTCATTTAGAATGGGGCTCAGAGCCAGAGCAGGTTTTGAAGAGCACTCTTGCTGCCCATCAGAGAGCTCAGCCCATCAGCAAGAGCATGATCATCCATGCCTCATCTGTGTTGCTGACACAGGCATCAGGACCTCTACAGGAAGAAATCACATCACATAACAGTCTTATGTCTTCCATATTTCTTCAGTTTTGTCTCTTAAAAACATTTTCTCTTAAAAACATTTATATTTGTGTGTGTGTGTGAGAGAGAGAGACTTTGTGCGGTTTTGTACACTGAATGCATGCACACAGTCAGAAGAGGGTGTCAGGTCCCTGGAAACTGGCCGTACAGGTGGTTGTGAGCCACCATGCGGGTACTAGGAACTGAATCCTCTACAAGTACAGCCAGTGCTCTCTCAACTGATTTGTCATCTCTCCAGCACCATTGCCTTATTTATTATTCTTTTGGTGTGTCTGTGGTGGGGTGCCGGGGTGGCAGGTATGTGCATGTGAGTGTATGTATCCTCTGGAAGTGGACTTAGAGGTGGTTGTAAGCCATCCAATATGGGTGGGTGCTCAGCAAGAGCAATTAGTCCTACCTGCTGAGCCTCCCTCAGCCCCTTTAAAGAAGGCCTTGTTAGGCTTCTTTAAAGAGTTAAAGAGCACACACGTGCATGACTGTGTGTGTATAGGCACTAAAGCCCCAGCCAGGCTGTCAGTGAGCACCTCTGGAGGGGCAGGAAGAGGAAGGGGATCGGGGAGCACCAATGGAGGGGCAAGAGGAGCATGGGAGCATTCCCACTTTATTTGACGTGTTTATATGTGGCTCAAGTAGTTTGCATTTATGAACCACATGTGCCATTTTGAAAATACAATGACATTGATCTTTCAAAAGGATGGGAGGCACAAGAAAGCACGGGCAGCCATGTGTGTTTCCAGAGCACCAAGGAGAATGTGTGCCCTGCTTGGGCAAGTCACCTGGAGGTGTTCCAAAGCTACTGGTCTGGACCCATTTTGTGGTCCTGCATTACTTATGCCACTGTCCTGCCTCACCCCAAGTCACCCCCAAAGACACCTGCTGAGACAAGCAAAGCTTGTCCCCAAAGCCAGCAGAATGTTCAGTTACTAGACCAAAAGTCCTTTTCTTTGAAAACTACAAAATAAGCATCTCCAGCCCCTCCTTCCTCCCCATGTGCTGGCAGAGTCCATGTTTATGTCTTTGGAAAGAGAAAGGAGAGCAAGAAAAGAGGGGGGAAAAGAGCTCTAGCAAGCTCCCCTGTCCTCCCGAGCAGATGGCACCAAGTCAGTAATGAGCTCTCCACATTTGGGACGTTTGATCTACCAGTGGGTCTGCAGCAAGCGGGAAGGCTGCTGAGGGAGGCTTCGAGGCCATGGGATGCTCTCTGGAAGGATGCTGGCAGCGTCTTTTAAATTGAATCAGGCTCTAGGGACCTATCCCCAGAAACAAGAGCGCAGGGCTGGCTTGCAGCCTGAGGAGTTTAGTCACCTTGATGGTTTGTTAACACCTGAGGGATGTGTTTCTGGCTAAGCAGGACAAGTATGTGATTTCATTTAACCCTGAGGGGCAGCCATCACAGTCAGGCCTTCTCTGGGGTGTAACCAGGGACTGAGAAGGCCAGCTGTCATCAAATAAATGCACCTTGACTATGAAATTCTGTCACCAAAGAAGGCTTGGCCTTCTTTTTCTTTCTCTCTCTCTTTCTTCTTCTTCTTCTTCTTCTTCTTTCTCTCTCTCTCTTTCTTCTTCTTCTTCCTCTCTCTCTCTTTCTTCTTCCTCTTCCTCTTCCTCCTCCTCCTCTTCTTCTTCTTCTTCTTTCTCTCTTTCTCTCTTTCTCTCTCTCTCTCTCTCTCTCTCTCTCTCTCTCTCTCTCTCTCTCTCTCTCTCTCTCTCTCCACCTGGGACTGAGCCCAGAGAGCAGAATTTGTTCCTAAGGGTCCATGTTTGGCAGTTTTTTGTCTCTGTAACAAATATTTGAGGATAAACATTGAATCAAGGCTTTCTGGGGCTTGGAGATTTGGAAGTTTGGCCTGTGGTCGGTCAGCCCTGCTGCTCTGGGCCTGTGCAGTGCATCCCAGTGAGAGCTTGTGTTAAGGAAAAACCTGCTCACCTTTTGGCCAGGCAGCAAGAGAAGAAAAGGGGTCAGGTTCACAACAAATCGCCTTCAAGGACACACCCCAAATGACATAAAGACCTTCCAAGAGGCCCCACCCTTTAAAGGTACCATCACCTCTCAATAGCAACAAATGGGGAAGCCACGCCTTCCACACATGGCTTTGCAGACCTAAACTGTCAGTTTAACTGTGGCTTTGCCTCCATGGTCAGTGTCCTCTCCACAGAGGCTGCTAGAAAGAACCAGACTAGAAAGATGGGGGTGAGAAAAGGGGTTCCACCTGTGCTATGGGGAGCCACCATCCATGGTGGGTGAAGACTTTCCAGTCTGTGCTGCAGAGTCACCCACACTCCTGTGGGCAGCCCTTCACTCATGCTCTGGTCATGTGTGAGCCTTGGTGAAACCAAACTCTAGTTTGATATCGCGTCCTTAGAAGAGGGAGGGAGGGAGGGAGGGAGGGAGGGAGGGAGGGAGGGAGGGAGGGAGGCATTTACATCTCCCCAGGGGAGAAATTCTCATGGTTCCAACCACAACAACAACTAAGGCAGGAAAGAAGCAGACAGTGAGTGCCCGCCCCAGCAAGGGACAGAGGGATGCTCGCTAACCCTGAGGCCAGCCAGGCAGGAACCTAGCTCCGCAAGAAAAAAGAGGGAACTGGCCGGGCATGGTGGCGCACGCCTTTAATCCCAGCACTCAGGAGGCAGAGGCAGCTGGATTTCTGAGTTCCAGGACAGCCAGGGATATACAGAGAAACCCTGTCTAGATAAAAAAGAAAAAAAAAAAGAGAAAAAAAAGAGGGAACTGGGAAGTGGGGGCAGGGGGGATGCAAACCTATGGACCAGGGAGCTCTTAGGGAGCGAGGACTTGGGGCTGCAGCTCATAGGGCTGGCCGTCCCAGGTATATGGCGTTTGCAGGGTCCTGTGCTCCTGACTGGGCTCTGGCTGTTGGCCTCCTGAGAGTCTTCATTAATTTCCCAAGAAGAGACTCTATATTTTCATTTTGCACTGCGGTGCCCACAAATTATAGTCAGTCCTGAGTCCAGAGACTCTGCTGCTGAGGCTAAACACTTTGCCCATCTATGTCTAGCACATACTACATAGATATTTGTGTGCACACCAAACATGTGTATAACCACCATACGTGCATATAGTCCCTGGTACCAGCATACCCTTTCAGACTTCTCCCTCTAAGACCTTTTTAATGATCTATTTATTTACTTCTTTGTGCACTGGTGTTTTCCCTGTATGTATATCTGTTTGAGGGTGTCAGATCCCCTGGAACTGGAGTTATAGGCAGTTGTGAACTGCCCTGTCAGGGCTGGGAACTGAACCTGGGTCCTCTGGAAGAGCAGCCAGTGCTCTTAACTGGTGAACCATCTCTCCAGCTCCTACATGGTTCATTTTACCTATAAATATTTACTGAACAGCATATGACTGATATATATGATAGTGTTGATGGCAAGGAATACTGGGACAGACAATGGCCTCTGCTTTGTGGAGCCTGAGGCCATGTACCCTGGCCAGGCCAGCCTTCTGGAAGCTACCTGTCTCCTTGTACCAGCATAGGCCACTGAGCGCAGAGGACTCCCGCCTGACCTGGCACCTAGCTCAGTTCACCAAAAGCCTACCCAGGGCGTTGGCCATTGGCTTGGTTGGGAATATTCTAGAGGATCCAGTGAGTCTTAGGCGGCACAGAAGTTATAGACGCCCATCCTCTCTCAGCCTTGATGAGATGAACCTTTCAGAGATCAAGAGACCACGATCAAAGGGCTTTTATGTCAGTCTTTCCTTCCTGCCTCGGGCTGTGGTAAGCGGCTGTGATACACACATCCTGCTTCCTGCCTCTGCTGGCAGCCAGAATCTCTTCTTTAGTTTTTTTTGTTTTTTGTTTTTTTAAACCACACTAGAGATCACGCCAGGGCCGAGGCAAGAGCTCTACCCTAGCATTTGTTTGTTTGTTTGTTTGTTTGTTTGTGAGGTAGCCTCAAACTCTCCACCTTCCTATCTCATCCTCCAGTATGCTCTGCTTAAAAGTCTGCACACATGCCCAACTCAGAGACTGACTCTCTGCAGCACTGGAGCCTGAGCCTAGGACCTTGGAGTGCTCTACCATCGAAGAGTCCCCAGGCCTATTCCAATGTAAACTCACTGTCCTCCAGCCTCAGAGGAATTTCCTAGTGGAATTGTTGTCTTTGTCACCAGTTTGACTCAGCAGCCAGATTTTCTTAAGCCCAGGCCATTGAAAACTCTGTAATAATGTACCTTACCTGGTCTTAGGCACTGCCCGGAAAGTATGGCCTACAAAACAGCCCAGCTGTTTGAACAAAAGAAGCTGGTGACATCAGAGGGCCAGGTGGAGCTGCCTTCTCCTCAGACAGAAAGCAGGTTCTCATGATGGCCTGTCACAGCTATCCCCTCACTTGAGACAGAACTGAGTTATGCCCTTCTGGTCTCAGGGACCTGTGAGGTGAATTCTGCTCTGTGTCTCAATAAAACAGCATAGAGGACTACAGAATCGACTCAGTGGGTGTGTGCCTAGGCCCACACAGCATGAGGACCTGAGGTCAGATCTCCAGCACCCAGGTTAAAAACCCAGCTGTGGTGGCGTGTACCTGCAGTCTAAGTGCTGGACAACACCGGCCAACCAGCCTCGCCAAATCAGTAACTCTGAGTTCAGTGAGAGACCCTGCTCAAAAACTAAGGTGCAGAGTGGGTAAGGGAGACACTTGACCTCAACCACTGGCCTACACAGACAGACAGGCAGGCAGAGACAAACACACAGACATACAGAGACAGAAAGAGATACACACAGACAGACACACAAGACAGACACATAGTAAGTCAGAAAGACAGACACATACAGAAACAGACACACAGAGACAGAAAGACAGATACACATACAGACACACAAACACACACACCACATCAAGAAACCAAAGAAACCCAGAAAGTATGGGTTTCTGAACACAGTGACAGGTGGCTGGAGGGCTCCCCATGGGCGCTGGCCCTGACTCCCATGTGATTCAGCCCTGGAAGGCCATGGGAAGCCATGAGTGGTCTGTGTGGATCTGCGGACATAGTTGTCTAATACCGTGGTTGGGATCTGTCACTGAGTGATGTCAAAGGCTCTAGGTTCAGGGTAGACTCTGGCTTTCCCAGCAGCACTTGGTCTGCTGTTCCTTAGTCTTGAAACTATGTCACTCCTGAGAGAATTCATAGTATAGATTTAAGCATCCCTGGAGCCTCTCGCTGGACACCATCCCAGCTATCACATCTGTGGGTATGTCAGTCAAGGGCCTTTGGCACTGGGAGCTGCTCATGCACCCAGCTCCTTCAAGGATGCCAGGTGGAGCCTGCTCCTGCTGTGAAGACCTCAGACCTTTCAGAGGACATGCTGGGACTCGAAGGAGGACCACATTTGTGCACCAGGTCTGAAAGAGTCTTTCTGATCACATAACAGGTCCAAGTGACTGCACATCTTGGTCACACTCCAGAAAGACTGCCATTGCTGTCACAGCTAGAGATGGCCCACCTTCATGTCACAGGCATCCATATACACCCTGGGCAAGCACCCCACCTCGACCACTGCTTCCAGGACAGGTGGCTCATGCCTCATGGCGGCTGGTGCTGGGCCTGTGTAACGGGCACCTCTTTGGTCCTTTGGCTCCTGTTGGCCCACAGACACAGGGTGTTAGCCAGGGTGTGATGCTGTGGTGGCCACATGAGGAAAATGATGGAGAGTGAAGGTCTCAGTCCCTGGATGCTGAGGCAAAATATCACGGTGCCAGCACGTGGCAGATCAGTGCTGCCCACATAATGGCTGGGAAGCAGATGAAGAGAGGGAAGAACCAGGCCCAGGCATACCCTACAGGGCATGCTGACCGTGACCTCCCTCCTAGCTCTACTGCCTTGCCATAAGGCCTTACACCAGCCTCACACAACCACCGATGGATTAGCCCACTGCCTAAGTCAATGCCCTCAAGGTTTTACTGCCTCTTGGTGACATTACCAACTGAGGACCAACCTCAGCATGTGGCCTTTCGGTGGGCATTGTGTATCCCAGCCTAACAGGCTCGCTGCAGCCACTCTCTGAATTCTTCCACAGCCAAGGCCGGGCCGACGCCATCTCCTGCAGAGGGCATCCACCACGTCACTTCTCCCTCTCCTTGCCTTCCTGAGCCCTGAAGACTTGACAGCCCCTCCTGTTGACAGCTTCCCAGTGCTTCTATAGCAGCGGGACCCTCCCAGGCCCATTCATAGTAACAATCAGGTTGAGGGGTACAGCTCCGTTGTAGGGAGCTCACCTAGCATGTGCAAGGCCTGAGTTAGATCCCCAATGTGGCCCAACAACCCTCATTAGAAACTCCCAGCCCTGCATAGCCTGCCCATGCCTGAGGTCCTATCAGGTGCCCGTATATAAACACCTTCTCAACGGCTACGAGGACCGTCACCATGGCCCCACTCCAACCCCTTGTATATAATCTCCTTACCCTGATTATATCTTTCTTCTATTGAGGCCTATTCCCTGTTCTGGACGCCCCACTTTCAGAGGTAATTTGGGGAATACCACACCCTCAGGAAGCTGCCTGTTTCCAGTCCATTTACCCCCCCCCCTCTATAGAGGACATGCAGAGGTGGTCAGAGGGCGCAGGCACGTGCGAAGGTGGCTCTCTGTCCTCCTCCTCCCCTGCCCCAAGGCCCAGTCGGTCACAGTGGTGTCAGGGCCTCTCTGTGGCTCCAGCTCTCCCAAGATATTTCTTCCAGCTGGCTGGCCTCACACTCACGGCAATCCTCCTGTCTCTGCCTTCTGAGTACTGGGCTCACGGGCATGAGTCATCAGCCCTTGCTTTCTCTCATTAAAAGAAAGATTGATGTATGTGTTTGGGGGGTATGTGCATGTGAGTTCAGCTGCCCTCCAAGGCTGGGGAAGTCAGATCCCCCTTGGAACTGGAATGGGGGTGCCTACCTTCAATCCTGGCACTCGGGAGGCAGAGGCAGGCAGATCTCTAGAGGTTCTGTAGACCAGCCTGATGTACAGAGTGAGACCCCAACGTTTTACCCATTCCCTTCTGCCGCTGTCTTTCCCAGGTGTCCCCTCGCTGACCTGCCTCTGTTCACGGCTCAGACCAGGCATCTTCAGTAACAGGCTGTAACAACTCTCCTGCTTTCCAGGGCCTGGTGCTGTCTTGATGTGTCTTAACCAACTTGGTTGGGCTGATTTTAGTGAAGTCTGTTTTTCTGAGGAAGTATGCAGTTCCTGACTTCACCCCTCAGAGACAGCCCTGAGCATGCTCAGAGTCACCGTGGGTGACAGGGTCCTAACAGGACCCTCCCTGTCCTTCCCCGGCTTCACATTAAATTGCCCGTCTTTGTTGGACTTCCCTCTGTGTTGGTTCCAGGGATG
This sequence comes from Mus caroli, assembly GCF_978045245.1. Lineage (NCBI taxonomy): Eukaryota > Metazoa > Chordata > Mammalia > Rodentia > Muridae > Mus > Mus caroli. The sequence continues at coordinate 118,264,088 of NW_028227268.1, forward strand.
ATGGATTGGTCTCCGGGGATAGAAACCATTCCTCAGAGGATCTAATGAAACTCAGGCCCCCTTCCTGGGGGTCGTCTTTGAGGTCAGTCTTTGAGGGTTGTTACAGCCCCTTGAGGGTTCCTCTCAATTGTTTGGTTTTGTTGTTTTTGTTTTGTTTTGTTTTTTAAGTTTCAGTGCACTCAAGCATGTGTTTGTGTGTGTGTGTGTGTGTGTATGTGTGTGTGTCCTCGAGTGTGTGCACATGCCTGCAGAGGCCAGAAGAAGGCATTGATCCCTGGGAACTGGAGTTACAGACCATTGTGCACCCCCTGACCTAGGCACTACAAACCGAACCCAGGCCCTCGGGAAGAGCAGCCGGTACTGAGCTGCCTCTCCAGCCCCCATTGTCTCTTTCCTGTCTGTAAATGTCTAGCTGTCCTGTGTCTTAGCTTGCTCCCCTCCTGGAGCTATTTATAGCAGCCTCCTCTTAATTAGTTGCTATTATCTGCCTCTTAATTGCTTGCTACCAAGATCTCCACTCTTCTCACCCTTGAACTTGAGCTGTGACTCTCAGTCCCATAGGAAGTGAGTTCCCTTGGGAGGGCATTAGCTCTCCCTGCTGTCTCTACTCAACCCTCTGCACAGCTGCTCAGGGGCAGGGCCAGCCTGCTTCTCTAGATGCTCCTGCCTTAGGAACGGGACTATGGGTGGGGCAGACCCTCCCAGCATGGAACCTCTACTCTACAGCAAACAGGAGTAAAAGCGGCCAGGTGCGGTGGCTATGTCCCTGAGGCAGATCCTCCATGCCACACGCTAGGCTAGGGAAGGAGGGCAGTCTCAGGTCCCCAGAGGGTCTTTCCTGGAATAACATTTCTAGATTCCCGAGCTGGGATGAGGCATGTTCCGGTTAGCATCCTGCCTGTCCTGGGGAGAGCTGTGCTCTGGGCTGCCTTCACCGTCATGAGGGACCCCGAGAGGGTGGGGAGGGGAGGAGTGGGCGTTGCTCTTCTGAGATTCAGTCAGGTGGTTTGCATCTTGTAGGTGTTTCTCCATCCCATGTGCCCTTCTTTGGGACAGTTCCCAAAGATGCTGAGTGATTTTGTTTTGGCAAACATTTTTCACTAGCTATCGCTGTTTCCTCTGAGACATGGTCTGTCCTCATCACGGTCTCTGGATATTCACTATAATACAGAAGAATAACAAATGCATCCATCGATACAGGTGAACTGTCTCCCAGGAAGGTAGGGGGTTCTAGCCAGACAGTATCGTTCACCTTGTCAACAGAGTAAAAAGGTCAAGGCCACCGCATACATCAGCTTTCATCCCTGAATGCCTGTGGCAAACCCAACTCCGGGACCATGGCTCAGAGGCAAGAGCTGCCCCACTTGCACGGCAAGGCAGGAATCACCACAGCAAGTCGGGATGCTAAAGGTCAGCTGGGCCTCAAAGGATGCGTTCCCGTTCAAATACATGGACCCAGGGAGGATTCCTTATCCAAAAAAATGGGTGCTGGGTGCAGGGCCTGCAGGTGTGGGCCAGTGTGCCTGGCTACGCCTCTGCCCGCCTCTGCCCTCTCTGGGTGTCTCCCCCTTTCTTTTTGTTATTATTGCATGTACAGGCAGGTGTGATTATCCGGAGGATCCAGAAGTGAGAAAGTCACTTCAGATGATCTGAGTGGGTCCAAGGAAAAGGACAGTTCTTTTTCAAGAGGCACTAGGGGTCATGTGTGATGGCGCACATCTTTAATCCCAACACTTGGGAGGCAAAGGCAGATGGATCTCTATGAGTTCAAGGCCAGCCTGGTCTACATAGCCAGTTTCCAGGCCAGCCAGTGATATCCTGTCTCAAACAATAGCAATGTTTGGAGTGGTGGGGTAATAGAAGTTGCTCGATGAGAGGAGCAAGCTAGGACCCAGGTCCGCTAAACGTTTACAGGAAGGAGATAAGTGAGACTGAGAATGGCTCAGTGCTTAGGAGCATGTGCTAGCCTTCCAGAGGACCTGAGTTCCAGGTTAGCCAGGGCTATACAGAGGACCAGGAGGCTAAAAACTGGAGGGCCGGCATAATAACTCAGTGGGTAATATATTTACCACACAGGTCTGACCATCTGAGTCACACACACCCATGTACCCCACATCCATATACTCCCCATATACCCCGTATACCCACTGACACATTCCTATACACACACATACACCCCCACCCCATACCCATATACCATCTTGCACTCCCACACACCCACTCACACACTTATACACCCCACACACCCATATATACCCACAGGTGCACACATGCACTCCCCAACCATGTACACCCCACACACCCATACATGAATGCATGTGCATGCACAGATACACAAAAAGAAAAAATGAAAAGGAGAAAGACACCCAGAGGAGAAACTCATAGGAACAGCTGGACTTGTTGGCACATCCTGTAGTCCCAGCCCCAGGAGGCTGAGACATGAGAGTTCAATAGAATTTAATGCTCAGTTTCAGAGGCTGGGACATGCAGGACCGAGGTACCAGCAGGCCCTCCATGTGAGGAAAACTTGCTCCTAGCCCCACAGATGGCAATAAGAAATCTCTCTCAGGCCTAAGTCCCAAAGTCCAGGTCTCCTATATATGTTATTTGCACTGGAGATTAGATTTCAGCATTCCGGGAACATTCAGACCCTGGTACCAAAGCAAGAACCACAGGAGCGGAGGAGACAAAAAGTGCCTTGGGCTAGGAGAAATGGCTCAGTGCCCACACCAGTGCCCATAACTCCAGGCCCCATAGATCCAACACCCACTTCTGGCCCCCTTGGGCACACACACACACACACATACACACACATATTTAAACAAATAAAAGACTGGATGCTCTCTGGCCCTCAGAACCTCTGTTGTTTTAAGCCTGCATATGTGGTAACTTTTTATATTATCCTCAGGAAAGTAGTGTCACATGTAAAGACACACCTATATGAGGATGTGTGTACACATTCATGGATGTGTGCACTGTGAATGCATGCTTGTGGGGGCTGGAGGCCAATGTCAGGGTCCTCCTCAGTGGCACTGCACATTATTATCGTTATTCTGAAATTACTGAGGATAGACCCTAAGGCCTCGTGCATGTGAGGCACCGTGCATGTGAGGCACCGTGCATGGCAGGCACTGTGCATGTGAGGCACCGTGCATGTGAGGCACCGTGCATGGCAGGCACCGTGTATGTCAGGCATTGTGCATGTAAGGCCTCATGCATGTAAGGCACCTGCGGTTGAGCTCCGGCACATGCCTGGCACATATGCGCAGTGGGAGTTACATGCATGTGACACAGTGATGGTGATCTTACATAGTTTATATGGGACAAGTACACTAAAGTGAGCTGGTCGCTCCGGCTTCACGGCCTGTCCCAGAGTCCAGGTCTTTGTGCCTGGGGCACTTTACTCAGGAATGACAGTCTCCTTACTGTGGTTAATCTCTCTCATTCTTCAGCTGTCAGCCTGTGAAGAATCTCTCTCTACCCCTTCCCCAAAGTCCTGGCACCTGATTTAGACAGGTGTCCCCTGTCCCAAAGCCCAGGCACCTGACTTAGGCAGGTCCTGCTGGTTGCTTTCTGCTGTATCCACCCCAGTGTGCCCTGGGCATGTGTTCCATTACAGGCTGTTCCATACAGCCTGGTTTCTGTCAGATCTTGCCATGTGCAGCTGGTCACACCAGCTTTCCACACTCGCCACACAGCACCTGTGCCCACCTGGGCAGCCGTAGGATGAGTGAGGACAGGCCCTGGCGCCGGGATGGTGCCCAAGGCCACAGAACTGCCATTGAGTCTCCTCGGATTCAAGCCCACCACGTCCCACCCAGCAGCAAGATTTCCAAGCTGTCATTAATTCGGATCCCCCCACACACGAGAAAGCCACTTGGACAATCTGGCCCTTTGTAGAAGCTGTGGGAGTCTTCCTAGCCATAGAAGCCAGCCTCACACCAGTGGCTGTTTCAGAACCATGAGCTCAAGAAATTAAGGATTCTGCAGGCGTGCCCGGAATCTCTGGGCCCAGCAATTAATTCCATGGTGATTAAAGGATTGTTGTGTTTCTGATACATTATTATGCGGAGTGGGCTTGCTGCGGGTTTCAAAACTTGAACCAGACTCCTCATTAACTGGGACCTTTTATCTGTGCGCAATTTCTAGAAGAGATGGGTTAGGAAGCGAGCTGGTGCCTCCCCCAGCCACATTCCACGGGTGTCCTGATGCGCACCCAGCCGGTGTTCTCTTCTGAGGACAATGTGGCTATCAGCCAGCTTCCTCTAGCTTTACAGGTGACAACCAACTCTATCTGGCCTCCAGGCCTCTTAATCCCCTTCTTCCTGACGGCCCCATCTCCCTGATAGTGACCGTCACTATGTAGAAGAGCGAGCCCCAAAGATGGCCTTTGCAGCCACTGCATCTGGGAAGTTGGAAGACCAGAGGGAACAGGCTTGGATTTTTGTGAAGCCACCCAGGGGTTGGACCCAGTGTGGCTGCATTCTGTTGCCCATGGTGAACAGGCTCTGGCCTCTCCAGCATCAGCTCCCCTCCTGGGATCTATCTGGAAATGTAGGGGCTCTCTTGGAGCTTCCGTCCTGGCTGCATTGACAGGATCTTCCAGAGGGGCGGCGTCTCCAGAGCCCTCATCCAATGCCAGCTGGGCTACCTGGAAGTTAGCTTGGAAGTTCCTAGCATTTTAGCAGCTCCTGCGCTTTGTCACCTGGGTTTAAATGCCCAGCTCTGGTGCACCCAGCTGCTGCTTTACGCCAGTGAGGCCAGGCCTGTGCCCACCAGGCCAGGAGCCAGGTGGCTGCTCTTCCCACCCCTTCTATAGAGTGGTTTTCCTGGAATTCTGCCATCTTCATCTAGAAACTTTGGACACAGGACAGGACCTGGGTCAGGGTTCCAGGTGTCGCTAAGAAATTGAGGGAGAATGTCCCCGAGAAAGCTGCCCCCGGCTCCCTTCCTCCAGGCCCCTCCATTGACTCTCCCTGTGTTCTCTACCCAAGAGCATCCTGGCTCCCATAGCCCAAGGTGGCCAATGCTGCTCCTTCACCACCCTGCTCTGGCTCTTAAAGAGACCCAGCAAGGACTGATCCCCGAGGGGAAACTGAGTCCTTGCTGCTTCCTGGCAGGAAAGTAAGAGGACAGCCTGGGGCATCAGGACACACTCACCAACTCTGTGATTGGGTGTGCACCCCTAAACACTGAACACAGGACCTCATCGAAGTCAGGCATGTTGATGGCCGGAGCTCTGGATCACAAGGTGTTTACATGCCATGTTCATGGTGCGTACCTCATAATAGCCAAAACGAGGGGTAACCTCAATGTCCACCTGCAGATGAGTGGATAGCTGAGATGTATCTCACAGCCATACAGTGGACCATAAAAAGAAAGAAATTCTCACTCCCGCTACAGTGTGCGTGAGCCACGGGGATGCTATGCTGAGTGAAGCAACGAGCCAGACACAAACTAAGTGCTGTAAGGGTTTGCATCCGGGATCCTTAGGAACTTATGGAGAGTGTCAGCAGCATCTTAATGTGAATTCCATCACCCTCATTTTACAAAGGAGATGACCAAGACAAGGAAGCAAGAAGCCTAAGGTGACCCAGCCAGTGGCAGGGCCAGGATTCAACGGGAGACCATTGCCTTGGGGGCTGGCTGGCTCAGGCGCTCTTCCTGAAGTCCTGTCAGAGCCTGCCAGGGGACAGCAAACAGGCTCCAGATGGCTGTTCCCGCACTCGCCAGGCTGGGCTCCACTTGAAACCCCAGCCAGTTTCTAAATGTATCCCAGCCGGCTGAGCTGAGAATGTCTGGGGCTCCCCTGCTGGGGCGGTAGGGACAAAGGAGGCCCTGGCCACACAGGGCCCTGGAAGGGCTTGGTCCCAGCCCTGGCTTCTCTTCTGAGGCCCAGGCTCCCTCCTGTGGGTCCTGGAGCCTGGGCCTCACACACACACACACACACACACACACACACACACACACACACACACAAAGGCTTACTGTAATCCCACCCACAACACAGATGGAGCTGCAAAAAAGCACTTTAAATATTTTTAAATTTGTTTTTGATTGGTTTATTTTTATTTTATGTGTATGGGTGTGTGTTCTCTCTCTCTCTCCTCTCTCTCTCTCTCTCCTCTCTCTCTCTCTCTCTCTCTCTCTCTCTATACTGTGTGCATTCAGTACTCACAGAGGCCATCAGATTCCCCTAGGACTAGAGTTACAGATGGCTGTGAGCCACCATGTGGGTGCTGGGAGTCAAACCCTGGTCCTCTGGAAGAGCAGCCAGGACTCTTAATTACTGGACCACCTCTCTAGCCCCCTTACATTTATTTAGTTGATTTGTTTGTTTTTGTTTTTTGAGACAGGGGTCCTGGCTATGCTGGAACTCACTCTGTAGACTAGACCACCCTCTAACCTCAAACTCCGAGATCCACCTGCTTCTGCCTCCAGAGTGCTGGGATTAAAGGCGTGCACAACCACTGCCTAGCATTTAATGTTTTAAATAAACATGTAGAACAATGGACTTCGTCTGACGTTTCCATACATCGTGTATTGTTTATCTCGTATCTCTTGTTCTCTCTCCCCTCTCCCCTTCCTCCCCCAGACAGCCCCCTTCTTCTCTCCTGCCCTGTGTATTTCTAGCCAGATCTGCTGCCCAAGCCGCATGTGACATTCCTCTTTCAGGCTTAGTTCACTCCTTGTATTGATCCCAAGTCTCGTCTGTTTTCCTGCAAATGCCCTAGCTTTGTTCTTCACTGGTTAAGAGAACTGCGAATCAGAAGCCCTTCACGCCCCCACAGGTGGGCTTCCAGGCTGACAGCGCATCCCTGCTACTCTGAGTGGAGAGGCGAGGAACAGGGACAGATGCCTCGCTTGCTGCTACGTCAGCAATACACCTGGAGCCCCCCTGGATCACAGGGAGGCCCTGTCTTTAGTTTCCTGAGGACCCTTCTCATTGGTTTGCATACTCACTCCCGCTCCCTCCAGCCCTTGCAGGGGTCCAAGCCACGCCCATGCCCGTCCTCAACAGCACTTCCTGTTCTTAGATCTTAAGTCTCCAGCTTCGGAGGCTGGAAGGCTGAAATTCAGGGATGAGCTGGCTTGCTTCTTGAGTGTGGGGGAGTGACTGTCCTCTCTACTCTCCTAGTTTCTTCTGGTTCTGGCCATCTTCTCCCTGTCTTATTGATACTGTTCTACCCAGGCCTGTGCCCCATGTTTCGGGACAATCATAAAGAAGCACAGACCCACACCCACACTGGTTAGCCACGCGGGCCCTGGAGGAGCCACTTGCCCAATCACTCCTGGTTAATCTGAATTACCAACACAAACCTGCCGACATATCTCAGAACAGTGTCAGGTTTCCCTAACCCTAACCCTAACCCTCCCCGGACTCACCTCCACCTCACCAGCTCCAAACAGGAGGCAAAGAGCTCCCAGGGCTTCGGTGAGATAAAGGCATGGCGCGCGCGCGTACACCCAAGGGGCATGGAGGGGCATCTTACCTTTGAAAGCTGTCTGGAATCTGCTTCCTACAACAGGTTCTGGTCACAGACCATCATTAAGTATGATGGCTTACAGGAGCAGGAATGGATCCTGAGCCAGCCCAGTGGGGAATGTCATCCCAACGCTTGAGAGGTAGAGGGAAGGAAATCAGGAGTTCAAGGTTAGCCTGAGCAATATAGGAAATCCCAGGCCAGCCTGGGCTGTGCAAGACTGTGTCAAAAACAGACAAGCAGAGCTGGGGTGGGCCTCTGCAAGGTCTGGAGACAGAAGCATGAAATTAGAACTGATGGAGCTGGTGAGATGGCTCAGTGGGTAAGAGCACCCGACTGCTCTTCCGAAGGTCCGGAGTTCAAATCCCAGCAACCACATGGTGGCTCACAACCATCTGTAACGAGATCTGGCGCCCTCTTCTGGAGTGTCTGAAGACAGTGTACTTACATATAATAAATAAATCTTAAAAAAAAAAAAAAAAAAGAAATTAGAACTGATGGCTTTCCCTCTGAAAGCCATGGGGAGAATTCTTCTGAGCTTCTAGAAGTTTCTTCTAGCTCCAAGTGTTCCTGTTCTGTGGTTTCATTACGTAAACTCCTGCTTCCCTCTTCCTATGCCTGCCCATCTAGGCCTTGCTATATATAGCCCACCCTACATGTAAACTCCCGATCTTCCTGCCTCGGCCTCCTTTGGGCTGCTTCACAGATATGCACCGTCATGTCTGGCTTGTATACCCCCCACCACATTACCCCATCTTCAAACCCTAGTTATATCTGCTAAGACCCTTTACCAGAATAAAGTCACAGTGACAGCATCTTAGTGGGCTCTATTCCACACACCACACCTCCCCCACCCAAGCACCGCCATCCTGTGGGACACTGGGTTGGTCATCTTCCACTGATTTCCAGACTTCCAACCCTCATAGACAGGAAAACTGATCTATGCTCCACGCCACATAATCTCACAGTGACTCCCAGGACCCCAAGAAAGAGCCCAGACTCCCTTCTCAAGCTCTCCTGGCCCGGTCTTTCATGCCTGGCTCCTTTTTACCTCGTTTGCAAATGGAGTCCATGTTGTAGCAGGCAGCTTGATCCTGTTGATTTGTTTGGTTGGTTTGGCTTTTTGAGACAGGGTTTCTCTGTGTGGTTCTGGCTGCCTTGGAACTTGTTATGCAGACCAGGCTGGCCTCGAATGCAGATATCAGCCTGCCTCTGCCTCCTGAGTGTTGGAATTAAGAGTGTGCAACACCACCCCCGAGCTTTGATTTCTTTTTATGGTTGAATTGTGTGACTAGCACCTACTTTTTCTACATCTTTGCTATGTTTGGGGTTTTTGCTATTTTGTGAGCCCTTGAGCACCTGAGAGGGATGAGTCTATTTTTAACTTTTTAAAAAAAGATTTATTTATTATTATAAATAAGTACACCGTAGCTGTCTTCAGACACTCCAGAAGAGGGTGTCAGGTCTCATTATGGATGGTTGTGAGGCACCATGTGGTTGCCGGGAATTGAATTCAGGACCTTCGGAAGAGCAGTCAGTGCTCTTAACCGCTGAGCCATCTCTCCAGCCCCTATTTTTAACTTTTAAAAAATGTGTTTTTTAAATTAATACAGGGAATCGAACCCTTGGGCTTATGCATAGTATCGCTGAGCCACACCTCAGTCTAAGCTTACATTCTTAATGACAGTATAAGTCATATCATAAATAACAAATTGGAAATAAAATATTGGCATAGCCATAATGTCCACGAGGACATCACCCCCCCCCCATGTCCCTTCTTCACATGAACTGACAGAGAGTGTGAGGCAGCCACTAGCACAAAAATTGTGGCAATCCCTGCCGTGCGCAGAGGAGGCCTGGGTCTGATCCCGCGTGAGCCTATGGAGGGTGTCGTTCAGCACAGAGTAGAAACAGAACCAGCTTTGATTTCAAAGAACAAACAGAAGCCAGAAGAAGGAAGCTTTTCACTGTTTTGGGCAGGGACAAGGGTCTTCAAGCCAAGCCCCGAGGCAGCATTAAGGCAGAATGGATGGGTCCCTGGAGAGTCACTCCCTTGTATTTGTAAAACCCGCTCCAGTGACCCTATACGGACATCCTGCGTTACCTCCAGAAGGTTCTAAGTAATCACTGAAGGATGACTGGAAGAAGAACAATTTCGAGAAGGTCAGCAGAATCCAGCCAAGAGGGTGACTTACTCCCCAGCACTTCCCTCAGCACAGGCTGGTCGAGAGGAGCAAGAGAGGGAAGGCAGTCAGTTCTGAGGGGAGGAAGAAGGAGTGGAGAGCGCTGCACTGGGCCTACCATGCTCAAAGCCCTGGGTTCAAGCCTAAGCAACCAATAAAGTCTTCTCTCTGACACTGTGCCAGGTGTGGTGGCTGACACCCACCTCTGCTGTCTAGAAGGCCTCTTCTACATAGTGATGTCTAGGCCAGCCAGGGCTAACATAGTGAAGCCTTGTCTTTTTAAAAAAGAAAAAAAAAAGTTAAGATTAAGATTAAAACCAACCAAACTGAAAAACCTGAAATTCTGCACCATTCCCGATTAGAAAGAAAGCCCTCATCGAAAGACTTACTTTCTTCAGTCTCCTGCTGCATAAACGCGCACTAAACTGTGCTTCAGTCCCAGAGCAATGCTCTTTAATATTTTTTTTAATGTGCTTAAGAGTTTTTTGTTAGCCGGGCAGTGGTGGCGCACGCCTTTAATCCCAGCACTTGGGAGGCAGAGGCAGGCGGATTTCTGAGTTCGAGGCCAGCCTGGTCTACAAAGTGAGTTCCAGGACAGCCAGGGCTATACAGAGAAACCCTGTCTCGAAAAAAAAAAAAAAAACAAACAAAAACAAAAACAAACAAACAAAAAAAAAACCCAAAAGAGTTTTTTGTTAGCCGGGCGTGGTGGCGCACACCTTTAATCCCAGCACTCGGGAGGCAGAGGCAGGCGGATTTCTGAGTTCGAGGCCAGCCTGGTCTACAAAATGAGTTCCAGGACAGCCAGGGCTACACAGAGAAACCCTGTCTCGAAAAACCAAAGAGAGGGAGAGAGGGAGGGAAAGAGGGAGGGAGAGAGGGAGGGAGGGAGGGAGGGAGGAGAGAGAGAGTTTTTTGTTTTGTTTTAGTGGTGTTTGTTTGTTTGTTTGTTTGTTTGTTTGTTTGTTTGTTTGACTTATATATGTGTGTGTACCACATGCATGCAGTGCCCCCTAAGGCCAGAAGAGGGCACCAGATCCCAAGGAACTGGAGTTGGAGATGGTTGTGCGCCCCTATGTGGGTGCTGGGAATCAAACCTTCGTCTGGGAGAGCGAACACTGTGAACAGCTGAGCCCCGTCTCCAGCCTCCAAGCTTCTGCCCTAAACAGACCTTTCCAGCACCGAGTCTCCGGCATTTTAAAAGGAGTTCTGTTCATTCTAGAGAGTCGAGTTAAACGGGACGTCTCCCCGTGTGCAGGAAGCAATCCTGTGCCTGGCATGCAGGAGCCCCGCCCCACTCCTGAACCCAGAACAGACATTGATGACTTGTCAGAGAACATCTTCCGACTTTTTAAAGACTGCTTCTCTGTTCCCAAAGGCATTTTCTAGGAAGGGGTCAGAGGTGGAGCAGAGCTCACGCTGACGATTCTGCCTGAGCATGAGAAAGCCAACGCTCCACCTAGTGGCGGGGTTTGCTAATTGCAGGCAGAGAGCTCGCTTCCAAGTCTGGTTAGTAAGTACCACAGTGTGGTGGTTTGTTTCTAGTTCCAGGGCTCTGGGGGTTGAGGCAGGAGGATAGTGAGTTTCAGGCCAGCCTAGGCTACGTGAGTTTTTCTTGCTTTGGCTAGAAATATCGACTGGCCAATAGATGTACTTTAGGAACCTCAGACTCCTGCTCAGTGCTCCCCCAACCCCACCCACAAGGGCTGACCTTTTTATGTGCCAGTTTCTCACTCTATACACTGTGTGCTACATACTTTGAGCTCCGTGTGGGTAGTATTTCCTAAGCACCTTGGTCCCTAGAGGAGACCTAGGTGCCTTCTTTAAATGTTCCTTGTAAACAAGTAAGACCATTGAGGCTCAGAGAGGGAAAGCACTTTGACACAGGACACACAGCAAAGAGTGCACAGGTAAAACAAACCCTTCTCTTTAACCAAGAGGATCCCGGGCTGTCGTGTATGCCGAGTTCCTCCTTAGTCACAAGCCACCTTTCTTGCTGAATTAGTCCACAGTGGGTCAGCTGTGCCTGGGCACATTCCACCAGGACTGGCTATAAGCTGCCCAGATAACTAAGCAGCCATTGCTGAGGGGCAGGCAGGGACAGGCACAGTGTAGGGTCTTGGGGCTAAAGCCAGGCTGAGACTGTCCTGGCTACCAGTCCAGCTAGTGTCTGAGCCTGGTGCAGCTCCTAGCAGCTAGCCCGTGATCCACTATTCCCTGGCCTCCCCTCCTCCCAGGGCTGTGATCTGATCGGGGCAGTACCAGATAAGGGCTCCAGCCTGTACCGTGGAAAGCCAACTGCTGTGCTTTGGCTCTACTGTCCCCACCGCCATATCCTCCTCTGCTCTTGACGCTCAGTCTTCATCTCTCTCCCTGTGTCCTTCATGTCTATTTCTCTGTCTCTATCTCCATATTCCATCTGGTCTGTCTCCTCTCTTCCTCTGGCTTCCACCCTCTCTCTTCCTTTTCCTCCGTCCCTGGTTCCAGGGGAAGGAACCAGTTCTATTCCTCCAGTAGACTTGGGGTAGGAGAGAAGCCCTGGTCAGGCTCTTGGGGACACACCTTTTCTTTTGTCCATTGTCTCTCTCTCCCTTTGCTTCCAAACAGGCTCTACTCCTGAGTGCTGGGAGCATAGCTCAGGCTTGCTGGGGACCTGGGGAAGGCAATGCCCTGCCTGTCCCATCTGTCCCAGGGCCCCTCACAGGCTGTCATTGGCCCCCAAAGCCCCCAAAGTGAGCTCTCTCTCTCTCTCTCTCTCTCTCTCTCTCTCTCTCTCTCTCTCTCACACACACACACACACACATACACACACACTTGTGCCAGCACAGGATTGCACCACAAGGGCAAATAAATAAATAAATAAAAAGAAAGCACAAAACAGGTTGGATGCAGTGGTGAGCTGAGGGGAGGAGGCAGGAGCATGACTGGAAGCTCCAGGGCCAGCTGGCTTGGAGCGCATGGCAGGACAGAAACAGTGAGTTACCTCACAAGATGGAGGGCACTGAACTCAGACCTCCACACGTGCACTGTGGCACACAGGCAACCGTGGACATGCACAAATAATTTATTTTTATTTAAAAATTTATCTAGAAAAATAGCTCCATATCTAAACGCTTTGCTCTGCTATGGCTATCGTTATCTCTAGCTCTATATCTATCGATATACACAGAAAGACACACACTACACACACACACACACACACACACACACGCGCACACACTCTTAGGGAGTCCTGCACTCTCCTTTTGAGAACTGGGTGGAAGCAGGACTTGGCCCTGGCTCTCTCCCAGCTGTATCCTCTGCCACTGGTGTTTGGGGACCAGGTCTCACTGTGTACCTGATCTCACACTCACCGTCACGCGCCTCCAGCCTCCCAAGTCTTGAACGTTTGACTCAGGAGCATCTGAGCGCCACTTTGTTGGGTGGCTTCCTGTGAGCAGGTCAGTCACTCCATAGGGAGTTAAGGCCAGATGCTCAAGGCTGCTGACCGCACAAGCCACCTGCCTTCGTCGTAACATTTTATCTGTAGAAATATAGTGTGCTAGGAGATAGAAAAACAGCAGGGATGGATTCGCAGGTAGGGGGCTTGCTTTGCCTTGCTGAGGCAGGAGTTATGTTTGCTGACACCTGTCAGCATGGAATTGCCTAAACCAGCCACCGGACATGCAGCACCACAGTCCACTGTGTTATTGTTCTGACGCTCCCACTGGGGACCGGAGATTTTCAGCTCTTTGATCACAGGACCAGTGCCCCCTCCACAGCTGTGGCTAATCATGTGCCTTGCATTTCACACCTTGGAGGCTGTTCTCTGCATAATTGCCAGTCCTTCAATGCACCCCACCCCCCAAGAGAAATTGGGCAGACTTTCCCAGGCCTGCCTCCAGAGTGGGATGTTTCCAGTATGTACCTCTGCATCTCCTGCACGCTGCAGTAATCCCCTCGTGACTGAATTCCCCCTCTGCGCATGTGCAGGTTGACCGGCCTGTATATGCGGCGGTCTCTCTGCCCTCTTCAGTAGCAGCTGCCTCTATCATTTCCTGCTCATCTCTTCTTTTGTTGCGGTGCTGGAGTAGAACCCGAGCCTCCTGCGTGCTGCCAAGGCCCCCACCAAAGGCTGGCTGTTTGAGCCAGGGTCTTATTGTGTAATCCAGTCTGATTTTAAACTCAAAACAACCCTCCTGTTTCTACTTTCCAGGCTCTGGTAGCAAAGACCTGCCCCCCCCACCCCGCCCCCCCCCCTTGCCAGCCTTACCTTTCGTTCGAGACAGAGCCTAGCTAAGTTACTGCGGAATTTAGGATCTTTTTTCCTCTGCCTCCAAGGCAGCTGGGATTACAGAAGTGCGGCCCCATGCTAGACGCTCCTTGATCTTTTTCATGGTGATATAGTATTCCCTGAGAGGGCCCCAGTTGCCAGCCTCTTGGGATGGGCACTTGTGGTGTTCCCAGACTTCTGTTGCTACATCCAGTTCCTTGTGTCCTTTGCAAATCCAGCTGTGAGAAATGTCTCTCTGGGAAGTGGCTGGGTCGTGAGTGTACAGGTGACAGCTTTAGTATGCATTGGTATGCTCTAAAAGGAGCACCCACAAAGGTGACATGGCCCCAAATCCTTGCCATCACATTTTAAAAAATAAACAAATAACACCCTGGCATCAGTTTTGAAAGAGTCTATCTGACTGTGGTTTCCATTTCTGTCTTGCATTTGGAGGCGGGATCCTTCTGTGCAGCCTGCTTTCTCCTTTGCCTCTAGGCCTTCCCAGTTTGTCCTACTGTTTTCCTTCTGCATAAATTTGAATTCTTCTTCATTCTGAAACCACCATCTGCTCACAGCTCCAGTCCATGTGTCTGTTGCATCATCAATCAAAGATTATTGGTTGACAGGAGCTCTTTACATGTGGAGAAAAAGGCTTTTTTTTTTTTTTTTTTTTTTTTTTAGCATATCATCTGGAACCCTGATTGCTCTGGAACCCTCAGACATCCACCCGCCTCTTCCTATCCCTTTAGCGGGATCCCAACAACTGGAAGGTCAAAGACAAGGTAAGAGGTCATGGACCAAGGCCTTGTCCACAGGATGCAGGCAGCCACACCAGACACTACAGAGGACACTAGTAAAAGGACTCAGAGCCAGCACCGCCAGCTGGAGAGGCGGGGAGAGCTGGCGGCACAGGTCTGTCCATCTGCCTCAGTCTCCCTAGGTGAAGCCCTGGGCTAGGATCCATGTCTCTTGTGGCCTGTCTACCTAAGTGTCCGCAGACACGCAGACAGCCAGAGCCACTGCCAGAGAGGGGCAGACTCCTACCCAGGGAGCCTGGGAGGGGTCAAGGGAAGCCAACGCTGTACTGTGCAGAGAGATGAGAGAACACCCTGGCCCTGCCCCCAGGCGCCCATGTGAGCTGACACCAACAACGTGGAGTCCTCTCTTTAGAGCACCCCTCTTCCTATGTGCCTGTCTCTCCTATTTCCCACTTCCTTTCTGCATATTTCTGGCTGTTTCATTGCTATCTCTGCTCTGTGGCTTGCTTCCTTCCCTTCTTTTCCCCCCAGCATGTATATAGGGACTGAGATGGGGTCTCATGTAGTCCAAGCTAACCTTAAACCCTTAATCCTCACACTTTCATCTCCCAAGTGCGAGTGTTACACCCTCCTCCTCCTCCTCCTCTCCGTCTCCCTCTTTCTCCTGAGTCTCTGTCACTTTCTTGTACTCCCAGTGATGATTCACACCCACCTGCACCTCCCCCCACCCCGGGTCAGGTGAAGGCCTCAGGGCCCACTCAGTGCCACCTAGGACCAACATGGCAGCCAGCAGTTCAGAGGCCTCTGGTGTGAGCTTTGCCTCTTGCCTGCCCTTTACTCTCCCAGATCCAGCTAATGTTGGGAGCTCCGGCCTTCATCTGAGCTGCATCCAGCAGGAGGGGTCCTGACCTCACTGGAGCAGGCATACACACACCTTTCCACATTGCTGAACACATTTCTAGGCCCCTGCTCAGCCTCTGACTGACCCTGCCTCCATCAATTTGGGATTTAAGTCAGATGAAATCTCAGTTAATGCCCTTTTGTCCCAACTTTAAATATCATTAAATATATCAGTTCTCACTTGATTAATTACTATTATTTATAATACATACTCATGCCGGAGTGTGGGTGCTCAAAAAACTACATAAAATGAGACCCCCTCAGTCCACTCTTGCTGACAGAGTGGGGTAAAAAGAGAAACAGAGTAAGGAACCCCAGGGAGGCAGGGAGGACTCAGGGCAGACGGAAAGACAGAGGGGGTTGGGAGAGAGGAAGTGACATTGTTTGGAAGACCTCTCCTAAATCCATCCCTTCATAGTTAAGAAAAAAAATCAGTCACAAGAAGTTTCAAGTCCCCCTGTTACCCCCATCTTCCAGATGGAGAAACTGAGGCCGGAAAAGGCCTTGTAGATGACTGAGAGCTCTTGCCCCCAATTTTGGTGCCCTGTCGCACAAGGATTTCTCATGACTTTTACTTTATCACCCCAGAAGGCCCAGGCTGCTTCTCTGGAGGAGTCAAGAGAAGGGCAGGAAGCCTCGTCAGCTCTAATTTATGATTTCCCGGCAGTTTCCTCCCCCTGCCTGCCAGCCTCAGCTGAGTAAGAGCAGCTAGCTCACTGAGCAGCCTGTGGGCTGCAAGTTCTCCCAGCCAGCCAGGCCTCCTCTGCCCAGCCCCAGGACACAGCCAGCCCTCCCTGACCATTTCCCCCAGCCCGGAAGAGTCTACAAGGCACTGCCTTTCTCTGAATAGCCTTTGGCGGCAGATAGATGAGGCCTGAACACCTGGGGCTATGGGCATGGATCAGATCAGCCAGGGCTGAGTCCTGCCCTGTTGCTGAGGACAGGCATTTCGGGTATCCTGAGCTAGACGGCTGTCTCATGGGACACAGTGGGGACAGGGGCAGTCCCGATCTGAGGTCCAGATGGAGTTCCCAGGGGAAAGGGGCCATGGCCCAGGTTTGTTTGGGACACAAGCATTTCCTGTTTGGACAAGGCTGGGTGGATGGCTGTTCCCCACAACCCATGGCTAGCTCTAAGAGGTTCCTCTGTGTGTGTCTCCTGCTGGCCTTCAGTGATCTAGCTCCCTGCCTGTCTACATGTGCTCAGTCCTCTTCAGCCTCCAGATGGAAGCCCAAGTCTGTGCCAAGTTCCCTCACCCCAAAGAACCCTCCTGTGGGGCTTGGCCAGAGGAGAGTATAGTGCTTGATTGGTAGCACAGGGCCTGCCCACCACACCCTGAGCCCTACACCTGGGAGCCAACTGCTGCCTCCCGGGTGGTAGAGCCTGGCCTGTGGTCAGCCTGGGGGAGCAGGGGGACAGAAGAAGCTGCTGTCAATGCTGACAGTTATGGTCTGGTTTTAGCAGGCAAGATCAGGCTCCAGGAGGGAAGCTTCAGTCACAGGGACAAGCCCTAAGACTCTCTCAAGCCAGTGACCACTCTCCCCCAGCTCAGTGGACACAGAAACCTCCAGTAAACCAAAAACCCATCCCCGATACGCATCCTGCCTTTCTGAACCTCGGGAGTGAGAGCTCACTGTTCAGCATCCGACCCCTAAGACCACCTCAGGGAAACAAAGGCTGTCTGTCTCACCTTCCCAGAAGAGGGGATGAGCCCTGTCACAGGTCACATGGCTCTCAGTGGGCACAGAACAGCCTGGTTATGTTGTAAATCAATATTCCAGACTATGGGTTTCCAACCTCAGTAAGTCAGGCACTTACTTCACTGTGGGAAAATGATAACAGCTTTTCCTGAGTCTTTCACAGGGAAAGGGGTCACCTAGAGCCGCAGGGAGCGTCTGGGTGTCCTAACGTACAGGAGTGTCTCCATTGGATTGCCAACTGGTGTTGGGCCTTCCTCCTGGCTGATGGCATGCACTACAGCATGCTCTTGGCAGTGCCTCTGGGGTGGAGGGGTCTGATCTTGGCCACTTGACTGGGGCCTCAGGCAGACCTGGATCCATCAGTAGGATGTGCATCTAGGGGCAGAATCAAGCTGTTAATCTGCCTGGGGCAAAAACAAGGCAAAGTTTGGGGGTATAGGCAAGGTCAGATAGGTTCAATTCCCAATACTGTACAAAACAAGACACACACACACCCCTGCAAGGCATAGCCAGGGAGTCAAGGGACTGACTGATTTAGTGTCAAAAGACAGCACACACCAAGTGCCAACGATCTTAGTGAAGGGAGGCAGGCACCCCTAAGGGGGCCAAGTTAGGCTCATGTCCATGCCCTTGGAGGGACCTGGGAGATTTGGAGAGCCATAAGCATCTGGGACATTATAAGTCTGCCCAAAGACCTACGAGGACCAAACAAGAAACTGAGTCTCAGATTCGGGGAAGACTTGTGTAAGCCAGCGTGGGCCGAACAGTTGAGAGACAGGGTTTGAACAGCACCTACTACATGGCCTCTTGGAGACAGGGCTGGCACTCTCTCTTCCTCTGCAAAGGACTCTGGTTATGCCCTGGTCCTGACTCTACCCACAGGTCCAAGAGAAGCAAGCCCCAGGACTCAGACTGTCTTTGTTTCTTCGCAGAGATGGGCATGCAACCACAGGAGCATGGCCCCTTGCACAGCTGAGCTGGGAAAAGATTCCCTGACCTAGGCTGCTCACTGCTGGGGTGAGCAGTAGATGTCTTCTGTGACTTCCCTTGGTGATGACTCTGCTTTTGTGTAGAACTGGGCACAGTATCAAACCCAGCATGCAGGAGGCAGAGGCAGACAGACAGACCTCTGTGAAATGAAAGCTAGCCATATTATATATATATGTGTGTGTGTGTAAGTGTGTGTGTGCATGAATATATATATATATATATATATATATATATATATATATATATATATATATATTTGTTCCAGACCAAGCCAGGATATATAGAGAACTCATCTAAAAAGAAAGAAAGAAAGAAAGAAAGAAAGAAAGAAAGAAAGAAAGAAAGAAAGAAAATCATACTTCATATACACACATACATAACATGCACACATGTACACAAACATGATATGCATGCATACAAGCATCTCACGTGTACACAGACATACATGCATACACATGCCCACCACACAAACACATACATTGTTCATTCAAATATGGCGTACATAAGCAAATACTGTCCATGCTCACAAACACATCGTGTACATGCAGATCCAGCACATACATGTATACAGCGCCGTGCATGCATACAACATTATCCATGCACACAAATAGTCTATCATGTCAGCACAGGCGAACTCCTCGCACCTGCTATGCCCCATGGAATGTGCCTGAGTCCCACCCAGGCCCTCTGCTCTCAGCCAGTCCTTACCTTAGGGAATGGGAAATTGAGGCCTATGCCAAAATGCTGTCTACACTTGTGCTTAGACCCCAACACTGAGATGAGGGGATTGTGGGTCTGTCAGAGTGCTCTGGGCCTTAGTGTCTCCCTGTAAAATAGGTATAAGGGTCACTGCACTTAGGGGACGCCCAGGGAGCACCTGAGCCTCGGGTTTCTCCTCCGTAACATGGGCGACCTAGCCAGCCCAGCACGGAGTGATGAAAGCTTTAGTCAGGGCAGGATGTATGGGGTGAGATGCCTGGGACAATGGCACAGCTCCCGCAGGAAGCCTGTGTTAGGTCGATGGGAAGATCCTGTGTGTTTCGGGAACCCAGTTCCGCAAAGATGTCAAAGATGTGCGTCCAGAGGCGATCGCTCTGGAGTGATGGGTTCGGGTCCTGGCAGCATTGCGGGGACGAGGGGGCGGGGGCGGCCAGGGCCTCAGTTTCCCAGTCTGCGGCTCAGGTGGGCACCTGGAGGGCGTCCTGGCGGGGGCGCGGACGGCTTCCGGGTTGGCGCGGGGCGGGGGGCGGGGGGCGAGGGGCGGGCGAAGCCGAGCGCCCCCGCCCTGCTCCGCCCGGAACCGGCTCTGCGCGCCCGCGGCTGCGGCAGGGACGACAGCATGGGCGGCCCGCGGGCCTGGACGCTGCTCTGCCTCGGGCTCCTGTTCCCGGGAGGCGGCGCCGCGTGGAGCGTCCCGGGCGCCCGGTTCTCCGGTCGCAGGTAAGTCTCCCCTAGCTCTGTGCAATCCCAGCACTGGGGTGAGGGAAGCGGACCCCAGCTCCGTGCAACCCCGAGACTGGGACAGGGACCCGACCCCAGCTCCGTACAATCCCGCGACTGGGACAGAGACCCGACCGCAGCTCTGTGCAACTTCGGGGTCTGGGACAGAGACCCGACCCCAGCTCCGTGCAAACCTAGGACTGGGACAGAGACCCGACCCCAGCTCCTTGCAATCCCGGGACATCGGAGGCAGTCCGAGACTGTTGCAGGGGCTCCATCGCTCATTTCTACACCATAAGCAGTGGGAGCAGGGGTTTGGCACGCTGTGCTCAGGATAGCCGGCTCACCTACTTCTGTATGAAAGAACAGACGGCCTCCCCTACTGAGATCCCGGAGGCCCCAGAAGGTGGACCCATGGCAATGCAACAGAGCTTCCCAGGACTTCTGTGGGTCTCGCCCAAGCCCCCCTCCCCTTCATGTACATGTAAAATGCCAGGGTCACCCCTTAGCCAGCCCTTCAGGATTCCTCTCCCTTTTCCCCTGCTACTGTCTTTTTTTTTTTTTTTTTAATATCCCAGTTATTTATTTCGCTCGGAGGAAGGACTGGGGTGGAGACTGCACAGTGGGTCAGTGTCAGAGGCCCCCTGGGACCTGGCATTTGGTTGGACCTTCCAAAAGCCTATGACTCTCTGCCGGCCTTTGTGGAGTGTTTCCCAGGATCGGGTCCTGTGGGGCTTTTTCTAGACAGTGCCTTCAAGACTGGAGGATGTAGGGAAACTTGTCCCCACTCAATAGAGGGGCAAACTGAGACTAATGTGCTCGTGGTGGGTATTCATGGAAGACCTGGGATTCAGCTCTCCCTTTCTGGACTCGATGGCAGAGTTTGAACCTGCCCTGGCCCCTGCTCTGCCTGTAGCCCCTGCCCCTGTCTCCAGGACAGACAATGTGGACTAACCAGGCCTCTTAGGCCTTTCAGCCCATTCAAAGGCCCGTGAGGGCCCCACCCCCTGTGGCCTCACTTCTTTCTTTTTAGAAGTTTCCCTTTCTTGTGGTCAGAGGCCAGCAACCTCCCCCCCCCCGAGCCCCCCCCCCCCCCCCGGGAGCTAGCAAAAGCAGGTGATGGGGTAGAGCAGGGGTAGAGCAAGCTCAGGGGTAGAAGTGGCTGAGGCAGCAGAGGTCAGGCAGTTAGCTGTCTGAGATGGGAACAGCCGTGTGGCAGATGCC
This sequence comes from Mus caroli, assembly GCF_978045245.1. Classification (NCBI taxonomy): domain Eukaryota; kingdom Metazoa; phylum Chordata; class Mammalia; order Rodentia; family Muridae; genus Mus; species Mus caroli. The sequence continues at coordinate 118,285,019 of NW_028227268.1, forward strand.
ACAGCACCCCTACAGTGTGCCAACCACAGCTGGTGTGGGCTGGCACTTTTCCTGCATCCATTGCTTCTAGAACCTTCCCAGCTGCCATCGAGGCTTGCTTCTCTTCTGCTGTCTGTTTTATAGAGAAAGAAACAAAGTCTCAGAGTGGGGAATTATCTGTCCCACTTCATAGAGTAAGCCCCCACATAAGAGGGATGAGGACTTGGGGCTTCCTGGGGTCAGACTTGGGGTGATGGGTGAGACACTGCCCTCCAGCCGGCCCAAGGCCACCACTTCCGAGTTGTATTCCGTGTCCCCGGCTTCCTGTGTGGGGACTCTGCCTGTGGGCAGGTGTCTGGGCTTCACCCAGTCTGTTCCTCTGTATAGTCTTGTCACAAAGCTCTTGCAGCAGCCCGCTCATACCCATTTTACAGACACAGAGACTGATGGCTGTGAACCTCAGTTTCCCCTTTTGCTTATCCTGTGTCTGAAGGTTTGTTCTGAGAGCGAAGACCAGCACAGGCCACCCACATTAGGGCCCCACTGGTTACCATCTTGAAGTAGGGTAGGGACCTAAAACCGGAGTTACCTGTGGACCTTGGCTGCCGAGACCTCCCCTCATGGCCCTGTCCCAGTATCTTGGAGACAGTATGAGGATGTTGCGCCTTGTCAACCCTCCCTCCACTCCCAGCCAGGCGCCCCGGGCACCCCTTGGCAGCTGAGGGACTGAAGGCAGAAAAGAGGCTTTGTGCTGAGGAGGGGGAGGCCCGGGAAGGCATCCAAGGGGCCACCCCCAACCCCAGGAATGTGGTGAGACTTTGAGCCCCTACAACTAGGATGCCCAGGGGCTCTGCAGAGCCACCTTGGAACACTTGGCTGCTGCCAGTCCGCATCCCATAGTAGGATGACTTTCTGGCCCTGTGACACCCCTCCCCGCCTCAGTCCTACTTCTCTGAATGGTTCCAGCATTCACATATCCCAGTTCTACGCCCACATGGCTAACCCAGGTAGGTGCCTCCTCTCAGACCCTCAGTTTCCCAATATGTTAAGCTCATGGAACCTTGTGAAGATATGACGCTAGTGCCCTGGGCCCCAAGGGAAGGCCCTGGCCCCCTCCAGCTGGGCTGTTGTCTGCCATAGCTGACTGTGGCACCCCAGGGCAGGACGAATGGACAGTAGGGGGAAGGCTTGCTGAGAGCACTGTGCATGAAAGCCAGTCTGCTCCCTCCATTTGCAGATGGGCACAGCAAGAAACTGTCCCGGGACTGGAGGTGCATCCGGTGGGGTTCAGGATGTGGCTCGGGTTCTGGCTCTTGTTACCCCACCCCCACCTCAGCCTCAGTTCTTTGCTCTTCTTTTCATAACGGCCCTTGGCCCCTGGCCTGCTTGGCTGCCTTCTGCAATTAGCTCCTATCTCTGTTCCGGATCGCAGCCCTGGGCCCTGTGGAGACAAAGTCCCCTGGGCCCCTCGCTGTGGGGAGTGGAGGGCAGTGTGTAGGTCCACTAGAGAGGGTGGCTGGTGCCAGGCTGAGCTGGTCTGGCCTGTTTTTTCCCCTTTGGTGGCCTCTGAAGGCTCTGGGGGTGCTGAGTGGGTCAAGGTGGGGTGGAGGCAGGAAGGGTTGTATTGTCTCCTTCCAGCCCTGCCCAGGCCCTACCTCCCAGCTCAGCCTTGCCTGGCTCTCAGGCACCTTATCACTGACCACACCCCAGGGAAGGAAGTCCTCAGGATGGTGGGCTGTCTCTCTGAAAGCCCTGGGTCTTCACTCTTCTGCCAGCCTACTGTGTTCAGTCACGCAGTCAATTAATAAACACCCCTGAGCAGGCCTGGGTTGACTTCTGTACGGACCTGGTCCCTGCTTAAGCTCTCTTCCCCGCACTTGTGGGAGAGAATATGGCTCAGAGCTGCTGTGCCTGTGTGGACCTTGAGGTTAAGACCCAAAGGATGCATAGGACTTGCCAGAGTGAGGGGGTGGAGCTCTGTAAATAGATTCTAAAGATCAAAGGGGGAGAGGGGCAGCTTGGCCACATGAACGCTCAAGAGGTGTGAGCAGAGTGAAGGACTGAAGCAGCGGGACTTGGGGACAATGCGGAGCCAGAGTGGACTGAATTCCATGGCCAGGGTGACCACACATGATAAATGCTTTGCAAAAAAAGCTGATTGCATGGACCATTGAGATGGCTCAGCAGGTAAAGGTGCTTGCTACCAAGCCTGATGGCCTGAGTTCAATTCCCAGGACCCACCTTAGAAGGAACAAACTGACTTCCACAAGTTGGCTTCTGACTTCCATACACATTTAGGCCTGTGCATATGTGTGCGCACACACATGCATGTAACATGCACACACACAGATGCATATACATACATGCATACAAATAAATATATATACATAGCAAACACACAAATGCACATGCAAATACATATACATATATGCACACACATGTGCACATATATAAATGTAAAAACAACAACAACAACAAGAAAACTCTCCTGATATTCCTGAAATATCAGCAAGAGGGGGCCTTACACTTATGCTGTGGCCTGTGAGCTTGACCACCAGGTGCTAACCTTGAACTCCACCTGGTCTAAGTGTCCCTTCCTCTATAAAATGTCTGGCCAGCTACTGGCTCCAAATGCCCTTCTCAGGGATTACAGAGTTCACCATGTAGCAAATACCAAAGAACAGCCTAAGACCATTAATTAAGGAAGGGGAAAAGTCCCCCTCTAGGGAAAAGGGCACACTATCCCTCGCCTGGTCCACAGCTTCGGGAGGGGATGGTCACATGCATGTGACGCATGGATGAATGTGCACAGACTCTAATGCATGCGAGCCCTGCTGCACCTGCCTCTGCCAGTTTGTGTATGAGCACATGTGTGTGCTTGGCGAGATATACAGCACTGTGCGCTTGTGTAGAAACACGCACAGGACATGACCTCTGTCTATCCACAGTGTGTGTGTGTGTGTGTGTGTGTGTGTGTGTGTGTGTGTGCATGCGTGTGAGATACGTTTGCATGGTGGGCAGGCTTTTCTGCAGGAACATGTAGTCTTGTGTGGGCTTTGATCTTTGTATACAAGTCTGTGTGCTTTGTGGGTCTGTGCATGCCCTTGCCCACACATTTCCAAGCCTTTGTAGGTACACATGCCCTCGAAAGTGCTTCCACCTGTGCGTGCCCACAGACACCCCCAAGCTGTATGTGTGAGCTTGCACACCACAGACAATGCTCATCTGGTTCCCAAGGGTCCCTGAGCCTCAGGCTTCTGAGCACTGCGCAGGTGATCCTCCCTCCCTTCCTTCACTCAGGAGTCCTGAACCAGCCTGAGTTGGGAGTCCCTGGAACCCTGAACTGGATGTTAGGTTTTACACACTTGCTTATGCTCCTACCTGCTGGATACAACCCAGCAGCCTGCAGGCCAGCTCCAGGGATCTGAGTCTCTACATGGTGGGGACTTGGTGTTTTTGTTTTGCTTTGTTTTTAAAATCTCTAAAATTATTGTGTGTGTTTGGGTTTGGGTATTCACACCCTTAATTCTGGCGCACTGGAGGAGGAGGCAGGTTGACCTCTGCAAATTTGAGGTCAGCCTGTTCTACATATTGAGTCCCAGGGCAGCTAAGACCAGACCACATAAAGAGACCTTGTCTCAAAAAAACAACTCTCTATATATCTATATATCTATATAGATATATAGATGTAGATGTAAAAATAGATATATAGATACCTTGTGTGTGTGTTGGTGTGTTGGTGTGTGTGTGTCAGTGTGTCGGTGTGTGTGTGTCGGTGTGTGTGTGTCGGTGTGTTGGTGTGTGTGTTGGTGTGTCGGTGTGTGTGTGTCGGTGTGTTGGTGTGTGTGTGTCGGTGTGTTGGTGTGTGTGTGTCGGTGTGTGTGTGTGTTGGTGTGTGTGTGTCGGTGTGTCGGTGTGTTGGTGTGTGTGTTGGTGTGTCGGTGTGTGTGTGTTGGTGTGTTGGTGTGTGTGTGTTGGTGTGTCGGTGTGTTGGTGTGTGTGTTGGTGTGTCGGTGTGTGTGTGTCGGTGTGTTGGTGTGTGTGTGTCGGTGTGTGTGTTGGTGTGTGTGGGGTGTGGGTGTGCTGGTGGTACGGGTCACACTAGTGTGGAGGTAACTCTGGGAAGCTGGTTTTCTTTCCACCCTTATGCAGGTTCCAGGGATTCAACTTTGATCCTCAGGCATTTACAGCTCAGCCGTTTGCCATTCTTTTTTATTTTTCTGAGGTGGGAGTGAGACTCCTGGGCTAGGCCAAGAGACTCAGCCTTCAGAGTGCAGACACAGCTAGTGGCATGAGCGTGGCTAGGGACTGCCGTGGATGGAGCCATGGTCCTCCTTTGCACCCTTGGGACCTGCTGTGCTTATTCACCCATCCCCTACTCTCCTTACCTTGCAGAATTAGGCAGCTGGTTTGTGCCTTTCCCGTGTCCCCCTCTGTGGATGTGAGAAAGGTCAGGCCCTGCCTCACTGATCCTGATGTCGCCTCTCTGGGACAGCACAGATGACCGACCCGTCTGAATGCCAGATTGCACACACTGGGCACTTACTACATGCTAGGGATGTTTAGATGGTTCTCTACTAAGCCAGAAAGATGTCCCTCCATTTTAGAGAGGAAACTGAGGCCCCTGGAAGAGAAGACAGCATGTCATCAGGTTGAGGCACAGAGCCCGAGTTGAGCCCAGGCTTGGCCTTTGGCTCCATCTCCTCCCTGAGTTGGTTGAGACATGGTCCGTGGTTCTGTGAAGGTCCCAGCCTGGGAACCTGCTGACCTTGAGCTCAAGGCCACAAAGAGCCTCTGCTGGGGAAGACAGCCGAGGCTGGGAAAGGCCACCTGACACCATCTCCTCCTTCCTGTGCCCCAGCAAATTACCCTGGGCTCCTGACCTCAGGGCTGAGGGCTGCTGAACACCTGGAATGTCCCTGTCCCCCACCCTGCACCAGTCCAGCAGCCCCTACCCCCACCCAGCTGCCCTACCTCTACCACCCCAGGAGAGCCAGCCTCAGTGTGTAAGGGAGTTCCCCTCATCTCTCTGGCCTTGATAGAACCAGCCAAGTGGAGGAAATGTCCAGGGGGAGGGAAGCTGACGGAAAGGGCAGCAGGGCTTGGCAGGAGCACTTCCTGACCCAGGGAAAGGTGACGATTGGCCCAGTGCTGAGAGCAGCTATAAGGTCACGGCAGAAGGCTAGGCCTCCATGGGCTAACCTGAGAACCAGCTGACACACACAGCCAGAAGCTTACAGAAAGAACGAGAGCTTGTGAAATGGTGCACGCCTGTGGTCCCAGAGTTAGGAAGCAGAGGCAGGAGGATCATTGGGACTAGCCTGGAATACTTAAAGAGATTCTGTCCTTGTTTTTTGTTTTTTGGGGGGTTTTTGGTTTTTTGGGTTTTTTTGTTTTGTTTTGTTTTGTTTTTGTTTGTTTGGTTTTTTTGTTTTTTTGGTTTTTTTTTTTTTTTGGTTTTTCGAGACAAGGGTTTCTCTGTATAGCCCTGGCTGTCCTGGAACTCACTCTGTAGACCAGACCGGCCTCGAACTCAGAAACCCACCTGCCTCTGCCTCCCAAGTGCTGGGATTAAAGGCGTGCGCCTCCACTGCCCGGCAGAGATTCTGTCTTAAATAAACAACCACCAAAATAAACAGAGACAGAGACAAGCAAGCTCTCCGTTTCCGCACATGCGTAGATAGGTGTGCATGGCCATAGGATAAACGATCCTTGTCAAACTGTCACCTCTGGGGCAGAGAGAGCATTCATTGTCCTTCTCAGACACCCACAACAGCCTGCCTTGGGACACTTGCTGCACCAGAGCTGTACCTGGCCTTCTGCTGTTCCTTTATTTACGTTCTTGCACCCTGACGTAAGGGCCACTTCACACATGGGGAAGACTGAGGGAGGCTACAGTGGTCTCTGTGGGTAGCTGCCCGTCCAGCTCCAGGGGACCCCACAGCTTGCCTCTTAATCCCTGACTGAAAATGTTTCTCCTAAGAAAGAAGTGAAGATTCTGTAACTTTGAAATGGTATGCTTCAACTGGTTCAGCTGGCGGAGCAGGAGCTCAAGGTTGGCGAGCAGACACAGAGGAGGCAGAGCCCCAGTGACTAGACCCTGCCCCACCCACCCTGTTCCTTCAGCTTGCTCTCTAAGGCCTCCTGGGAGCCCCCAGGATGCAGTTAGGGCCATTGAGTTCACCCACAAACTGCAGGCTCTGTAAAGCCTTCACCTAAAAGACACAGAGAGCCCAGTGGTATCTCTGACTGGAGACTAGGGGCTCGGGAAAACACATGGTCCCCTCCACCCCATCCTCTTAGTGTCCTGGACCTGCCCCTTGAGCTTCCCTTCTGTGGGTTTGTCTCAGGAACTGGTGCTCCTACGTGGTGACCCGGACTGTCTCCTGCCATGTGCAGAATGGTACCTACCTCCAGCGAGTGCTACAGAACTGCCCATGGCCCATGGGCTGCCCTGGGAACAGGTGAGCAGAATTATAGTGGGGACAGAACACTGACTCTGCAGGTTGGGGCCCAACACGGGTGAAGGCCTGGGTGATTGCATAGGGTGCCCGAGAAGGCTGGGGGCCTCAGATGGGTGGGACAAAGGCAGCATTGTGTAAGGAGGAAACTTCAGAGCTCTGAGCAGCACAGTTAGGGCAGGCTAGCCCAGCCAGCAGCGGAAATCCAGACCCTCATGGTCATGGTGGTTAGTAAAGACTGAAACCCAAGAATGGAGGTGGAAGAGGATCTGGAAAGCTGGATTTGTCTCGGGGGTGGCACCTTTCCTGCGGCGGGAATGGTAGTGGCAGACCCTGTCTGAGCAAGGGTACCTGGCCTTTCTTTCAGCTACAGAACTGTGGTGAGACCCTTGTACAAAGTGACGTACAAGACAGTGACGGCCCGAGAATGGAGGTGCTGCCCTGGACATTCAGGGGTGACCTGTGAGGAAGGTAGGACCTGGGACCTGGGGCCTGGGACAGATTGTGAAGTGCCTCCCATGCCATCGGGCCCCTTAGTGACCGCTGCCTCTTCAGGACCCAGGAGATTCTCATATCTGTTGTGCCACCTCCTTTGAAGTCCTGCCACCCCGTGCTGGGTTGTTTGTTTGTTTGTTTCCAACTTGTGTTAGCCAGCTTCCCATCACTGTGACAGAACACTTCTGGCAATGCATTTACAGAGCAAAAGGGTTTATTCTGGTTCACATTTTGGTCTTTGGGCTTCAGGCCTGAGGAGGAGGCACATCATGGCAGGAGCACATCACATGACTAATGTAGAAAAACAGTTTCTTGTAGCCCAGGTTAGTCTTGTACTTTCTGTGTAGCCAAGGATAACCTCAAACTTCTGTCCCTCTTTTCTCCATCTGTCAGCGCTGGGGTTATAGGTGTGTGCTACCATGCTAGGTGCTTTATGCACTTTGGGCAAACATTCGAACAACTCAGCCACATCCCCAGCCCATCGGCCCCACCTCTTAAAGGGAACACCGACAGTGCCACCCCGAGGGCCAGAGTTTCAGCTTTCAGCCTGTGGGATGTTGAACACTCAGGCTCTGCACTGGAGAAATCCATCCAGATGCTCCCAGAGGGTAGCAAAGCCCACGGCATCTGGAGGCCAAGAGCTATCTGAGCCTGGTAGGAAGAGGGGGTCAGTGCATCATACCCTGCATCAGAAGAGACAAGTTAATGAGCACCCAGAGCAGATGACAGAGTTGGACCTCAAACCCTGTGTGCCTGGTTCTGTTATCTTGAGTCTTTGGGATACATTCATCCACGTCCCATCCTGGGGTCCCCTTTCACACATTCCCCATCTGCGTGTTATTTGGGGGGTGGCTCAGCACCGGAGCCTGCAGCTCTCTCTGGGCCTTCCTGTCTCTTGTGCTGCTGGGCTCTGGGCTGCTTCACTGCCTGGTTGAGCCCATGGCAGCAGGGGTGAAAGGGTCGGGTGCTTCACACCCAGGGGTGGCCCTACTGGGAATAAAGTGGCCCGGAATCAGCCTGAGAACCTGGCTTTAGAGAAGGCCCCACAGCACACAGATATGTCCCGATTCCATAAACTGGGACACATAAGCGGGGCTCTGCATCAGGGGAGCAAGGAGCTGAGTGAAGCCCCACCTCCTGCCAACTCACGATGGAGAAACTGAGGGCAGAGAGGTGGAGTTAAAGGCCCATAGTCCACTTCGAATGGGGTAGGGCTCATCAATAGAGTCCTTGCCTAGCGCATACAAAGCTCTGTGTTCCATCGCTAACATGCAGCTGAAGATAGGGATAACACTGGGCCCAAACTGACAGAAAAACAAGTTAGGAGAGGATTGCACAGGTCTGAGACAGGGGTCTCCAGTGGAGCTGGAGAGGAACAGAGCGGCCATGCCCTAGATCAAACACCCTGCAGGGGAACCATGCAGTCAATGTGGGCAGCTAGAAGCCTGGACCAGTGTCCTCCCCACCAATAGAAGAGAAGGTAGGTGTCCCAAGGGTAGAAAGGAAAGCTGGCTGCTAGGGGCAGCTGCCAGGGAGACCACAGGGGTACTGTGGGCAAATCCCAGGGTGTGGGAGCTCAGGTGAGGCTTTATCAGGCAGTAGCTACTTTTATACCTGGGATCTTGGCGAGCAGGTGAGGGAGGCTAGAGGACATGTGTGGGCAGCTGCAGGAAGCTGTGTGCCAGCCACTCTCAGGGTCTACCACTCCCTCTGTGGGGCCTTCAGGTCTCAGCCTGAGGACAGGGTACTCAGAGCTTCTGAGCCAGGCCAGCTTCACCATCCACCAGCTGTGAACCCTTAGCTCAGAACTCCTCAAGCGTTACACAAGAGCCCTGGCCTGCAGGACAGCCATCTAAGCAGTGTGCCTATCTACAGTGTACATGTGTGTATCTGTGTCTGTGTGTCTCTGTGTGTGTAGTGGGTAGCAGGGCAGGGCATGGTGGTGCACACCTTTAATACCAGCATTTCAGAGACAGAGGCAGGCAGATTTTTGTGGGCTCAAGGCCAGCTTGGTCTACATAATGAGTTCCAGAACAGCCAGAGCTACACAGTGAGACCCTATCTCAAAACCAAACCAAACCAGGGTGTGTGTGAGTATTTAGTAAAGGGCGCCAGGCTGTCAGGTGCACTTACAGCAGTCTGGGCTCTCCATCTGAACCTCAGGGCCCTCACCTGTGAGGTTGTTGAGTCTGAGAATGGAGTCCACTTCCCTGGACTTGAAATTAGGCTGTGTGCCAGGCTGCATGGTGGTAGATGGGACAGGGGGGCTGTTCCCACCTACAAGGCTGGAGCTAAGGAGTGTAGGTGTCCAGCCCAAATATTCTGGGAAACTGTTCTGGGAGTAGGGGTTGGGAGGCATGGGGACATTTCCAGCCCAGCCTGGCCTCTGCCCTTCCTCCCACAGCTGGATTTAGGCCACCCTCTCCCAGCTGCTTCCCCTGATGTCGGCTGTTCTATGGCCGTCCCATGACTGTGACATGACCCTGGGCTCCAGAGCTGCATCACCAGCAGCAGCAGGGACTGGAACAGCCACAGAGGAAGGCAAGCACTGCCATTCCAGATTCACAAAAAGAAAGTGGACAGTTGTGCCTGGCACCTTTTACATACTCCAGATAAGTCTCGCCTGTGCTGGGTGAGGATTCCACGCTGGACCTGGCCCCTCAGCCAGACGCTCGCCCAGCCGGTGACTGTACTGCTGGTGGGCTGGACTGCTTTCTGTATATTAGGAATGGGGACAGAGAATGAGGACAATCTCAGTCACTGTTTGTGACTACCAGTGAAGGTCCCTATTACAGATGACACTGTGAGGCTCAGAGACGGGAAGAGACCAGCCTGGGCATAAGAGAGCCAGAGTTGAGACTCACCTATCCTATGGTCCTTCCAGGCTTTGAGAGGAAGCAGTATAGCTAAAAATGACTTGGCCCAGGCATACCTGGCCACCTACTTGTGGAAACAATGGATGAGAAAGATCCAAGGTCAAAACATGCTACACAGGCAGGGCAGGCAGAGAGTTGGCCCAGTGCCAGGGCCCTGGCTGGAGGAAGAGCGTATCAGTCACATCCCTTGGACCAGCGCCTGAATCTGTGAGAAGGTGGGGCTGCTGCAATCTGCCCCATACTCCTCCTCACCACATCACTCTGCCAAAGGGCTGCCTGCAGTCCTGCTGTGCACCAGTCCCATAGTCCAGATGATAAAGCTTAGGCCCTCGGAGGCTGTGGGCATGTAAGTAGTGTAGGCGGGTTCTCTCCAGTGGCATCCTGCCCCAGTCCTTCCTACAACGACAGTGATAAGGGGACAGGGAAGCCGCCACTGTCCTCTGTGTCATCACAGTGAGGATCAGACAGGGGAAAGCCACTCAAAGTGGGTTAAACTGCCTCTGGAGTGGGGTTTGCGCTCTGCGGCAGGTAGCACAGCTGGAGACATCCAAGGGAGCACGCTCAGACAGGAGGGGTACTGTGAGCACCTCCAGACGGAAAATTGGAGAAGCTGGGGCTCACCCTCCTCTGTTCATGGCTCCTTTGGGGATGTGGAGCCTCTGCCTCCCTTCATTGGTTCACTGTCTTCCACTATGTCTTTCTCTTCCCTTTCTGGGACCCCCACAACCTTTGTTCTCTGTGGTGGGAAACCAGAGATGGACATTCACTTAGCTATCCCAGCCCCAAAGCCTCGGAGCAGAAGTGAGGCAGGTCGTGGCCATGCCCTTCCAGGGCCCCTCAGCTTCCCTCTCCACTTTCCAGGGCTGGGCACATCCCACGCATGGTCTGTCTTGTGCCAGCCAGGTGCCAGGTACAGAGCCAAACCTGTGCTTTGCCTTATAGGCTGAGTCCTGAGGGCTAAATATTGAGCCACCCCACCTCTGACCACCACACATCACTCCCATTCCATCTGGTAGACTCAACCATCCCCTTCCCTTCCTGCCGCTCCCCCTGGGTACTGTCCTTCTACCTTCCCAGAACACCCAGCTTCATACCACACACACCCTGTACCTGACACTCATACCAGCCTCCTGCCTGTGCTCTGGGGCTTTTACAGTGGCTGTCTCGTCCCCTTGGTGCTCCTAGGAGAGGCTGACTGAGCTCGCCCCACTCTGCCGGTGTTGGCTCCTTTAGCTCCACTGCCCAGAACGGATCTGGCAGAAAGTGAGTGTGTAAAAACTAAAGGAAACTTGCCTACCCTGAACAGGCCAGGCGCATAGCAAGTCTTCTCAGAGGCCCCCTGGTTAGGCTGGAGGGGTCTTAGAGCTGAGAGCCCCAGCTCTGACCTAAGCCCTGGCTTAAGCCACCGGCTGGTCATGGACAAATATTTACATTTGCAAAGTAAATTCACACAGGAGACATGACCCAGCTAGAAAGGCTGTAGCCATGCGATCTGTGTGGTCACTGACCCAGGTGAGCCCGGATGGTCCGATGTGACCAAGGAAGCCTCCCCCAGTGGCTCTGCTCTTTGGCCAGAAAGGTCACAGCGTTGAGGGAGCCCAGAGACCCCCAAACTTCTTCCATACTCAGTCTCAGTTCAGGGCAGGGTCTAACCCAGTCTACCCGTCCTACTGTATAAACGGGGCAGAACCCTCCTCTCTGGGTCTCCATTCTTCTGTGCCCTGGCATGTGGAAGATTGCTTGCTACAGGAGTGGGGCACAGGGCTAGAAACTGCAGAGTACACCACCAGCCTTAAAGGGGCCAGCACACTGAGCAATGAGCACTTCAGCAGGGCTTCGGCCCTGGCGGGAGACCTGGGCTGACTAGGAGGACTTCCAGAGGAGGTGACATAGGAGTCGTAGCTGTAGGAATTAGGGCCTGCGATGTACACAGGTAGATGGTTGGGGACCTTGATGTAGTGGAGGTGCCCCAGAGTCAGTGTGATCCCTGGTTCATGGTCTCCTGGGATAGAATATGGTGTTAGAGGAGGATTTCAGGGCAGGGAGGCCTCAACTATGAGCCTGCTTTAGGGTCTCTGGCCAAACACCAAGGGGAGGGATGGAATGTCTTAGCCATAGCAGGCCATCCCTACCCACAGCATCTGTACTAAGCTGTGTACACTAATGGGCCCTCTTACAGCAGGGCACGGCTCCAGAAGTGTTCTTGTATGTTTATCAGAGCTTGGGAGGTTTGGCTGGTTTCTGTGAACTCTGAATGTAAGCTCAGTATCTTTGGTCCTCTCTGAGTTTTGTTGTTTCCTTAAACTTGCCTTTTCTTTCTTCTCTGCTTTGCTGCTAGGGATGGGACTCAGGGCCTTGCCTGTGCTGGGCCAGCCGTCCAACACTGAGCTGACCACTCTCCAGCCCTACACTTAATTTTTTTTCTTTTAGATTTACTTACTTTTACGAGTGTTCTGCTTGTATGTGTGTGTGTGTGCATCAGATCCTCTGGAACCGGAGTTACAGACAGTTGTGAGCCATCATGTGGGTGCTGGGAACTGAACCTAGGGCCACTGTAAGAACAAGTGCTCTTAAGCCAGGCAGTGATGGTGCACACCTTTAACCCCCCGCACCCAGGGGGCGGGGCAGGCAGATCTCAGAGTTCCAGGCCAGCTTGGTCTACAGAGAGAGTTCTAGGACAGCCAGGGCTACACAGAGAAACCTTGTCTGGGGAGGTGGGGACGGGGAATAGTGCTCTTAGCCACTGAGCCATCTCTACAGCCCCTTTTATAATCTCTCTCTCTCTCTCTCTCTCTCTCTCTCTCTCTCTCTCTCTCTCTCTGTGTGTGTGCATGCGTGCACGTGTGCTCGTGCATATGTTAATGCAGGTATCCAGTGGAGCTGCAGTTATAGGGGTTGTGAGCCAAACAATGTGGATGATGCTGGGGACCACACTGGAGTCCTCTAAAAGAACAATGGGCACTTTCAGCCACTGAGCCTTCTCAGACCAGGCTGGCCTCAAACTCCTGGTTTCCTGCCTCACCCTCTGAAATGCTGGACGTGCAGGTGTTGCACCACCATATCCAACTAAACCTTCCTTTCTAATTGAAATTCACAATCATGTTAAGCTATTTTGTGGGTACTGCTGCTCCAGGTATGTGTATATATGTACACATGTGTGTACATGCATGTATGAAATGTGTATGTGCATATGTGAGTTTTCACATGTGTGTATAATGTATGTGTGTATGTGTGTATGCATGGGTATGTGTGACACGTGTGTAGATATGTATGTGTACACATGTGTGGGCAAGCACAGGTGTGTACTTCTGGAGGCTGGAGCTTGATATTAGATGTCTCCCTCGCTCTCCCTACTTTTCTTTTGAGACAGGGCCTCCCACTGGCCCTGGAGCTCGGCAATCAGCTAGGCTGGGCTGCCGTAAGCCTCGGGTCCCCCCTCCTGTCTCCACATCTCCAGCACAGGGATTATAGGCATGTATACCACAGACAGCTTTTACACGGGTGCTAAGGCTTGAACTCTGCACAGCGAGCACTTTGCTAACTGGGCCCCTCCCCCTCGGCCCTGTTGGCCATTTTTTCTAGTTCTTAATGGCTCTTGGCTAAATATCCCAAACCAAATTCTTTGGAAAATGACTTCCAGCCACAAGTCAGTAACTCGGGGACACCCTGTGTGCCACAGGAGCATCTGTGTGCTGAACCTCAGGGCTGCTGTGTCTGTCACCTGCATGGTTTGGCCAGCTCGTGCTCTTCCGGGGAGTGAATGGCTTTCTGGCCTGTGTGTGAGTGTGCTCACAACTGAAGTTTTATCAAGGTGCCTGCAAGACTTTTCTTGGCAAGTACAAGATAGCTAAGGTCCTTGTCCTGGTGTGACAGGAGCTGAAGTCAAGGGACAGACAAGTGCCAGTCGTCTGGGAACTGCTATAATCAGTACATCTTCAATAGCACGCACACATAGAAAGTGCTGTGGGGAAAAAAGGAAAAAGAGGCTAGCTATGGTGGTACGCACTGCTAATCCTAACGCTAAGGAGGCTGAGGCAGGAGGATTAAAAGTCTGAGGCCAGCCTGGGCTACATAGGGAGAGCCTCCTCTAAAATTAAGAAATAAAGCTAGACGTGGTGGTACACACCTGTAATCGTGACATTTGGGAGGTGAGGCACTTCATTCCTCTGCCTCGGTTTCCCCAGGAGGAAAACAGGAAGGATTCTATTCGCCCATCCATAGGGCTGTTCCTAGGACCAGGGGAGGGCACCGTGTCCCCGTCTGTTAGAACTGTATAGTCCCCGTTCACAGTGGCAAAAACAAAACAAGACATATGTGGGGGATGCTTGGGTTGTGCAAAATCAGCATGTGTATGTGTGTGTGTATGTGTCTGCGTGTATGCGTGGGTGCATGCGTGGGTGCACTCACTGAACACAAGTTAGCTGCAGTAGCCACCTCTTGTGGAGCTGTGCTGGACCATGGAACCCACTGGGCACAAATCCTGCTCCACAGTGGAATGTCCCCTCTATAGGCATCCCCCCCCATCCTTGCCTCTATCCAGGGCTGCAAACCCCCATTTCTATATCCTGTACCTGAGCAAGTTGCAGGCCTCTGGAAATCTTAGGTAAGTCGCCCAGCCTGAGCAAAAATCCATGAGCACACTGGGACCCGGAGCAGGGCCAGGCAGCCTCCCTGCTGGGGGCTGGCCAGAAAGACCCGTCTGGTTTGGATTGCCGGTGCCTCTCACTCCCTGCCTCAGCCCACAGCCCATGTCCAAGCAGCCAGGCTGGTGCCTTATTTGGGTCATGTCTCCCCCATGGATGGCACTTCATGGCCTTAAAAGGCAGGCATGGGGGGCTGAGGAGGGCAGTTACCACTGTTGGCTGGAGAGTTCCTCCAGTTGCGCCATCCACCCTTGGCTTGGCTAGCCGGCCCCTCCAGCTGTGTGGAAAACCAGGCCCGTGAAACCAGACCGAGCAGGCTGTGTGCGGAGTGGGTAGGCTCCTGGAACAGGCAGCCAGCCTCCCTCTGGCTTTCATTTAAAGATGTAAAGTCACCTTGGCCTTTTCTTAGCGAGTGGGGTATGAAGAGCAAGCATGGCAACCAGCACAAGGCCATTATTGAGCACCTCCTGTGTACCTGGGCCCTGTCTATGCGTGGTAGACCCTTTGCATGTATCACCCTATCCTGGCCTTGACAAACAACAACAGGCCTTGCTGTGCTGTTTTACCGATGGGATGATAGGTAGGTCCAGAGAAGACATCACACAGATCAGGAAATAGAAAGCTGGAAGCTGAGCTTGTCAGCTCCAAACTCTTAGCTCTGTCACTAGCTGGGGTCATTGGGGCAACCTTCAGCTTTCTGTATGGCCCCACAGATGGTCACCCCATCAAGCAGGCTGCCTTGACCCTGCCTCTTTGCTGT